>NC_064267.1:49735869-50047391 GCF_003254725.2 Canis lupus dingo | reverse complement strand
CGGGCTGGGGCCTGGTGCGGGGCCGCAGTGGCAGGGACGGGCTGGCGGGGACACAGTGCGATGTCCCCGTGCGTCC
Source organism: Canis lupus dingo (assembly GCF_003254725.2). Classification (NCBI taxonomy): domain Eukaryota; kingdom Metazoa; phylum Chordata; class Mammalia; order Carnivora; family Canidae; genus Canis; species Canis lupus. The sequence continues at coordinate 50,047,315 of NC_064267.1, read as the reverse complement.
CGCAGCTCCTGCCAGGCTGAGGCGTGAGCGCACCTGCCGTGAAGCAGAGGGACGGGCGCGGCTCAGCTCGCTTGGGCCTCCCTGGCCCTTCTCTGCTGGGCGTACAAGCACGACGGACACGGCGACCCGGGGACAGTGAGGGGCAGGTGGCTGCCCAGGGCTGCCGGGAGGAGGAGGGACAGCCCCGCATCCCCTGTGCCCCTGGGGTCTGTGGCCCCCCGACGGTGGCGCTCTGCTGGGCCAGGGACTGCCGCCTCCGAGAAGCTGCACGGGCCTGGCTGTCACATCCTTCATGCGTGGACACCTGCCTCGTCCGTGTCTGCCTCCCTGGAGGGGCTGAGGTCTGGGCCTCCAGCGCGCCCGCCGTCCTGGGTCTGGGGTCCGCACCCCTCTGGAACTGCGACAGGAGCCGGAGAGTCGGGGTTTCAGAGGCGAGCTCTCCCCACAAGGCTGCCGTCCCCGGGCACAGCCCCTCGTAAACCCCCGCCAAGCTCAGGGCCCCCGGCCAGCCCGCGGGCGCTTCCTGGGTGGCCCCGGGGGCAGGTCCGGTCCTGCTGGCAGCGGCGGCAGAGGGACGGCAGCTGTCCCTTGGCAAGGCGCGGCCCCGGGGTGGGTGGCAGGGCGGGGGCAGGCACCGGAGTGCGCCACGCGGGGTTGGGGGGGGGCATTGGCTCCATGGGCAAACCTGTCAGCGCGTGGGCAGGAGTGTCCAGGAGCCCCGCCCCGCCACGGGCCGCGCCCAGGGAGGTCAGGTCTCGCAGGGGCTGCTAACCTACTTCGTGGTCGCACAGCAGTTTGGGGGACTTGGGTTCTCACGGGGGTTGTGTGCGGGGTGCCTACCTGCAGAACACGGGCACCGGCCGCTCCTTGCCCAGGGCCTCGTGGCCCCCCAGCCCCTGCTCGGGCTCAGCCACAGTCAGACGGGGGGACCTGCAGGTGCATAGACCGCGGAGGAACCTGCACTGTCCCTGCCCCCGCCCCCGTCGCCCCTCACGTGCCCTCGTCTCCGCTGCGCTTTCTGCAAACGTGCAGCTCCTCTCCTGCCCGGCCCTGTCACCTGCCTCCCATGAGCCCGGGGACCCGCGGGGCTGTAGGTGCCTCACCTCCAATCGGGCCTGAGCATCGTACCGTGGAGCTTCCGGAGGCGCAGCCCTCTTGCTCTGCAGGGAGGGACACCGAGGCTCGGAAGGGCAGCGGCCGCGCCCCGACGTGGACTCCGTGCTCTGCAGTGCTGTCGTCCCGGCCACATCCTCGGGCAGCACTGTCGCCTCTGGGGTCTCGGGGTCCCACACGGGCCCCGCTGGCCTCACTGAGCGGAGTTCCCGAGCTCCCGGACGCCGGGTGGACTTCCGCAGGCCTCGGTGGGCGTCCAGGCCGAGCTCGGGGGGACGGCGGGCTCCCTGGTGAGGGCAGTGCCACGCTGGGCCCCCGCTCCGGGCCCCTGGCCTGCACGGACGGCGGCGTGGGGGTGGGGGACTGTTCCGTCAGGACACAGCTGCCACCTGCATGGATCACCCTCGCCGCCCACCCGCTGGGGACCTGTGACGCCCAGAATCTCTCCCAAACCGGCCCCGAGCAAATGGACCGCAGCCGGCGGCCTCCAGGACCCGCGCGGCCTCCTCCTCCGCCCGCCGCTGCGGTGTTGGGGGTACGTGTCCCCTTCTGGTGAGCGGGGCCACAGCTCCGTGTGATCTGCCCTCCGCCGTCGTTACCTTGTTTTCCTTCCCTGCGGGTATGAGGCCATCTGTCCCCTTCCCCGTGGCACGCTGCGTGCCCCGTGTCCCGTCTGTCACTTCCAGCGCCGGCTGCCGCCTTCCTCACCGAGGCTGCACCGGGGGCATCGTGGGGCAGCGTTATTGGGCAGGCCTGAGAGCCGAGGAGAAGCCTCCAGAAACTGGTACCAGCCCACCGGCTGGCGCCCGGCGGGGAGGTCACCACATTTGTCCTTCCTGATTGTGTTCAGAATCGTGATGACAGGTGCCACCGCCGCTGCTGGGACCCTGCGTTGCTCCTCCCTGGGGCTGCAGCTGCAGCGAGTGGAGGCACGGTGGGCGCTGGACGCTGTGTGTGTGTGTGTGAGTGTGTGTGTGTGAGTGTGTGAGTGTGCGGGGCAGCCCAGGTGGGAAGGGCCTGGGCGCATCAGGGAGGGCTTCACAGAGGAGGTGTCCTCGGAGGGGCTGTACAGGAGGAGAAGGAGCTCCCTGGGCTGCAGGGCGGGGAAGCAGGGCACCCGGGGAGAGGCACTGTGGGGCCCCCGTGCGGGGTGGGGGTGTCCCGGGGCCATGTCTCCGGTTTGCAGCAGCGGGAGCCCCCCTGTAAGACTCTCTAGGGGTGAGGAGGGCAGGGCGGGGCTGGGGACACGTCATGTCGTCGTGGATGCGTCTTCAAACAGGGCTGGAGGCGCAGTTCGCGGGCGGGTGCAGGCGGCTCTCCCGTCTGGGGTCTGTTCCTAGTTTGAAACTTCTGGAAAAACGAGGGTGCAGGATACACGCAGCTGCTCGTGTCATTTCACGTTTGTTCCCAGGTCCGGGCAGGACGTCTCCAGGCCCCAGTCCCGCTCGGAGCCCGCAGGCAACTGTCTGGTGTCACCGGGGGCAGCGGCCACCCTTTTTTTTTTTTTTTTTTTTAAAGATTTTATGTATTTATCCATGAGAGACACAGAGAGAGAGAGAGAGGCAGAGACCCAGGCAGAGGGAGACGCAGGCTCCACGCAGGGAGCCCGATGTGAGACTCGATCCCGGGACCCTGGGGTCACGCCCTGGCTGAAGGCGGCGCTAAACCGCTGCGCCCCCCGGGCTGCCCAGCAGCCGCCGTCCTACGCCCATTGCCCCCCGCCCCCGGCGTCGGGGTGCCCCTGGAGTCCACCTGGGCTCGTCCTCCCCCTACCCGGCCTCCCGTGCTGTGGCTCCAAGGTGCCACGTCTGCTGCTCCCACCTGCTCCTCGGCGGTTCCCTGTGTCCTTGTCTGTCACTTGATCATCTCTCGTCAGAGTCCCCTGAACTGAACTGAGAATGTGGAGCAGATGCCTTCTAAAAATTGCCTTTATCCTGTTGTGAGCAGTGACTCCGTACTATATATACATTCACACACGTGCGCACACACGCACACACGCACACACGCACACATGATTTTTAAGGGAGCTCTTCCTCTGCATCTGGAGGTGACACACTCAGGCACGCTGCCGAATCCCGAGGAAGCGCTGCCCCAGGCCGGGGGTGAGGGCTCTCTCCCCCACACATCCCTGGAAGGGGTTAACCTGCACCAGCCCCAGCCCCATTCTCTGCCCCAGCCCTAGGCCCTGCCCCAGCCCCAGCCCCTGCCACAGGCCTTGCCCCAGACCCATTCCCAGCCCCAGCCCCAGCCCCTGCCCCATTCCCATTACCTGCCCCATTCCTATTACCTGCCCCAGCCCCAGGCCCTGTCCCAGCCCCAGCCCCATTCCTGGCCTCATCCCTATTCCTTGACCCAGCCCCATCCCCTGCTCCATCCCCTGCCCCTGCCCCAGCCCCAGCCCCAGCCCCAGCCCCAGCCCCAGGCCCTGCCCCATTCCCCAGCCCCAGCCCCAGCCCCAGGCCCAGCTCCATTCCCTGCCCCATTCCCTGCCCCATTCCCTGCCCTATCCCTTGCCCCAGCCCCAGCCCCATTCCCTGCCCCAGCCCCATTCCCTGCCCCAGGCCCAACCCCAGCCCCTGCCCCAGCCCCAGCCCCATTCCCTGCCCCAGGCCCAGCCCCAGCCCCTGCCCCATTCCCAGCCCCAGGCCCTGCCCCAGCCCCAGCCCCAGCCCCATTCCCAGCCCCTGCCCTAGTCCCAGCCCCTGCCCTAGTCCCAGCCACAGGCCCAGGCCCTGCCCCAGCCCCAGGCCCTGCCCCAGCCCCATTCCCAGCCCCAGGCCCTGCCCCAGCCCCTGCCCCTGCCCCAGCCCCTGCCCCAGCCCCAGTCCCATCCCCTGCCCCAGCCCCTGCCCTAGCCCCTGCCCCAGCCCCATTCCCAGCCCTAGCCCCAGCCCCTGCCCTAGTCCCAGCCCCAGGCCCTGCCCCAGCCCCATTCCTTGCCCCTGCGCCAGCCCCAGCCCCTGCCCCAGCCCCTGTCCCAGCCCCAGCCCCAGCCCCATGCCCAGCCCCATTCCCTGCCCTTGCCCCATCCCCTGTCCCAGCCCCAGCCCCATGCCCAGCCCTAGACCCTGCCCTAGACCCATTCCCTGCCCCATACCCATTCCCTGCCCCAGCCCCAGCCCCTGCCCTTGCCCCTGCCCCAGCCCCAGCCCCAGCCCCAGCCCCAGCCCCAGCCCCAGGCCCAGCCAGGACGGCATCCCCCACCCCCCAGCCATCCCACAGGAAGAATGGGATCCACTCCGGAATAGCTTGAGAATGTACAATGACCCTCTTTCCAGAAACAGCAAGTAAAGTCCTAGAAGCCCTGGGTCACTTCCACGGCAGCCCCTCCTCCTGCCAGCTGCCCACCCCAGGGGCACCTCCAGCCTCCAGCCTCCCAGGTCCCTCCGGGCGGTCCTGCCGTGGGTGTAGACGTGAGGCGGTTGACGTGGCCGGGAAAGTGGCTCATGCACCGTAGTGTGGCCGTGGCGGGAGTCTCAGGCCGCAGACCCCCCCGCCCCCCCCCATCGGAAGCTGCCTTTCTGAGGCGGGGATAGTGGGAAGAGGGCCACCTGCTCCTGGTTCCTTTTTCCTCCTTGTGCCTCTGGTGTCTCACCGCAGTGATCCCGTCCGCGGACGCCAGAAACCCGTCTGGTGCCACCAGCCTCTGGGGGCCGCGGTCCAGGGTCCCCGGTTCGGCTCCCGGCGCTCCCGGGGCAGCGGGCAGACTCAGGACTCAGGTGCCCGCCTCTTTCCCGCGCACCGTCTTCCCGGCGGGGAAACGCAGACCCCTGGGGGACTTTGCTGCCCGGAGCTGGCGATGCCCGATGCCCGTGGGCTCAGGAGGCGGCTGCGGACCTAAGGGCCGGGCGGGCGGAGGAGCCTCCGGCATCGGGGGAGGGGAGGTGCCGCGGGGGAGGGGGGGGTTTCCATCCAGTCTCCTCTTCGCTGAGTCGGCGCCACGTGTCAGACCCCGTGGTCCATGTGTCGGTTGGGGCACGTGTCAGGCCACTGGGGTGGGGTTGTCTGTGGAGGCCGAGAAAAATGAAGGCCATCCCGCCCGAAGTTTAGCATTAGCACAAGTGCAGCCACGTCGGGCCCCTGGGAGTAAGAGCTGAACTCGACGGGGAAACTGCCGAATGTCCTCCATGTGCTCGCAGGGGATCCCGTATCAGAAAGACAACAGAGCCCACGGCCGTGGTAGAAAGTCCCGTATTAGAATGAGAACAGAGCTCAATGCCCTTAAGCCCCACATCAGAATGTAAACAGAATTGAGAAATTCCTCCCCCCCTTCTGAAAATCCCCTAGACCAGCCTATAAAAAACCCAGCTGTAACCCACTTCGGGGTCCAGGTCCCTGCCCCGCTGTGTCGGGTACACTTGGACCCAAGCTCGAGCTGCCTAATAAACCCTTGTGCGCTTGCATCGGTGTCGGCTCCTTGGTGGGTTCTCGGATTCGCAATCTTGGGCACAACATTGTCATCATCAGACTAGAGGACGATGCGGGGAGGTGTCAGCAAAACGAGCCCCGCTGTGACGGTGCCGCTTCCGAGGGGAGCGGGACTAAGGGGGGAGCACCCGGGCCTGGGTTTCCTCTGGGGGGTGAAGGGTGCGCTCTTCCCGAGTGTCACCTTGGAAGGACTCGGACACCACACACTTCTTAGCTCACGGGGGTCGTCTTCTGCCTAAGAGGCCCGTGTTTCTCATGCACCACTTGCAGGTACTCAGGGCTTCTGGATCCATGTCCTGGTCCCTCCCCGTCACATGATGCTGTGGCCTGAAGTTTTCTGTATTCGTTCCTGGGGTTTATCTCCTCTGACCTCGGTTCAGGGAAGGAGGCAGGGGAAGAATGTCAGCTTTGTTTTCCAAAGGAGGAAATTGATGTTTAGGCAGGTGAAGTGCTTCCCGCAGGGGTCACGGCTAGTGACCGCCCGGACTTGGGCCTCAGCTCGGGACTCTCCGACCAGGGAGGGCCTGTGAGGGGCAGGGCTTCCCCTATTGGAACACCTTCTCAGTAGGAATTTTTTTTTTTCAGCAGGACTTTTAACTCCCCCCACCACCCCCCCGCCAGGAGAATTTGTTTTGTCGCTCACTCTTCCCAAAAAGCCAGGGCCGCTTCAGTGCCCGGCTGTTTACTGATCATCTGGGGACTCAACGGCGACGTCCTACCTCTTTGGGCAACAGGCGAATCGTCACTGTGCCTTCCCTGACTCCTGAGGTGTGGGGGAGCCTGTTGGGAGGAAAGATTCGTTCTCTTAATGGGAAAAGAGATAAATGAAATGAGGACTTTGATTATCTGAGACAACATCAGCAGACTCCGTGCTCTCCACAGGGAGTTAGAGCAAAAGCTAATTGTTTACTCAGGAAATGCAAAGAATGAAAAGAGAAGAGATAAGGCAAAGTGGTAGTTGATCCAAAGACAGATCTTAGATATACTTTTTTATTATTGATATATATATTTAGCTTTTTATTGTGTAAAATTTCAAACGTATACAAAAACCCCATAGACCACTATAATGTGCTTTCTCATGTACCCAACACTCAGCTCCAAGTATTGGCTCATGGCCAATTTTTTTTTTTTATTCCAAACCTCCTCCGGCTTCCTCCTTCCTCCTTATTATTTAGAAGCAAATCTAAGACATTATAAAATATCTTTTGTAAATGTCTCTGCATGTATTTCTAGAAGATAAGAAGTCATATTTTCAGGCTCAATAATGGTTTTGTGGTTACATTAAAAAATTTCTTAATATCAAATATCAAGTCAGTGTTCAAATGTTCAGTTGCCTCACAAAATGTCAATTTATTCTTTTTACATATTGTTTAAATCAGAATCCAGATAAGGTTAACACGGTGTGATTGGTTGATGCTTTTTAAGTCTGTTTCAATCCGTAGATTTCCCTTCCATGTATTTTTTCTCTGCAATTTATCTGTGAAAGAAGCATTCCCGATGTATTTCATTTTTTTTTTTGTATTCATTGTTAAATTTCAAGTTAAAGAAGAAAGCAAAGAAAAAGTCTGCATCCAGTGTAACTCTTCCAGGCTTTTGATAAATGTGGTTTCTTATGACTTATCAAAATGAGATAAGAGAAGAGAAATTTGGGATGTGTACACTCTGGTCCTTTTTTTTGTTCTGGGCTCCACTCATATTTCAACTCTCTGTGACTGTCTGAAGAATGGGTTGAGACTTAAGTAATTCCCAACTTCTCATAAGAGTTTCTGAAGATGGAAGACAGAAATGCCAAGCTTGGAGGAGAGCCAGGAAGGTGCTTCAGGAAGTCAAATACAAGGAACACTGACTGAGCACCAGCTCTGTGCCAGGAATTGGGCTTAGTCCAAAATGTGTTATCACTTGGATTTATTGTTCCCCTTTTAACAGAACAAAATCAGTGTAATCTAAAACTTTCTTTAAATCATCACAAAGCATTCGCCCCGCTTCCTACTACTCTGAAAGCTCCACAGGAAAAGGCTGGAAAGACGTTATTTGCTTTACCTCTAGTACCTTGAGATCAGGCTTGACAAATACTTGCCATTCATGGTCTAGTAATTCACTAGCTTGGGAAGAAAGGAAGAAGAAATGAAGTTCATTTTCATCACCCTTCTGTGCCAAAATAGGCCTGAAAAGGTCAAAGGGGAGTCGTCCACTTTCCATAATGGTGAACTACATTCACCACTGCCACTGAGAGCCATTCATAAAAATCTGGATAAGACACAGTTAAAAAAATCAGTTTAGAGATACCAGATTGCTGCCAAGGCACAGTGTAACCAAGAAGTCAAGATAGGTCCTGGACAGAAGAAAACCCCACAGAAATAAACCCAACACTTGGCTCTTCTTCTCTTTAGGCATTCACTAACACTGGCTCCAAAGACTGACAACTGAGCAGAATACCCCACTGAGTGGCTGAAGCATCAGATAACCCCACAAGCTGGGGTAATAAATGGAGTGACGTGTCTCCTAGAGAGGATGGGTGTGGCTAAAACCTCAGCTGATGCTGAAGCTGATAGGTCCACCTTTCCAGAGACCCACTCAGCTCACCTCCAAGTGGGGTTAGTCAAAATTCTCTCCCCATTAACCAATCACCAGAAGCCAACAACTATATCTTTGGAGGAAGATAATGTAATCCAGAATCTCTAACTAGGCCTCAAATATTTCAAATATAATGTTAAATGCTGAATCAAAAATTACCAGACATGCCAGAGACAATGCTAAGTGACTACAAGCCAAGCGATACAAACAACCTATAGAAGCAGATCTAGAGAAGATACAGTTATAGGAACTATGACACACTTTTTTTTTTTTTTTTTTTTAATGAGAAAGAATAAAACAGAAGTGCTGGGACTGGAAAATAAAATCACTAAATTGAATAATCTTTCAATGAATTTAATAGCAAATCAGACACGATGAAAGAAATTAGTGAACTGGAAGATGGACCCATAGAAAACAGCCAGAACAAGGCACTGAGAGGCAAAAGGATGACAAATGCAAAAAAAAGCACATATGGAGATGGTGACAAAGTCAAATGCACTTGCAGCCAGAGTCCCAGAGGAGAGAGGAGAGAGCAGAACAGCTTTACAGACACACTGCAGAGAATTTCCCAAACACTAAAAGCATCCATGCTAAAACCAACCAATGTTACAAATCCCAAGTAGAACAAATGAAAAAGAAAGTCACAGCTACGCATATGTAGCAGAACTATTAAAAACCAAGGACAACAAGAAAATATTAAAAGAAACTTAGGTCACTTCACACCCATGAGGGTGGCTACTATTTTAAAAGATGCTCCCAAAAAACCAGAAAATAACAATTTCGGGTGAGGATGTGGAGAAATTGGAACCCTCATGCATGGAGAGTTGGAAAGTAAAATGGTGCAGCAGCTCTGGAAGACAGTCTGGCAGTTTCCCCCCAAAATTACGTACACATTCACCATATGACCCAGCAATCCCACTCCTTGGTACATAACCCAAAGCATTAAAAGCAGGATCACAAAGAGATACTTGTGCATCCATGTTCATAGCAGCATTACTCGCGATAGCTAAGACATGAAACCCAGGTATCCACCGACGGATGAGTGGAAAAGGGAAGCACAGTATACAAATACAATGGAGTAGTATTCAGCTTTGAAAAGGAGGGACATTCTGACAGACCCTGCAGCATGTTTGGACCATGAGGACATTAAACTGAGTGTAACAAGCCAGACACAAAAGGAAAAATATTGGATGAATCTATGTATATGAGGCACTGGGGGAGACAAATCCATAGAAACAGGAAGCGGGATGGTGGGTGCCAGGGGCTGGGCAGGACGATAAGAAGCTGGGGTTCAGGGAGGTTTCAGTTTTGCAGATGAACATGTTGTGGAGACAGGGGAAGGCGATGCTGCCCAACAGCTACGGCTGCAAGACACGCTTCAAAACTGTTAAGATGGCAAATTTTATGTTATGTGTACTTTACCCCAATTTTTTTAAAAAACGAGGAAAACAAGAAGCTGTTGGTGGTAGTGAGGAAGATACATTATTTTCAAAAAACTAAACCTGACAGCTGCTTTCGCAACAGGAAAAAAAATAATAGAAGTCAGAAGACAATTGAATGCCATCTTTCATGTTCTAATAGAAAATAATTGCCAACTTAGAATCTTGTGCTCAGTGAAAACATCCTTTAAAAATAAAGGTAAAGCAGAGACATCTTCAAATAAAGTCTAAGAGAGCTTGTGATCAAAACACATGAATGAAGGATAATGTAAAAGAGAATTCTTCCCGTAGAAGGAAATGATCCCAGATGGAAGCACGGAAATGAAGGAAGGAATAAAAGTATAAACGCAAGGGTCAGTCTGAGTGCTGCTTGTTGACGACAACACTAATCATTTCCTGCGAGATTAAAGTAGATGTAGAATTAAAATAAGGAAGCAAATGGAATCTGAGAATTGTCAGGTCTTTGCATTGTGTTGAAAATGATTATTTATTTTAGAATTTTGTAAGTGAAGGCTACATTTGCTAAACCCTAAGATAAACCCTGAGGATAAAAGAAGAGTAAAGGGGTGTATGCTAAGGAGCTGATGGAAGAAAGAATGAAATTAAAAAGAAAATTAACACTAAGGTGAGAGAGAAGAGAAAAGGTACAAAAGGTGAAGAAAATGGAAACCAATCAATAGGGGCACCTGAGCGGCTCAGTGGTTGAGCATCTGCCCTGGCTCAGATTGTGACCCCAGTGTCCTGAGATCGAGTCCTCCCTGCATGAGCCTGCTTCTCCCTCTGCCTATGTCTCTGCCTCTCTCTCGTGTGTCTCTCATGAATAAATAAATAAAATCTTAAAAAAAGAAACAAAACAATAGGACAGTCATTTTAAAGATCAGAGAGTGGGGCACAATATTTGCAATACACATAACCCATGACTCAAATCCAGAGCGTGTAAAGTACTCCTTTACACCAATAAGAAAAAGTCAGAAAGCCCAACAGAAAAATGGGCGAGATGCTTGAATTGGCTACGCACAGCAGGGCACCCAGATAACCACAAACAAGGAACGTGCTCTGCCTCAACCGCAGGGACACACAAAGCCAGACCACTGTGTGACGGAGCGGCAAATGAGAAGTGGCACGTACCAGAGTTGGCAGGGATGTGGAGCACACGTTGGCACGCGTGCTCTACAAAGCATCGGGGGTCCCTGCTGCAGGGGGACATGCTCCTACCCTTGTACATCAGAAATTATTTTCCTGGGTGGACACCCGATGGAAACTCTCACATGTGTGCACACAGACACCTGCACTAGGAAGAAACACCTGCCAACAGAAGAATGGACGCACTGTGACATCTCGTTAAGTTGCAGAGAGCAGCACAAGTGAATAAACTGCGGGTGTACAACCTGCCAGGACGGAATCTTACAGACCTGGTGGTGAGCAGAAGACGTCAGACCCGAAAGAATAGACCCCATGAATACTTTCGCATTCATGGAAATCGCTCCTTAGGCAGATGTTAGAGATGCGGTCAAGGTCACAAGGATCGTTTCTCCTGGGAAGGAGGGACTGGAGGGGCCTCTGGATTGCCAGTCACGCCCTGTTTGTTTATCTGGACGCGGTTACCAGAGGTATAGGTTCGCTGTGTGCAAAATCCACCCTGCCGCACGCCTCTGATTTGGTACTTTTCCATGTGGAAGTTAAACTTCAATAAAAGAGCGTGTTTAAAATAATAAAAGAGGCCAAGGGCCATTTGGGGGTTACGGTTATGTAACTGCAGATATTCCAGGAAACGGGTGATTAAGAGCATGGTCTAGAGACAAGATGATGTCATGCCATTAGCACAGGGCTCGGGGAAAACGCAGTGATGTGAAGAGTGGGGTAATGTTGCAAGCCTGGGGTGGCGGTGGGGGGCGGCGCTGCTGGTGCACTTGGCCGTGGGGCCGGAGGGGGCGGCTGGGGTACATCAGCAGGGAGAGCGTGGCCCCTGCTTGTCCCTGGGCTGGCCCGTTGCAGGGTATCGCCTCCTGGAACCCCGACTTGGCCACGTCGTGTGTTTGCCTAGACTGGCTGGTCACTGCTAAGCTGACCAAGTGACCCCATCCAGTTCCCGACCCAGGGGCCCGTATAAACCCACATCACGGTCTCCAGGCATGGAAACGCCCTCCAAGGTACACAGCCCATGACCGACGTGGACGGGAGTGAGGCCCCGCAGCAGACGCGTGTGGGCTGTCGCTGGGGGAGGCGAGGTGCCGAGCTGGGCTGAGCTGGGCAGGGCACGCCAGGCTCCCGCACCCAGACTCACCTTTCCGACAGGTCACCCTTGCTACAGAAAGGAGCAGGGAGGGACTGACGGACAGACGTGTGGCCTCCGCTCCCTGCTGCGGGGCTCCCTCCCGGGGGAAGGCAGCGTCGCGGGGGGAAGGAAGCCGCCCTGGCCCTCCCGTCTGTTACCTGTGGCAGCCCTGCTTGGGGAACCGTGGGGAGAGGCGACTCTGCTTTCACCGCTGCTCAAGGCAGGGGCTCCCGGGCCCCGGAAAGACGGGGTCAGCCGGTCACCGTGGGGCACGGGGCGCGGGGACTGCAGGCCACCCCCTGGGTCAGCCACCGCCAGGTCCTCCCCCGCAGTGCCCGTCCCCTTCCACGCGGCTCCTACATTCCGTCCCTGCCACGGAACAGCAACAACCAATTTTTTTTGGGGGGGGGGGGAAAGCACATCTTGCACAGCTATATTTTTCACAGTGTTTTGAAAATTGGCTGGAGCTGGGAGCGCAGGTCCTTGCTGGGTTTATGAACTCTGGATCGTGTTCCAGAGAAGCTTCTTAGGGCCGATAATAGCGCTCCGTAATGGAAACACTCCGAGCTCAGTCGCCGTAGCAGTTCTAATGGTGCAGTTTATAAAAGAGTTTTTAATTAGGCCTTGTTCACCGACTGTGCGGAATTGTGCTCGGGCCCTAATCCTTCGAATTAAATGGCTAATAGTGAATAATACCTCTCGCTGTTCTTGGGAATAGTCGTGTTCTTCCCAGGTCTGGCTCGCTCGCTGGCTTGCTCTCCTTCCTCCCTCCCTTCCTTCCTTCCTTCTTTTCCTCCCTTCCTCCTTTCTTCCAAGCCACGTACTATATATCTGTGCGGCCGAGGCCCGGATGGGGGATAGGCAGCAGTGACCTAAGGCGTGTTTCTCCACAGACTACTCGGCTCCGCCTTCCAATCTCAGCAAAACGACAAGCTCGTATTATTTTCAGTCTCTGCCTACAAGTGACTCACTGTGGGCCGAGGTCCTGGGAATGCCTGATGGGGAGCGCGGGCGGGGACTCGGGGCGTGTTGTGCTGGTTCCCCGCTCGGGTGCGTCCCTGTAGGCGTGGGTGCGAGGCGGGTCCTCGCTCTGGCTCCCACCCTGGGCGCCTCTTTGCAGGCCTTCGGCTCGGTCTTCATCGACGCAGGGTGCAGCCAGCGCACCTGAGCCAGGCCCGCCGCGGCGCCCTGCGCGCCTGCTTCCATCTGCTCCCTGTCGCCCCAGGAGGGACGCAGGCTGGCCGGCGAGCAGAGGAGTCTTACTCAGGAGAACCACGAAATTAGGCGTCAATACGCGTCTGACCACGGCCCTGTTTCTAACTGGGCTCCACACAACTCCTGCTGCGGGGATTCTCGCCCTGCCGGGAGGTGACACCCAAGAGTCCCCTTGCTCCTGCGTGTCCGACGGCCTGTGAGCCCCCTCTGCCGTGACCAGCTGCCGTGAACACGCACAAGTTTTGCTAACGGGAAGGGCTGTTCCTCAAATAAGGTGCAAAGGGGCAGAGAGAGATAAAAGGCCCAGGCTGGACCTGCGCTGCGGCCCTGAGCCTGGGGACGCCGGGCCTGCTCCCTCGTGCCTGGGAACGCACGTTTTCGATGCTCACGCTGCACTCACACGCTCCCTTCTCCACGACATGCCTCGTGCATTTACAGTCGTGTCTTCCTGCTGCAGGCCCGCCTGAGGTCAGGTCAGTCCGGCCGGGCCCTTGGTCCTGCCCCTCAAAGCCAGGGAGTGGCCGCCCCTGGAGCAAAGGAGGGTGGAGGAGCCGTGGCCCCACGCTGACCCCTTTCCACCCTAGGACAGCTGCCTCCCGCGCAGTCTGATGGGGTGCATCAGAGGTCACCCTTGGAAGGTCCCGGCTCACTTTCCAGGCAGGAAGGAGTCACAGAGAGCTCGCCAACTGCCTGCAGTCCCCAGAGCCCGGGGAGGTCTGGGCCAGGCCTCTGGGGCAGCCGGGGAAGCAGGGCTGGGACAAGGAGCCGCGGCCTCTCGTTGTCAGACCCGCAGCCACTGTGCCCGAGGGCTGGACTCGGCTGGGTGTGAGCAGATAAAGTGTGATGTTCCTAAAGTCTCAGCCCTAGAAATTCTGAAAACCTGACCATGGTATTCTCTTCTGCTGAAGAATCCACTTGCAGAAGAAGGAAGGGGCTGGGCAGCCTGGAGGCCGGCCTCGAAGCTCCAGGCAGCAGCGCTGGGGCTGCGGGGAGCTGGTCTCCTCGCTCGGGGACGTCTGAGCAGGACACCCGGCCCTTCTGGGTGGAACATCCACTTCTACGGGGTGGGCCTTGTACGGGATGCACTCCCGGCCCTCGCGGGTGTCGGGGCCCATCCACCTGCTCTGTGGACAGCATAACCTCGAGTGTGGACTCAACTGCCGACAGAAACAGAGACCTGGGGATGCCCTTATCACCCCGGGCCTCCCAGCCACAGAGACTCACCCGGGAGCCCTGGCCCCTGGTCCCCCCACACCCACAGGGGAGCCACACTGGTCATGGCTAACATCTGCAGCGGCAGGGAGTCCGGCCATCGCGTGTGGTTAGGTTAGGACCGCATTCCCACGGGCAATCCTTTCACCGCAGCAGCGTGGAAGCCCCGACACTAGAGCGCAGTAGCCGGGCCTCACCGACCTGACCGCCTATCAAGCCTCATCAGCTTGTTTCCTTAGCCCCTGTTTTACAGTAATTGCTCTGTGAATCCGGAACAAATATCAGCTCGCACAGCCAGCGACGCCTCCTGAGAAAAGTAAGTTCTGTTGTTTTTCCTTGTCCCCCATCCTCAGGAGGCCCGTCAGACGGGAGAGAGAGGGAGGTAGGATGCTATGCTCAGTCACTCCATCGGCCACTTTGATTAAAAGCGGGAATTCAACTAAAAATACCGTAACGCTTTCCCGCCTGCTGGACCTGGACCCCGCGGAGCCCCCGAGCATTTCAGCGCTGACAGTTCCGTGCAGTTCGCCGAGGGGGAAGGGGAGAGGGAGGAAGGCTGGACCCCCATCAGCGGGGGGGGGCATTCCAGGGGCGGTGAGTGACCTTCTCAAGTAACAGAGCGACTTGCCAGCACCAGGACGAGCCTTGATCTCTGGCACCTCAGATTCTCGATACTTGACTCGCCTTCTGCATAAACTCCTTGCGGTGCTGGGCTCAATAACGAGGACACGTCTCGTCCGGCTGCCAAGTGAGATCCCACGCGTCACTGAGTCACTCCCGTGTTACGAGTCCGGCTTCCTTCCTCTGTGACAGCGTGTCCCTCCGCCTGGCCCTGCTGACCGTTGTACGTGGTTGTCAATCTTATCAAACGAGCAAATGCATCTCCAGGGAGGGGCTTGGTGGCAGCTGCACCCTGAGTCGAGTCTTCCCCGGGTAATGTCTTCTGTGGCCCACGTGCCTGGGACAGGCCGCCAAGGTCGCCTTGACCTCGTTTGTTGACTGGCTTCCGGTGCTGACGTCCCACTGTCCCGAGACAGACGCCTTACCTCAGACACACACGCTGGCCCATCCGAAGCCACCAGCGTCACCCCCTCTTCACTGGAGCTTTGGCTGCCGGGCGTCCGGGTGTCATCAGCACGGGCAGTGCTGAGAGCAAAGGAGATGCTAGACATGATAAAAATACGGAAGTTTTGCAATATTTATGTAGTGGCCAACAGGATAATCACGTTGCATTGCAGCATCTACAAAACAGTTCTTTTATTTTATTTTTTTTAATTTCTTTTTTTTTTAATTTTTTACTTATGATAGTCACAGAGAAGAGAGAGAGGCAGAGACATAGGCAGAGGGAGAAGCAGGCTCCATGCACCGGGAGCCTGATGTGGGATTCGATCCCGGGTCTCCAGGATCGCTCCCTGGGCCAAAGGCAGGCGCTAAACCACTGCGCCACCCAAGGATCCCCAAAACAGTTCTTTTAATGAATAAGTCTGGATAGTAAAATTCTTGTCGGGGCACCCAGGCGGCTCAGTCGGTTACGTGTCTGCCTTCGGCTCAGGTCATGACCCCGGGGTCCTGGGATCGAGTCCCACGTGGGGCTCTCTGCTCAGCGGGGAGCCTGCTTCTCCCTCTCCCTCTGCTCGTGCTCTCTCTCCCTCTCAAATAAATAAAATATATATATTTTTAAAAAGTAACATTCCTGTCAAAAATAACACGTCCGCACTCATTAAAGCAAAACAAAACGTCTGCACATTGGCGATCTGAATACTAAACCGGTGTCGCAAGCACGTTGCCGGTGACATGCATCCAGGCCCGTGCTCGTGTTCGCCGCCAGCTCCCTCTCTTTCCGTGAGTGCATCTTTTCTCTTTTATCTCTTCATCTCATTGTAAAAACGGCAATCTTCTTCAGATCTTGTTTGTGGTTAATATTTGAAATTGCAGATGCTTCACCTGAGTCTTCTGCGTCGATCCCAGTGTGCTTCCTTGAGCAACTAGTCTCTGTGTCTATGCTGGGGGATAAGGAAGCCCAGAATACTTATGCTAAAGGAAGGCGAATCTTAATCATATTTTTCATATACAAATATGCCAATATTTCAGGCCAAATGTTTTCATAGGTACTATCTTTCTGCCTCCTTTCAGGGTACATTTCTTTGGCAAATATATTTGTAAGAAAACTTGTCAAAGAAATTGCATTCATGATTTATTTGAACGTTGCACCGTATTTAGATCCTGCAAAAGTGTGTGGCTTCTCAACTGAATTCCATTCTGGTACGGAGTATAACTTCATCCAATTAAAAATGAGGATTCCCTCAGAAGGTTTTTTTCCCCCACACATTGAGATGTACCAAAGCACAGCATGTGGAATTTCAAAAATAAATCTTGTACGTGGTTGTCACTCTTATCAATTTAATGGCTCAGGACTTTCTTTGACTTTGGCCCATTTACATTTAATGAAATTGCTGATAAAATTGATTTTAATCTTGCTGCTTCTTCTGTGCCATCTGTTTTGCTCCTTTATTCCTTTTCACTGTCTTTTAAAAATATTACTCACCAAGTGCTTTTTATGATGGTTAATTTCAAAGATACTTAGACTACATTTTTGTGTTTTCCTTTTAGGAGGTTGCCTGGAGATCGTAATACGCATCCTCATCCTTGATTTATCACGGTCCCCCGTGACATAGAACATTTACCACATCCAAAAAGCAAACAAGCACAGCAGCCGGGGCATGTCCTGGGGGTTCCAGAGACCCTGCTGCAGGGAAGGTAGTTGAGGGCAGCGTCCAGCATCCGACTGACACCAGGATCTTGTGCCCAGGCTGCACCCAGCCAGGGAGGGCTCATGGAGGAGGGTCATGTCATCTCCCTCCGGGGCACAGGATTCCTTTGACAGGCCGTCTGGGTGCCCAGCTGACAGGCTGTGTCACAGTCCAGGCCCCTCCTACGTGTCCTTCCCTTCCTGGCTCTGTCACGGGGATCAAACCAGCATCACGACTGAGGGCCCTGCTGCCTGGCTCCTCTGTCCTTCACAGCTGTCCCTCGTGAATCTTCTGCAAATCTTAGTTCTGGTGTCTGCCTCCTGGTCCCAGCACGGACAACAGGAGAGGCTCCCAGGAATGTAATTCCACTTGTGTCCTGCTCTTCCTCCAACCCTTCCTCTGTCGTGTAAGCCTGACAAACATAGAAGTTACTGTTGCCTTAGACAACTAATATTCTCTGCTATTTACATACAATATTTGTCTTTTCTGTGGGCCAGGGGTTGGGGTGACTGGGTGATGGGCACTGAGGGAGGCACTTGGTGGGATGAGCACTGGGTGTTATGCTATATGTTGGCAAATTGAACTCCAATAAAAAAAAAAAAATCAAAACCTGAAAAAAAATCGTCTTTTCTCTGGTTCTTTCTTTCTTTCTTTTTAAATATTTTATTCAAATTCAATTTGCCAACATGTAGTAGAACACCCGGTGCTCCTCCCATCAAGTGTCCTCCTTAGTGCCCATCAGCCAGTCCCCCCGTCCCCCTGCCCACCTCCCCTTCCACTACCCTTTGTGTGTTTCCCGGAGTTAGGAGTCTCTCATGGTTTGTCTTCCTCTCTAATTTCCCCCCTTTTCCTTTCTTTTTGCAGTTCTTATTTCTAGCTCGGATTGTCTTCCTTCAGTCTGAAGAACTTCTTTTAGTATTTCTCGAAGTGTGGGTCTACTGACAATGAATTCTCTTTGCTCTTATTTTTCTGAAAATGTCATAAATTTTACTCTCACTTTGGAAAGACTCATGTATATAGATTTTTAGGTTGGCAGGATTTCCTCCCCCCACCCCTGACCCTCTCATTTAATAATATGATTCCATGGTCATTCAGCTTCCATTAGAGTATTTACTATTATTCCGTCACCCTCAGATTCTGCTCTTTTTCTTTTTTTCCTTTTATTTCTCTGTTCTATCTTGGGTATTTTCTATCAATTTATCTGTCCTCTGCACTGTTGAGCATATTTTTAAATCCATTACATAAATTTCTCATTTTGGGTATTGTGTTTTTTATTTCTAGAATGTCTGTCTGATTAAAAAAAAAAAAAAAAGATTTCTGTTCTCTGTTGAAATACTCCATCCTCAGGATCCCTGGGTGGCTCAGCAGTTGAGCGCCTGCCTTTGGCTCAGGGTCTGATCCCAGAGTCTTGGGATCAAGTCCCACATTGGGCTCCTTGCAGGGAGCCTGCTTCTTCCTCTGCTTGTGTCTCTCATGAATAAATAAATAAAATCTTAAAAAAAAAAGAAATACTCCATCCTCCACCTTGAGTATCTACCCCCTGTTTTACACATTAATTATATCTATACAATTAATCATAACATATAACCAATTAGGTTAAAAACCTTGTCTGATATCTGAATCACTGGTGAGTTTGATTTTCTTGTCTGTGGATAAAAAAAGACTTCGAGGATGACATTATTTTCCTTTAAAGAGTTGAAATTTTATAGCATACTCTCTCATATTTCAAGGATTGTATACCTTCTAGTTTCTTCCTGATTTGGCCTCTCTCCAATACCTTGAAAAAGTTCATTATAAACTGATTTTTT
This sequence comes from Canis lupus dingo, assembly GCF_003254725.2. Lineage (NCBI taxonomy): Eukaryota > Metazoa > Chordata > Mammalia > Carnivora > Canidae > Canis > Canis lupus. The sequence continues at coordinate 50,028,501 of NC_064267.1, read as the reverse complement.
TTTTTAGCTTTTATAATTACTACTGGCAGGAGAATCAGAGCAATAAAAGCTACTATTTTATTTATTTGGATTCCATGATTGAAACTCCCCCTTTCCTCCCCCTTTCCTTTTTTTTTTCTAGTTGAGTTTCAACACCTTCCTATTTATGGCTTTGTTTTGAATAATTGTGCTTGACAAAATCCTCAAAAACTAAAGTTCTTTGACACTCTCCTCGGTTAATACCTCAACTAAAGATTTCAAATGTCATTTTTAAAATAAAGTGCTATCAATAACATTGTAGGACGTTAGGTTCTGCAGAACTCATATATTTCTAAAGTATAATTCATGGTAGGTACTGCAGAAAGAAAAAAAGTGCAGCCTTGATACATGCATTTTTTATTCAACACGAGCTTAACCACTAAAGTTCTATAGTTCAGCTATTCTGTGTGTGTGCATGTGTACACACGTCCTATGTATACCTATATAATACCATAAAATATGATGGCTGTAGCTTCCATTATGGTTGGTAGACCATCATAGCTCATTCGACAAAATTATGCATTATATTTGCACCATAACCAAAGCCAGGTTCCTATCCTAAGCTCCTTAATTTAGCAAGAACATTGCTTTACCACCAAACAGTGTCACCATTGCAAACAACTAGCTTTATTACAATGTTCAGCTTTTTTTTTTTTTATAAAATCGTTTTTTTTTAACATTTTTTTTAATTTATTTATGATAGTCACAGAGAGAGAGAGAGAGAGGCAGAGACACAGGCAGAGGGAGAAGCAGGCTCCATGCACCGGGAGCCCGACATGGGATTTGATCCCGGGTCTCCAGGATCGCGCCCTGGGCCAAAGGCAGGTGCCAAACCGCTGCGCCACCCAGGGATCCCTCAGCTTTTTGACTGAATTGCATTCACAGGAATAAATGTTTACTTTTCAAAAGGATGAATATCTGAAGGCTTTTCTTTGATTCTACGAATTAATTTTTTTTTGTTTTTTTGTTTTTGTTTAACTGGAATCCTGTGTTGCAGTGAGCACACCGGGTTTGCTGCTTGTAGCACCCAATGGCACTAATTAGATGGTCTGTGGAGCCACCTCTGCTAGCTGAGCCGTCAGGAGCAACTCTCATCCCACTCGCCCTGCACGTGTGCGAAGCCTAGAGTTTGGGGTGAGCGAAACACATTAGAAGAAAAACTAACTGATCTAAATGAAAAGTCAGGCTTCCCAGAGTACGCAAACCCACCTTTTGTATATGCACGTGTGACATTATGATTTTTGGTCAGAGTTTTATGTGAAGTACAACTTAGTTTTTAAAGTAGATGTGGCCATTTTTCTGGCAGATTTGTGTCTCCTCATTTTTGTGAGTTCTGGGCTACCACCGAGGTCCCATGGTGGTAAGATGCTGATACAGATTTTAGGCAGTTTACATGCTTATTATCCACTTAGTTGAGAAACAAATGAGGTAGAGTTTTTCATTAATTGTGTACTTTTTAAGGCTTATTGTGTTAAAAGTGACAGGGGACAGCCCGATGCTTGTCCCGCGGAGTCAAGAATGAGTCTCCAGCGACAGGAAGTGAGCAAAGCGACAGAGGTTTGTCAAGCAGAGATGCAGGGAGAGCTCCCGGGAGGGAGATGGGACCCCCCGGGGCTGCGTCCGGGGGTGCTTGGAGTCCCTTTTGTAGGGATGGGGCAGGGAACCTGCTAAATGTCTGGTCAGGGTCGGGGGGGGTCGTGAGGATCCCACTCTACTCGGAATAAACACGGGGACTCGCACAAACTGCATTCCCTCTGCACAGCCTGAGCAAGCTGCTCCCGCCCTCAGGTTAGTCTCTCCTGCACAACATCCTCTGTGTCTGGGGTTCTGGGCCCCTGCGAGCGCTGAAGGGGGGGGCTCCCGACGTCGCGGGGCTGGGGAGCCACGTTTATTTTTCTCTCTGTTTTTGCTGTCGCCTGTCTGCTTCCTTGGGATCGGACGGAGCCTGAGCCTGGGCCTGTGCCTCCCCTCCCCGCTGTCCCCGGCCGCCCAGGCTCACGCCTCTGTCAAAAGGATGTCTGGCAAATTTGAAAGACATTACCAAATACTAAATTAGATACGTTGTCAATATTCACTCCACGCAGAGCAAAGCCGTGGGAGCAAGGGCCGTAGGCTTTCAGTCCCCAGCAGCACTCGGCCCAGCCCCTTACATCCCTGCCGGGGTGTGTCAACTTCCTGGGGCTGCCTGACAAATCACCACCGACCAAGGTGGGTGATTTGTTCCCTCACCCTTCAGGAGGCCAGAGGTCTGCAGTCGTGGCGTCTGCGGGCTGGCTTCTTCTGGAGGCTCCGAGGGAGAACGTGGCCTGCCCTCCTAGCCTCCCGGGGCTGCCGGCAATGCTGCGTCCCTGCTTCAGGAGGCATCCCTGCCATCTCTGCCTGTCTTCGTGGGTTCTCCTGTGTGTCCCTATGTCCCGACCTCCGCTCTGTTCCCTCGTAGGGGCTTCTGCATTGGCTCCAGGGTCCCCAACTCCAGCATGACCTCATCGTAACTTAGCGACAGGCAGCCCCTGGCCCTGGGCTCCTCACGGTCCACAGCGAGGACCACAGGTCGGCGCACAGGTGTGCGGGTCACCAGGGCCACCAGGGCAGCCGCTCACACCCAGCACAGCGGCACTTGGCAGATGTGCAGGCCCGCGTGCCGTCCCTGAAAGGGGCTTTGAGGAAACCCCAGAGCTGGACAGGAAACCAGGTTCTATTCAGGAAGTGTTGCAACAGGGGGAAGAGCCCTCGGGCAGAGCAAGGGGGGCCGGGGGGGATTTCTAGCCAAGGAGCAGGTGTGGGGGCTGAGTGTGTAGGGAATCACTGGAGGAAATACCAGCTCGAGGGTCCTGGCTCACCCAGCTGCCGGGACCCCCACTGGAGGCGGGCCTGGAGATTGGGCGCTCCTGGGGTGGCGGGGTGCAGCAGGTGCCAGTTGTGGAGGGTGGGGGACGCACCCTGAGCTAACTGAGCGGGATTCTTGAGGACACTGGGCGATGCCGGGACAGGGCGCCCACCAGGGGAGGCGGGTCCGAGACGCCTACCTCGGGTGGAGGACGGGGCCAGTCGGGGGTGTTGGCCGCCACCGCCTAGACAGGTCTGAGGGCACAGGGCAGGCGAAGGCGGGTCACTTCCGACCCGGTGGCCACGCGGGAGGACTCCGTGCGCCACCGCCTGCTGACCTCCGCCCTCCACCATCTCCGCTTCGCGCTGTCCACCGGCCCCGGGGGTGCTCAGTGAACACCTCATCCAGCTGTGTCCCCAGAAGGAGACCCGGGGCCAGTGCCTCGCTGCCGAGAGGTCACCGCGGCTGTGCTGTCCGTCGTGCCCGCACCTCCACACTGCCCGGCCCCCTACTCAGGGCTGCCCCGGATGGAATGTTCTTCGGCCGCACTATGCTCGCCTCTTAGTTCTCCCTCCATGCGGTGAGGCCAGCCCCCGCCCACCCTGTCACCTCCTCCAGGGCCGGCCTCCTACACAGCCCCGCACACCCCACCTGGGCACTCGACTGGGAAACCCACCAAGCCGGGCCCACTCGTGGTCTCCACCCTCCCTGGGGCATCGGGCTCCTGCCTGCCCGTAGAGGACACCCACGGCACGTGTCCACCAAGGCCGGCCCCCGCCACGGCTCCGCTTGGGGATGGATGGACGAGAGGGTCGCATTCCCTGCTTGGGCGATGCCGTCACTCATGGCTGCGGGGCTCCCACGCGTGGCCTTTCTGGGCTCTTTCCAGCTGACGGCCTGGCCCTCCTCCTGCCCCAGGACCAGAGCCCCCACCCACGGACACGAGCGTTCCAGAGCAGGGGCCCCGTGGGGCGCAGCACAGGGGCTCTGGGGCAGGTGGAGACGGTGATGCTGGATTCCTACTAAATCGAGCAGACGGGCCTTGAGCGACAGGAGCACCACCGACTGGAAGGGTAAAGACTTGGGACCATCCCAACATCCCCGGGTGGCCCGGTGGGATCCCTCCCCCTGCTTCTCACTTCTGTGTGCGGAACCGCCCTCAGGATGCCCGACGAGCGTCACCAGCCCACAACCCCATCCTTCCAACAGCTCTCAGGAGGAGGGGATGACTGCGACCCCATTTCACAGATGGAGAAACAGAGGCACAGGGCGCAAGCGAGCCCCTGCGGAAGTCCATGCCTGACCCCGGCGCCTGCAGCCCGCACGCCCGTCTCCTGTGCTGGGTGGTGACCCGGCTCCCCTGCGCAGGGCCTGGGAACATCTCGTGGGCGGAGGCAGCCCTGCTGTTTGCGATAGTGGACCCCAGGCTGCTGTCAAGGAAAATCCGGAAAGCTCGCTGGCTCAGCAGGGTGAAACGCAGCTCTTGCCCTGTGAAGCCCGGCAGCGGCGGCAGGGTGCCCTGTGCCTCCAAGCTCTCCCCGCCACCTTTGTGTCCTGGCTTCCACGTCGTCATGACCCCAGGCCCCACCTGCAGCTGTGGGAGGAGGTTGTCATTTCTGCTCACACTCATTGGCTATAAGCCCCATGGCTGCTCCCAATCTCAAGGGGGTGGGAAGTGTGGGACCCGATGGGGGTCCAGTGTGTGGACCTTGGGCGCCTCTTTACCCTTTCCCCGATTATCAGCCTGGGCCACAAAATGGTGCAGAGGGCATTCTGGGAATCGGGGGTAGACCCGCCTCTTGGATCCGTGTGGGGGGCCTGTGGGCTCACTGCTTTCCTCCGTGTGGGGGTGGGACTCAGGGCCGCCTCAATACTTTCTCTTGGGGGGTTCTGGGACAGGTCTCTCCCATTTACACTCTGCCCTCCCGTCCATCCAGCAAGATGACATAAGATGTCAAGACCTAGATTTGGGGGGCCCCTGGGGGGCTCAGTCGGTTAAGTGTCTGCCTTCGGTGCAGGTCGTAATCTCAGGGTCCTGGGATTGAGCCTCAAATGGGGCTCCCTGCTCAGTGGGGAGTCTGCTTCTCCTCCCTCTACCCCTCCCTCCTGATCATTTCTCTCTCTCTCTCTATCTCTGTGCCTCTGTCTCCTTCAAATAAATAAATAAATAAGATCTTTAAAAAAATCCAGGTTTGGGGTCTGGTGTGAGGCCAGGCTTCTAGGCCAGCATATGCTGCAGCTCATCTCACCAGCACGTCCTGTAGTTGGAGAGTCGGGGCCAGAACCCGGCCGACGAAGCGCTCCCCTGTTACGGCCCAGGGCGCATCCCTCTCCTGGGGACCTCGACTGGAAATAGCAATGATCATAATGACAGCCAAGCCTCCTGCAGGGCCTTCTGCCCCAGGCAGCCTTCTAAAAACCTACATGCATTGCCTTCCTTAACCGTCCTAACAATCGTATGGTAAGTACTAGTATAAGCTCCGTTTTACAGATGGAGAAACCACAGACAAACAGTTGGCTTTGGGCTGTAGGGGCACAGCCTGTTCACGTAACTGGTAAGCCACACGGAGTGAGGTTTGGGCTCAGGTGGTTTGGCTGCGGGGCCCACACTCATCCCATGGATCCCCCGAGACCCTGCAAATAACATCACAGAACAGGAAAAAGAATTCCTCCTTCACTCCTACCAACCACCCTAACAAAGTATTCCTGGGGCTCAGCTCACACCCGTCAAAGGGCATTGTCTTGACTATTTCTGGAAATGCCAGGTGACGCTCCTCCTTGTTTCTGGAGCTGGCCTGTGAATGAATCCCTACACGTCAAGGATGGTTTGATCCCTGTGAGTCTCCTGTTATAGACAGCTGCGTCTCTCCCCAGGAGCTGGGTTCTTGCCCACTCCTGGGGCCCGGCTGTGCTCCTTGGGCCAGAGCAAGGACCTGAGGACAAGCTGTGTGACCTGTGGTTCTGGAACGTGCATGGGGGAGCGCGTCACAGTGGACGACCCGTGGGGCGGGAAGGTGGGCCAGGGCCCCAGGGTGGAGGACGCAGCAGAAAGCAGGGTCTTGGCTGTGGCATTTATGCAGAGCAAGTCACAAGCAGGTGGCTTTGTCTGCCAGCTCTGAACTTGAGGTACATTTCCATCGGCTAACCGTTATTTCTACAAGTTTATATTGGCTGCAAACATTTAACAAATTTGGAAATTCTGGCTTGACAGATGAGAAGGTCCCGCCACATTGGGCTCACTGTTCCATTGCACAAAGTTAGCTGGAGCGGGGTGGCCCTCTGGTGCGGCCTGTGCATCAACAGCCCTGCCTCCCTTCCGTGCAGACGCTGGCATCTGTGGTCCTCCCTATGGACCAAACCAGGTATTTTCTGCAAAGCGGTTCTCAGATTTCTAATACAGATTCGTGCATTTGGGTTTTTGTGATCCGTCTTCTCTAGATTTGATTGATAACGGACGTCGTAATTATGCAGATCCTGGTTTACCGGGAAGGAAGAGGGACTGTTTTTGGAAACTGTGAAAATTTGGACTTTAAGCGTATTTTCATGGAGCTCGAGGCGTCTGTGTTCCATTTTAAATCTGCAGTTAGCTAAGTCTCGAAAACTCAGGCACCTCTCCCGGGATGTCGTTGCTCAGCTCCCCGTCACCTGTGCTCACCGCCCTGCAGGAAGAGGCGGCGTCAGATGCTCACACTTGCCACAGGGACGCAGTTCAGAGAGCCGCTGGCCTCACCAAAGCATTTTCAGGTGACGTAAGATCCAGGGAAGCTTTCGGTAAGCAGGTTCTAGTGTGTTCTAGGGTCCATTTATAGCTCTGGCAATGCTGGTTCTGTTGGCACACACGCCTGTGGTGCCTCTGAGGGCACCTGAGCCTTTCCAGGCCGCAAGTACCAGGAGAGCTTGGTCCGAGGACCCCGGACATGGGAGGGGAAGGCTGGCCTCTGCCCAAGGGCCGGGGCATTGAGGAGAGAGCACAACGGGAGAGCAGTCCCCGGGCCACCTCCAGGTGGTGGCCGACCAAAGACCGCTGAGGTGCCTCCCAGCCACTGTGACCCCGAGGGGCCACGTGACGTGTCAGGCAATGACCGGGGGCAGGGAGCCCAGGCTCTTCCCGTGGGCCACATCTCTCTCACCCTCCCTGGGGGGCGGGGTGACTCAGGAGATGCTGTCTGTGCTCCAGGGCATCTTTCAGGGGCCCCTGACCTAGGAGAGAGGCTGGGGCGTCTGTAGCTGGGTGCTCACACCTGCTGTCCCCCCAGTCGGAGCTCGGGAAAACACGGACTGTGCATGGGGGCTGGGGGAAGCAGGCATACACGTGTGTGCGCGCGTGTCCTCTGTGGCCACAGCCAGACACGCCAATGACTGAGCTCCCCCCGGCCGTGGGATGCCACCCCTGGGTGCTGTGAGGACAGCGAGCCTCTGCACGTCCAAGATGTAGGGGCAGCTGGCGATCAGGGCACCGGGGCCCTGTCCTTCCCCCAGGCTCCAAGGGGCTCACCCAGGGCCACGCACGAGGGCCTCCAGTGCCCGAGTCCCTCCCCTGACCTGGACTGCCTCGTTGTCCGGCACGCAGACCGCTGCGCCGACGTGCAGATCTCCCTTTGTCCTCTGTTGGGGGCGGCGTGTGTGATTTATGGGCTGCCTGGCAGCCGGCAGCCGCCCCGCAGGACGAGGGTGTCCCCTGTGGGCTCGCGGGAGGGACCAACGTGTAATCGCACCCGTTAGAGCCTTGCCGGGTGCACAGTCCTCCGCCTGCGGCCACGGCCCACCCTGCGCGCTCACCTTCCTTCGGGCCTCTGAAGGGGGCGAGGCCGGGTCTGAGCCCCAGTGCGAGGCCCTTCGATGGCCCAGAGGTTTTGGCCACGTCACGTCTCGCCTGGAGCGCGCTGGGGTGCCTGGCGCTGTGGGGGGATGGGCTCTGGAGCTGACTCGGGGGGCTGCGAGCATCTGGGGGTGATGGAAATGTCGTAGCTGGCAGGTGGCAGTGCTTTCGCAAGTCTGTGCTTCTACCCGAGGTCGTGGAATTAGGATGGCGAGCTGCGCGGCGTGTGACTTGCGCCTCAGTCCATCTTCCAGCGCTGCGGGGTCCTGGCCGACAGTCAGCCAGCAGACTCCGCCTCCGCTCTCACAATGCCCTGCCTCGGTGTCCCCACCCGTGACGTGAGGTTGGGATCTCCAGAGATCCAGGCGCCCCTGCAGTCCCGGGTCCCACAGCCGGCCGGCGTCAGGGTCGGGGTGGCCGGGGCTGGGGGGCTCCCGGGCTGCTGCTCCCAAGCTGCGGCTGGCGTCCTCGGGTTTGGGGTGCCCCGTGCCGGATGGCGCCTGGGTCAGCCCACGCCCGGCGCTATGTCTGCTCGGCAGCATCTTGTCCACCCTCTGAAGCCTCAGGGCCGATGGGATGGTGCCAATCCAGCCTCGGTTTCCCCGAATGCATCCGTCCTGTGTTCAAACAACGTGTTAGGAGTGCAGCTGTGTGTCGGGACTTGCAGGGTCGCTGTGATTCCTGAACGTGGGCTGTCGCCAGCGTGGCCGAGCAGGCGGGGGCCCTGAGTGTGCAGACCTGCCCCCCCAGCTCCATCACGGACTGTGCAACCCCGCCGTCCCGAGGGTGCAACCAGGACTCGGAAGATGCAGCGGGCGGGGAAGAGCGCAGGCCACACTGTCCACGGCTCCTGCCGAGATGCCACCTCAGCCCGGGGACCCCAGCAGAGGCCTGGGAAACCCCAGATGTCAGGGTGCGGGGATGAGGGGGCCGGGGGTGACATCGAGAGATGGCCCTATGACCCGGCGGGCTAATTTAAATGCTGACGTCAGATGGGGAACCTCAGCCCGGTGGCTGGGAGTCTGGAGCAAGGCCCAAGCGGGACGGAGGGACGGAGGAACAAAGGCGCCACGTTTCCCTGGCACGTGAGTGTGGTGGGAATCAATTTGCATCCCCCTCCCCCCCCACACGTGTAATATGAATATTCAGCGACAAAAGGTGTTGGGGTAAAATTAATTGATTCTGACTCATTTGAAGCCTCCCTCCCCCCTGCCCCCCGTTGACAATATCTGCCGCGGGTTTTCCTTTGGCAACACACTTGGGGTTTATCTTTGCCAATGGCCGACGTGAAAGCACAGCAACGTGCAAACACGGGCATGCGCTCGGCGCGCACCTGCAGGAGGAGGGGCCGGTGCAAGCCCCCCAGCCGGGCCCTGGGCTCGCACCCCGACTCTGGCCGCCTGCCCAGGTCAGCCCCAGTCGCTGACCTCTGGGGGGCGGGCCCCTCCCCTCCCCTCCCCTCCCTCCCCACCCCTCCTCTCCCCTCCCCTCGCAGGCAGCAGGGCTTGTGAGCCCCGATTCCTGTTTTCTCTCGGGAGTGCCAAGAAAACGTCACCTACGGCATCTGCCCACTGTTCCTTTTGCTTGAACTGGCTGCCCCAGCAGGAGAGACGGGGGCCGGCCGGGCGAAGGCAGCATCAGGGGAGCGGGGAGGGGGAGGCCCACGCCCTGCAGCGCCCACCCCGGGGAAGGGGCCTCCAAGGGCTCCCCGCTTGGTCACGAGGGGCCGTCGTGCTGAGCTGCCTGCCGCCCCCGACGCTGCTGCTCCCACCTGGCCCAGAGTTAGAGCCTCCAGGCGCTGACCCAACCGACGTCTGCGAGCTTAGCAAGGGGCTGCCGTGTCCTGCCCTGCCCTCACGCGGCTCCCGGGCGCACTCGAGAGGACGCCTGACGCTAACAGTGTGTCGCGGTGGAGGAACAGGGCCCGGGACACGCTGGCCTCCGGGGCTCCTATGGGCGCGGCTGACGGGCGCCACCTGCCCCGCGCCCAAACCAAGGGCTCTCGGGAAGAAAGCAGCGCCCGGCCCCTCGCGCCGGCACCGGGCACCCCGACCGCAGCCGCCCCAGCCGCAGCCACATCTGCAGCCAAACCCCCGGAACCCTCGTCTGCGAGCCGCCAGACGCGGTGCGGGGGGTGGAGCCTGCCCACGCGAGGTGACTCGGCCCAGCGGAGGTCAGCCGCCCTGGGCTCTCGGGCGAGAGGACAGGCGAGGATGCTGAGCTGCACACAGAAGGCGCTCAATAAATGCGCGGGGAGCCTGAGCCTGTGAGACGGCGTGACAGGTGCTCTAGGCCACACCGCCCCTGCATTCGGTGGATTAACATGACAACCCTCAGTTGCAGAGTTGATTAATCACTGATCTGGTCGGAGACAGAGAGACGCAGAGACAGAGACATGGAGACACAGAGCGAGGTGGAGACAGAGAGGAAGGGAGGGGACGCAGGAGGCAGCGGGAGAGCAGGGCCGGGCTGTCCTGCCGTCTGGGGGAGGGAAGCACCATCACGGGGCCAAGTTGGGAGGTGGGGAGACGTCCCTGGGCCCCGAGGCCCCACTCCTGGGGGCCCGGGGTCGCCGGGGGGCAGCAGGGGCAGGCCAGGGGGACAGCTCGCCCCAGGGCGGGGGACAGAAGTGCTGTCGTGTTGCGGTGGGCGGGGACCCTGAGGCTCCAGAGCACACCCCAGGGCCACTTCTCGCGCCTGAGGTTGGTCTCCTGACGTGGAGGTGGGCGTGGGGGCTGCACGTCCTCCCTCGCGGGAGCTGCTGCGCTGCCGGGGGTCCCGGGGCCTCCACCCCCAGGGTTGGCTCCAGGCCCAGGCTTTGAGCCACCCTCCAGATGCTGGCCAGTTCCGTCCCCTGCCGCCCACGGCGGTGCGTGTGACCTGCAGGGATGACGGGGCCGCCTCGTCTCCACAGGCCCCTCCTTTCCACCCCCGGACACCCCCAGTCCTAGGGGACATGCCTCACTTTCATTCCTTGGAGCCTCGAAGGGAGAAGCTCACACGCAGAAGGAAGGTGTCAATGATGAAGGCCTCCCTGGACGGGGACGAGGGCCCCGCGTGCCCCACGGACGCGTGCGGACCTAGGAGGTCTCCGCCCCAGCAGCTCTACTGTCCCTTGAGCCACAGAGCGGGGGCTGCCGTCCGTCCGTCGCATGGCCAGGTCGCCGCCGTCTGCACTGGGCCCGGGGGAAGCACGAGGGGGCTTGGGCAGAGTCCACGCCGACCTCTTAACTTGCTACCTGGTGCAGCGGGAACCCCCGGGGCTCCTCTGTGGCCCAGGCGGACAGTCGTCCAGGGTCCTCAGAGAGCGGGGCTGTACCCCCGGGGGCCGCAGGCAACGCCACGGAGAATCCTGAGCAGAAACGTCGGCCAACGCCAAGTGCTCTGTGCAGAGCTGGAGGCTTCGGGGGGAGGGAGGGGGTCTGGAAGGCCCCCAGTGCTGGGCCCTTGGGGCTGGAGACTCCTGCCCCACCCCGGGGGTTCTGGGAGGTCCCCAGTGCTGGGCCCTCGGGGCTGGAGACTCCTGCCCCATCCCGGGGGTTCTGGGAGGTCCCCAGTGCTGGGCCCTCGCGGCTGCAGACTCCTGCCCCATCCCAGGGGTTCTGGGAGGTCCCCAGTGCTGGGCCCTCGGGGCTGGAGACTCCTGCCCCATCCCGGGGGTTCTGGGAGGTCCCCAGTGCTGGGCCCTCGCGGCTGCAGACTCCTGCCCCATCCCAGGGGTTCTGGGAGGTCCCCAGGGCTGGATCCTCGGGGCTGTGGACTCCTACCCCATCCCGGGGGGTTCTGGGAGGTCCCCAGTGCTGGGTCCTCGGGGCTGCAGACTCCTGCCCCGCCCCGGGGCTTCTGGGAGGTCCCCAGTGCTGGGTCCTGGGGGCTGCGGACTCCTGCCCCGTCCTGGGGGCCCCGGGTGTGGAAGAGGAAGAGCCGCCGGGCCTGGCGGTGGAGACTCGGATCCGAGCTGGGGTCCCTCCGCCAGACTCTCCTTCCCTACAATCTGTCATTTGGCCAAAGAGAAGCTCGAGCCGATCAGGAGCAGCCTGCAGAGCTGTCTGGTGCTGGCGCGTTCCGGGCTCCGCCATACGGCCCTTTGTCCCTCCACGACGAGCTTCCTGCCGCTGCCATCTGACGGGCCCCTCAGCTGGCGGGGTTTCCACCTCGAGTCTCTCCTCACGGGCTCCTTTTTCTGATAAAAATAGCGTGGTTCCATCCAGACTCTGCTCTGGCTTCTGCAGATGATCTAGGTTTTAAAACTTTTCTATGTGTTCTGCTTTCTTTTCCGTTTATTTCCGGGCCCCCTTGTCTGCGTGGATCTGGAAATGTCTTTTTCGGTCACCGCGCAGCCACCCACCCGGCCGGGCAGGGAACTGGAGTGTGTGCGGCGAGCACGACCCCACAGCTTGCTGCCACAGACCGCTTCTTGCTCACTGGCTGTCCACCTCGGGGGTCGGGCCGGCCTTCCTTCCTGGGGCTCCGCACCCCCGAAGCTGGGCGGGCACTCTACGTTCAGCTGGCGGGAAGGACACAGCAGCTCCCTGCTGCTGCAAAGCAGGTCACCCCCAAACTTAGCGGCCTCAGAGACATTCTTTATCCCCCAGAAACCCGTGAGCTTGGGAGCCCCTGTCCTGTGTGGTCCCCGAGGCCGTAGCCCAGCCGCCAGCAGGGTCGTCGGTGTCCCGGAGGGTGCAGGACGTTCCACCCGCAAGCTCCTTCACGTGGCTGCGGGGGGCATTCAGATCCCCGGAGCCTGTTCTCCTCCCTCAGTGGCTGTGGTCAGGCCTGCTCAGTCCTGGCCACCGGGCCTCTCCGCAGGCAGCTCGCAACCTGGCGGTGGCGACGTGGACATGAGCCAAGGGAAGACGGCGCCGTGGCGGACGCTCTCCATCTCGGGGCCTGCGGTTCCAGAAGCAAAATCAGGAAGTCTGCAGGACGTGAGATCTCTGCTTCCACCAAGCCGGTCCTTCCCAGAGGCTGCGAGCGCTGCCCTGTTCCCTCCTGCTGGGACCGGGGAGCGGGACAGGGAAGGGGAGTCAGAAGGACAGAGACGGGAGCGCGTGTCCTTCAGAGAACGTGCGTGAATCTGATTCCCTCGACCGGACGGTGAAGGCCTGGGGCAGCGGCGACATGGGGATTGTGCCCTGCAAACACCTGGAGCCGCCCCGTGCGGTCCCCGCCGTCAGCTGGGGCTGGGTGGGCCTCACGTGCTCCTGCGGACACGAGGACACCGCAGGGTGAGCACCGGCCCAGGCCGCGGCCCCCGGGAGCTGGAGCAGCGCCAGGGCCGGGGCTGTCTGGGAAGGTCGTCCCCAGACGGGGTCTCGTGGGCACGGCCAGCGGGGAAAGCACCTAGGCTGCACGCACTCCCCACGGTGGGTCGGTGCTTCCCCTCAGGATTCCAGTCCCCACATGCTTCCAGAATTTTCCAGGTGGAGTCTCCTTCCTCTGTTCTTGAAACTCGAGACCTGGTGGCCGCCTCACTAAAGCGCACGCCGTGTCGGGGATCCTGCATGGCCTCCAGGGCCAGGAAGTTTCCCTCGGCCTGTCAATCTCTTGAGACCCTTGTCACCCGCCGCCATGTCGTGAGGAAGCCCAGGCCAACGGAGAGGCCGGGCGCTCGGGTGTGGCAGCAGAGAGCTCCGCGTGGGTCCCTAGTCCCGGAGCATCAACCACCCACGTGTGAGCGAGTGAGGCCTCAGGGGACCCCACACTCCCACCTTCCAGGGCACAGGGAGGGGCTGCCCCACACATCCGCACCCAAGTCACGGGCGCGTGAGCAGGGTAAGTGTTGCCTGGGCACGTGCAGCATTGAGTGGCTGTGACAAGGGACTCCCTGTGCATCGCTCATGGGAAACGCTTATGAAATGTGTGGCAGGAACCAAGGGAGGACACCTGCTCTGTGGGACTGGCGACAGTAAGCCGGGGAAATGCCAGAGAACACCAAACAAAAGCAGATTTAGCTTAGAATAATTGTCCTGCGGCCTCACGGTCTGGCCAGCACCTGCTGGAAGGCCACGTCGTCGGGCTTTGCTCCAGGCGTGACGGTAAGATGCGAGACGCGTGACTGTGCAGAGGACGAGTGCGTGGAAGTGCATCCACGAAACCCGCTGCCGAGTGCCTGCCGCTTGGCACGTGGACTCTCAGATGCTGCACGACCCGTTCTCTGCAAAGGGGGCTCGTGTCCAGCTCGACATGGCTGGCGTCAGCGCCCTCAGGAGGCACCAAATGAAGTGGTGGGGCTCATGGGGACAGACCCTGCCACCCACACTCCCTCTGGGAGGACAGGCCTGCCAGGAGCCACTTCCTGCTGCCCCCCCCACCCATGCTTGGGTGTCATGCCGGGTGGGCTCTGTCCCCAAACACAGGACCCTGAGCACTGCTGGGCCCTCCCACCTTTGCCCACCTCCTGGATCCACAATCTCGAGCAGGGGAGCAAAGTCACCCTCTGGCCCTGACTCCCCAGGTGCAGGGGTGTCTGCAGGTGTGTGGGGCCGGAAGATTGTACAACCCGGGGAGGGGAGTTCTATAAGAAAGAGAAAAATGGCAAATACGAATTTATTTTATTTTATTTTATATTTTATTTTATTTTATTTTATTTATTTTATTTTATTTTATTTTATTGATTTTATCTTTAAAGGTCTTATTTATTCTTAAATTTCTTATTATTAAATATTTTTAAAGATCTTATTTATTTATTCATGAGAGACACAGAGAGAGGCAGAGACACAGGCAGAGGGAGAAGCAGGGTCCTCACCGGGAGCCCGACGTGGGACTCGATCCCAGGATCCCAGGGTCACGCCCTGAGCCAAAGGCAGACGCTCAACCACCGAGCCCCCCAGGCGTCCTGCAAATTTGGGTATAAAAGTGAATATTTTAGAATGACAAAAAATTGCGGCCAATTGCGATACCTCAAAAGCTGACAGATGCCACAGGCATCACGGCAACCAGAGGGATGGCGCCGCTAATCGTGAGTGACCAGCTGCCTCTTGCACTTCTCTCCCTAGAACTTCCGTCTCCTCTCTGACGGCCTTTTCATACGGTCGCATGATGTCACTCGGCTGCTCAGCGCGAGAGCGAGGCCGTGGCAGCGCCCACCTCGCGGGGCCGGAGGACTCCCTGCGGCAACGCAGGTGCCGGGCCTCGCAGCCACGCTGGGTAAACGTGAGCCTTATGGTCAGGGCGTCCCTGCTGTTGGTGATCCCGGCAGGTTGCCCCAGGAGTGTGCGAACGGGACAGCGGTCGTGCGTGCTGAGGAGCCTGGGTGGGTCCCTATCAGACACGGGCCGTGGCCCCTCAGCGGGCTAAAATCGTACAGATGATGCAAAATTACTCTCCACCAGGGGACGGGGCATTCGTTAAATGTAAGGAAAGCAGCATTGTCCTCAGACACTGGTGACAGTGTCCAATCAGCACGGCCACACACACCTGTTACAACAGGCCGGGGGTGGGGGGTGACAGCACCAAGTCCACGAAGTCCAGCCGGGATGCGGGGCCGGGAGCTCAGGCCCCACGGGCGGGGCACTAAATGGCACAGCCGCCGGGGACGGTGGCTCGGAAAGATAACCACGTGCTCACACACGACTGGCCACCCCTGCTCTGGGGCAGGCGGCCTTTCCGGAGGACAGTCACGTTCACCCAGCCTGCACGTGGAGGTTGCTGACCGTTCTGTTTGTTACCACCCAAGTCTGAAGATCCCCAACGTCCCTTCCCGGCTGAACGGCTAAGCAGACGGGTACATCGCACCGCGGGGTGCGCTGGGCCATCGGGCGCCCCCCGCTGGTAGGCGGCAACCCGGACGGACCCCGAAGGCTAAGTGCCGGAGGCCACTGTCAAAAGGCTCCTCATGTTGGAGTCCAGTTATGAGCCATCGTGGGAAGGACGCCAGCGCGGAAGTGGAGCGACGTGGTCCCCAGGGGCCAGTGGGGGGCCAGGTGTGGCCACAGAGGCGTAGCACCGGGGGCTTTCAAGGGGCGCTGGAGCGGGGTCCCGGCCGCGTCCTGACCGTCCCGGCGGCTACACGCAGCTGCACGCGCACGTGTTGAAACGTACAGAACCGCGCACACGGGGTGACGACTGAGACAAAGAGGCTGGATGAGCAGTAGTCGGGGGCCGAGGCTTGCAGAAGCTCCGCAGGTGGGTGACGGGGAGGACGGCGGTCACGCGCGGAGCAGAGCCAGCGAGCTGCTGGGCCTGGAGCGGGCGGTGGGGGCAGGACTTCAGGGAGGAAGGCCCGGGAGGAGGGGAAGCCCGAGTGTCCGAGAGGTGCGACGTCACCCAGGGCCGGCCTGCTGGGGCTGGGGGGGGGGCAGCGGGCGGGGCCGGGTGCGGCTGGAGGCCAGGCCCGGGACAGGGAGACGCCAGCGGGGCGCCGCCGGCCTGCTGTGAGGCAGGGGCACTCGGGGGGGCCACCCGAGGGACCCCGGGGACCCCGACAGAGGCCTGGCCCTCGGCTCCCCAACCTCTGCGGCAGCGGGTCCCAGGGCCACCCTCCGGGCGTGGAGCGGAGGCAGCTCCCAGGGCAGCCAGGCAGGACGGGAGCCGCGCGGGGAGGGGCGGTCGGTGGCCGTCCGCAGCCAGCGCGGGCGACACGGGGCCAGGCCTGGGGACTGATGGAGGCAGCTGGAGCAGCTCGGCATCTACCCCGTGCGTGTGCGTGTGTGCGCACGCGTGTGTGGCGTTTCTAATTTTAGAATCGGTTGTCATGGCAACAGGAAGTGGTTCTGTGTTAAATATAGCAGCTGCTCCAGTTTCGCGGCGCCCCGTGGACAGGAGCGCTTGGCTTCGAGGTGGCTGAGGGCACCGTGGGGCGGACGGAGAGCGGGGGGCGGCCAGGTGGGGACCCCGAGACGGGCAGCATCGGGGGACCCCACGGGTCCCGGGCCGCGGCTGCCAGGCCAGCGTGGGTCCCTGGCCTGCGGCCCCTGCTCGTCGCACGACACGCGAGCTTTGTCTGCAGGACCCACGTGGCCCCGGCTTCCTGGCCCGACCCTGGGGATCCCGTGCCCGCGGGCCCTGCTGGCGCCTCTCCGCCGGGGCAGGGCCACTTCCCGGGCAGGGGACGGTGCCAGGGCTGGTGCGGGAGGCCCGTCCCCTGGCTTCACGCTTCCCTGGGAAGGACGGTGCGGGGAGCTGGCGCTCGGGCTTCCCCGGGAGTGACCCCTGCCCGCCGGGGGGCGGGACACCTGCTGCGCCGTCCTCCTGGGGATCCTCGGCCAGCAGGGAGCAGACGAGCCGTGCTCTCCGCGGGCGGGATCGCGGGGTGGGGCCCGGCCGGCAGGTGCCAGGGAGCAGGTCTGCTGTGCCTGGGGCGGGAGCGGGCACCAAGAGGCCGGGCCGCACACCCAGGCCAGGTGGCTTGGGGACAGGTCGGCCAGCGTGTTGCTCCATGAGTATCAGGAAATGCCCCCGAGGCCCAGCAGGAGCCGCGCGGGGGGTGGGGGGACGGGAGCAGTCTCCTTGAGGACACCCCCGAGGGGGCACGACGGCTCCCCGTCCTGCTTCTGGCCTCTCCCCCCGGTTACCACTGCCCAGCGCCGACCCCACCAGAAACCCCTTCCAGGCATTTCCAGAGGGCTCGGGCCCCTCCCTCGTGATCACAAACAAATCCCGTTTCATTCTTTTCCCCATTTGCTCCTTTACAAAAAAAAAAACAGCCATAAATCAATTTTATTTTTTTTATTGAGTTATAATTAACATATAGTATTAGTTTCAGGCGTACAATATAGTGACTTAACAGGTCCATACATTTCTCAGGGCGCACCGCGGGGCAGGATGCTCTGCATCCCCTCTGTCTGTCCCACCTCCTCTCTGGAGACCACCTGTTTGTTCTCTGTATGTAAGAGTCTGGATCTTGGGGCCCCTGGGTGGGGGCTCAGTGGTTGAGCGTCTGCCTTCGGCTCAGGGTGTGACCCCGGGGTCCCGGAATCGAGTCCCGCATCGTCTCCTTGCACAGAGCCTGCTTCTCCCTCTGCCTGGGTCTCTGCCTCTCTCTCTGTGTCTCTCATGAATAAATAAATAAATAAAATCTTTAAAAAAAGTCTGTATCTTTTTGTCTTTTTTTCTTTGCTTATTGTTTTGTTTATTAAATTGCACACATGAGTGAGATCACGTGGCATTTCTTTCTCTGATTGACGTATTTCATTTAGCATAATGCCCTCCAGTTCCATCCGTGTCGTTGCAAATAGCAAGATCTCCTTTTAGTGACTAATACTCCATCATATATACACACACCACATCTTCTTCATCCATTCATCAGTCCATGGATACTTGGGCTATTTCCATAATTTGGCTATTGTAGGGGCCCCTGGTGGCTCAGTGGTTGAGCGTCTGCCTTCATCCCAGGGCATGACCCCGGGGCCCCGGGATCGAGTTCCATGTCGGGCTGCCTGCAGGGAGTCTGCTTCTCCCTCTGCCTGTGTCTCTGCCCCTCTCTCTCTCTCTCTCTCTCTCTCATGAATGTGTCTCTCATGAATAAATAAATAAAATATTTAAAAAATCATTCGCTATTGTAGATAATGTGGCTGTAAACATAGGGGTGCATGTATCTTTTTAAATTAGTGTTTTTGTATTTTGGGGGCAAATACCCAGTAGTAGAATTACGGAATCATATCCAAAAGAATGTATCTGGATCACTTTCCTACACCGCACACAAAAATAAACCCCAAATGGATCAGAGACCTAAATGTGAAACCATCGAAATCCTAGAAGAGAGCATAGGCAGTGATTTGTCTGACATCAGCCACAGAAACGGTTTTCTAGATGTGCCTCCTGAGGCAAGTGAAGGGAAAAAAAAGCAAAAATGAACTATCGGGACTTCATCAAAATAAAAAGCTTCTGCACATTGAAGGAAACAATCAGCAAAACAAAAAGACAACCTACTGAACGGGGACGGGGGAAGATGTTTGCAAATGACATATCCGATAAGGGGTTAGTATGCAAAATATACAATGAACTGATACAACCCAACACCAAAAAAAAAAAAAAAAATCAGATAATTCATTTTAAAAATGGGCAGAAGACACGAACAGACATTTCTCCAAAGAAGACATCCAGATGGCCAACAGACACATAAAAAGATGCTGCACATCGCTCAGCATCAGCAAAATGCAAATGGAAACCACCATGAGATACCGCCTCACACCTGTCAGAATGGCTGGGACAAGAACCCAGGAAACAACAGGTGTCATAGAGAAAAAGGAACCCTCGCGCACTGTTGGTGGGAATGCAAACCGGTGCAGCCATTCTGGAAAACCCTATGGAGGGTCCTCAAAGAAATAAAAACAGAATTATCATAAATCAACTTTTTTTTTTTTTTTTTTTTTTTACCATAAATCTACTTTAAAATGATGGGAAATCCAACAGAAAAATGGGCAAAGCCTGTTGACAGGAACTCACTGAAGAGACCCTGGACAGGCCGCCTTGTGTATTCACTCAAGGTCACTGATGGTCAGGGACACACTGTGTGTTTGGCTTAAATTAGAAAATCAAGTCCTTGCAAGGACATTGGGGTGAACTGGCAAGTGCCCGCCCCACTGGCAAGGGGTGTACAGTGGCTCCAAGAAGATAGACTTACGTGCTGATCCCTGGAACCTCTGAGTGTGATCTTACTTAGCAAAAGGGTCTTTGCAGATGCAGTTAAGGATCTTGAGATGAAAGCTTCATTTGGATTATCCAGGTGGGCCCTAAATTCAGTGACCTACCTAATAACCTATAAGAGCAAGGCAGAGGGAGGTTGGACACCGTCATGGGCCGAACCGTGTTCCCAGGATATGGTGAAGTGGTGACTCCAGTACCTGTGGAGGTGACCTGGGTTGGAAAGAAGGTCTTTGCAGATGGTCAAGTTAGGATAAGTCATTAGGGCGGGCCCTAAACCCGTGTGATTGTGTTCTTAGGAAAAGGGGAAATTTGGCCCCAAGACGGGCATGCACACAGAGTGAACGGTGTAGATGGAGCAGAGGTCTGGGTGACACATCACACACCAAGGAATGCCAAGGATTGTCAGCGGCCACCAGCATCTGGAGACAGGCCTGGAACAGTCTCCGTCCCGGCCTCAGAAGAAAACAACCCTGCTGACACCTTGATTTTGGGCTCTTGGCCTCCAGGACTGCGATAGAATACGTCTCTGTTGCCCCAAGCCACTGAGTTTTTGAGTCTTTGTTATGGCAGCGCCAGGAAACTCATACAGGGTGTCAAGCTAAGAATGACCCGGAGTGCCTGGTGCCTGAGCGTCCCCTCCCAGCGGGGCGGGAGGCGGGGTGAGCACAGACCCAGGGTGGGCCCCAGGACGCCTCCGGCTCCCGCTGTTAAAGCGTCACAGGCTGACTCCGCCTGGTGCCCGTCCCCGGGACCACAGACCATCAAGGGCTGTGGGCCACGCTCGCGCCCCGGCAGTGGTCAGAACCAGTAACAACACAGGCGCCGTCACACAGGCATCGAGAGAGGAAAGCACAGCCTTGAGACCGGAGCACGATGCTCTGGCCGACGAAAAACTCACACTCAGGAGACGCTGTCTAGTTGACAGAGACACACGTGGAGGGACAGGGGCTGCGTGCGTGTCTGTGTTGGGAACGCGATTCACATGATAAACTGAGGAGGACGTGTTGCCCGGATAGGTTTCTCCGCCTGCCACCCTCTTCCCTGCGGGATTATCAGAACGCGGTGACGGCCGTCTGCCACGGGCAAAGCAGCAGTGACATAGGTGGGACACCGCACGCGCACGCACGCAGGCACACGCACGGCCGGTAACAGGCAAGTCACCAAGAACCCATGGCCAGCAACGGCCTAGGGCTTCTCAATACCTAAGCTCCAGTAGTTACTGGAATTAGACCCTCGTCACGCTCGAAACCACCGGCCGCTTCAGCCTTGGTGCTGCTCCGACTGTAGCTCCTGTGAGAGCCTCGGGGAACAGGCGCCCGAGTGTGACCTTAGGTGCAGCTCCTGTGGGAGAATTCGGGCTGGCCCTGCACACACGTGTCCCCTGGCGGCTCCCCAGCGAGGGCTCGGCCCCGAGGGCTGGCCTCTGAGCCCACACTTTCAGGTCAGGCAGACGATAGAGGGAATCCTTGAGTCCTGAAAACCACGCCCACTGGTTTATGTTAGGGCCCATGTTCAGTTGACCATTCATACTTGAATTGATCAGGGCAGAGGCAACCCCCCAAAAAGCTGCGTGGCTTCCGGCTGGCGACATGGCCCGAGGGAGTCTCAGCTGCCTGGGGCCCCATTTCCCGGGTCGTGGTGGGGGCTCAACGACCCTGCCCTTGGCCCACACGGCCCTGTTCGTGGACCACACGCCACACCTTGCAGGAAGGCGATGGGGCTGGACGAGCCACCGGGCACGTTAGAGTGCTTTGGAAGCGTGACGCCACCTGCGGGACGACCTATGGCCCCGGGACCACTGTTTCCCGCCCAGCTTGGTGATTGTGAGCACAGGTCTAGGGGTGCCCTTTGTCGGAAAGGACCTGCTGCCCGTGAGGTCAAGGAAGAGACATCCCCGGAACGTTTCACCTGCTTCTCTAATAACAAACCCCTGTATTAGCTCCTTATTTCTGTCGTAACAAACCACCACAAACTTAGTGGCTAGAACGACACACATTTACTATCTCATGGTTCTGTTGGTCAGAAGTCCCACTCGGGGGATCCCTGGGTGGCTCAGCGGTTTGGCGCCTGCCTTTGGCCCAGGGCGCGATCCTGGAGACCCGGGATTGAATCCCACGTCGGGCTCCCGGTGCATGGAGCCTGCTTCTCCCTCTGCCTATGTCTCTGCCTCTCTCTCTCTCACTCTGTGTGTGTGTGACTATCATAAATAAAAATTAAAAATTAAAAAAAAAAAAAAGTCCCACTCGGATCCCACTGGACTAAAATCAAGGTGTCTGGAGGGCTATGTTCTTTCTGGAGACTCCAGGGGCGAATCCACTGCCTTGTCTTTGCAAGCTTCTAGAAGCTTCCCCCACCTTTTGGCTTGTGGCCCCCTTTGTCCGTCCTGAAGGCTAGCAACACTGCATCTCTTCGGCCCTAGTTCTGCTGTCACATCTCTGACCGCAGCTGGGAAAGGTTCAGTTACTGATGACGGCAGTTGGCTATGTTCATAGATCCTCAGATCCCCAAGTATCTCTCAGAAAGAACCCTGAGGAGAGACATAATCATGAACACATGACTGTGCCTGATTTCTATCCTTTCATCTGCCCATCCATCTGCCCATCCATCCATCCATCCATGCATCCATGCATCCATCCATTCATCTGCCCTTCCACCTCCCTACCCACTCTTCTACTACCCACCCATCCGTCTACCCATCCATCCACCTATTCATCCATTTATCCATCCATCTATCCACCTACCAAGCATCAGTTGAGCCATCCATGTGTCCATCTACCCACCCATCCATCTACTCATCCAACTACCCATGCACCCATCCATCCACCCATCACCCACCCATCCAACATTACTACAGTCCATGCCTATGCCAGATTCAGAAGAAACCGGTGAATCGGGTGTGACTTCTGACCACCCGGGGCTCACATTCCAGCGGGGAGACAGACATGCCAGCAAGTAGCTCCTACAGTAGTGTGACGTGCAGTTAGCTTCGTGCAGAATTGTACGAGGAGGGGAGAATTCTTTCTGCCTACAGATTATGAGCACAACTCAGACGTGGTCTCTGCCCCCAGGAGCTGAGGTGGTGCGGGAGACCTAGAAGATAGTCACAGATCACGAGAATGCACATCAGTAAGAGGCTGTGCTGGGAGAGGTCAAAGAGCAGCCCAGCCCAGGGGTCCTGGGATTTAAGAAGAGGGAGTAGTTGCTTCCGACCCGAAGATCACGTCCTGGCCTGGCCACCGGACATGTGCTCCTTTGGCTGACCCAGATTGACATTCGAGCAACACTCCTTCTTGTGCTACATCAAGGGACAAAATGCCTTAGGAAGACCAACATGTGGATTTGAAATTCCAGCTTTGGGTTATTCATTTCTCCAAATCTAATTTTTTAATCTATAAAATGGTGATAATTATACTTATTCTAAAGATGTTGAGGCACCTACAGCAGTGCACGTCAAGCACCTGGCCCACTGCTTGATACCTTCATTGACCAGTTCGTTCAACAAATATCGTGGTTCACCCACAAGGGGCTGAGCATGCATTGGGGGAGGACAGCGGGTGCACCCCAAATCGAATGTGCACCTGCAGGGTGGCGTTACGAGGGGACAGACAGGAGACAGCAGTGGATCCCGACGGACACCTGCTTAGATGAGTGGCCCGGGAAGGCTGCGAGGGGCCTGGACAAGGAGCACGGGTTTGGGGCTGCTGGCCTTCCCCGCCCTCACCCCCTGCTTGCCTGGAGTAAGCAGCTGCAATCCGCGGGCCCCTCGAGACGTCTTAGAAGGGAAAGAGTAATAATGCATATTTTATCAAGTGGGGATGAGGTCACTGATGATTGATGCCTCGGTGGCTCCCAGCCCAGACAGGCGGGGGTCTGCAAGCTGATGCCAGTGCCGCCAGGACGGGGAGGATATTCCCCCAACCGTGCAGAGCCCTGGAGGACCATTACCACCAGGGAGGATGGGGGACGGTCTGCAATCATTGGGTGCCGCGGCCGGCGGGGGCGGGAGGAGAAGGTGCAGAAGGCGTGGGGCCCACGGCCGAGCGAGGGCACAGAGAACCCACAGAAGGACCCACGGCTCGATCGGAAACGCTACTAACAATCAGGGGGGCCGTTCCGTGTGGCTGTCTGTTCAGAACAAGCAGCCTGTATCCGAGGGCGGGGTGGGGGGGACAGAGAGACGGCTCCGAGGAAGCACAGGTGCTCACTAACCGCAACCGTCACAGCCTTTCTGGGAGCAGATTCTCCGCCCGCCCACGTTTGCCCTGCGCCCTGCGCACATGGCAAGCCGGCCGGTGTCCCCACGGGGGTGCAGGAGACCCTAGGGATGGGTGTCGGGGACGCTGGGGCACAGAGGGCCCTGGAGACCACCCGGCCCACTCGCAGTCTTCCGACGTGACCCTGATGCTCCGCGGGAGCTGGGGGTCACGCAGGAGCCACCGAGTGTCTGCTTCCACGGAGAAGGATCCCCGTGGGCTGAGGCACCGGAAACTCCTCCACGAGCAATGATCATTCCTGGCATGGTCACGGGCAGCTAGGGTGGACTCGCTCTGGAAGGGGGAGCCCGCCTCGCCCTGCAGGGGCAACTTGGCAATTCAGTGAGAATAATGTCCCGGCCAAGGCCTGTGCAGGGTGAGAGGTCGAGCAGGGTGAAGAGGCCCCTGTAGGGTGAGAGGCCCCTGTAGGATGAGAGTTCCATGTAGGGTGAGAGGCGTGAGCAGGGTGAGAGGCCCCTGTAGGGTGAGAGAACCGTGTAGGGTAAGAGGCACCTGTAGGATGAGAGGCCCCTATAGGGTGAGAGGTCCCCTGTAGGGTGAGGCCCGTGCAGGGTGAGAGACCCCATAGGGTACAGGCCCCTGTAGGGTAAGAGGCCGTGTGGCTCCTGTTCCCGCCGCACCACTCAGCCCGAGGCACCCGTTCAGGGGATCTGCTGGACCCCGTCTTCTGTAGGCCCCGCCCCACCTTGCAGGGGCTGGATTCCTAAGGGAACCTCAGCTTGGGACCCAGAGGCCCAGCGTGGCGCTGCAGGGCGCCCAAGCTCACCCCGCAGGAAGGCGCTGAGGGGGACCGCGAGCTTCCCGGCCCCAGGACCCGGAGCACCGGGGGCCCCCCCACAGGCGCCAACCCTCCCTGTTCAGGAGACGCTCTCACAGGACGAGGGTGCCTTTGTCGCCGGACTCCCTCCGTCTCCTGCTCCTCTCGGGAGGCACGTGGTTCAGATTTGTAAAAACCGCCGGTGGCACTTGCTCTTCTTCCCCGACGGCTGGATGGTGAGCATGTTTACGCAGGTTGCACAGCAAGCTTCTTTCCACCCTGAACCCCTTCTCCCGGGAGCTGCTCAGAGCAGGGTGCTTCCCACGCAGCGTGGAGACCGGGGGCTGCAGGCTCCCTTCCTGGTCGCAGCACACGGATGCGGCCGGCCCAGGACAGGGTGGGTGCTGGGCTCTTTGCGGGGACCTCCCTGCAGACCCCGGGCGGGCCCTCGGCCCTCGGCCCTATGGTCCGCTCCTTCCTGCAGGAGACTTCGCGGGTGGGCCTGAAGCCCTTCACCTCCCCCTGGGCCTCTGGGGACCGTGGCCCCCGCTTGGTCTCTGAGTTCCGTGAGCCCCTCCATGCCCTCTGCCCTCACTCCGTGAAGCGTGTGCTGAGTGTAGATAGAGCTGAGCCTCGGGGCAGGCTGAGCCCAGATCTCCTGAGCTCTGCCCAAGGACACGCTGGCACTTCTGCAAGTTCTCAGCAAGGACATGGTGGTCATGCAGGGACAAGCCCCCCGGCACTGCCGCAGAGACCCCTCCCTCCTGCACAAAATGCACCTGACCCCCCGCCGAGTGAGCCCACCTCCTGTCTGGCCGGGGTCCCCTGGGGTGATGCCACAGGCTGGGGAGGCTCAGGGTGACGAGGGAGCCCCCCGTGGCTGCTGCACAGGGCCCCGTCTCTGCCTGGGGACACTCAGCCTCCCGGGGCTCGGTGCCCTCCATCTGGGGAAGCCAAAGCTGCAGGCCTGCGCTGGGCCGCATTGTGCCAGGATGGTGGGGGGCATTGAGCGCTGACACGACACGTTCCCGGCCTCCCTAAGCCCCAGGGCCCTCCCCTGGGACTGAACCTCGGCTATGGCTCTGCTGAGGATTACCTGGGGCACGTGTGACATGCTTTCCTGAAGGGGCCAGGGTGCCCTCGAGGACAGAGGGAGGCCCATGTCTCTGGCCGGGCAGGTGGGCATGGATGTTCTCCTGGTTTCACTCACTGGAGCCTCTGTCCCAGGGCCGAGCCAGGCTGGGCCATACGGGGGAGCGAGCAGCAAACCCCCATCTCCAGCCCAGGTGCTGACAAAGATCCTCGGGGAAGGGACGTGGGGAGGGATGACACTGTCTGCAGGGAGCCTTGAAGCTTCATGGAGAGCATCCCAGGGCCTGCAGGGGTGCAGCGCAGGGCCCCAGGGCCTGGCCCATCAGACCCACCTGGGGAAGAAACGGCCACGTGGGAGCCGACCCAGGCCCCTCCACACCCGTGGCGCAGGCACGGCCACATGAGAGCTGGGGATGTGCCCCGAGAACCCTCTCCCTGGAGAAATGGCCTGCGGAGCTCACACCATCTCCCTGGCACCAGGTCGTGTTTGTAAAGGCCAAGCCCTGAGACCCGGATGGCAGGAGCCAGGGTCTGTGGCTAGTCTGGTGAAGGAGAACCCCGGATGGAGCGGGGACGGACACCCTTGCTCACGGGACCAGGCACACAGGCTCCTGCGTCCCTAAGCCGTCTCTGGACCAGGCAGGTCATCCCTTCTCCCGGGAGCACAGCGCTAATGTGCTCCCCCCACACGGTGGCATTCTCCTCGTCCCAGCCACTGGTCCTCCTGGCAGCTTGCTCACTTGTGAGCACCCTTGAGAAGCCTGGGAGGCGCACCCCCACCCGACACCTGCACCCCAGACAGAATCCCCATGACCTGCCTGGTCCAGAGGGATGGGAGCTCGTGTGGGAGGGGCTGGTGGACGCAAGCCAGGCTGGTGTTGAAGGTCTCATTGTGCAGCGTGCAGTGGGCAGGGCACAGCGGGCAGTGGGCAGGGCACAGCGGGCAGTGGGCAGGGCACAGTGGGCAGCATGCAGGGGGCAGGGCGCAGTGGGAAGTGTGCAGTGGGCAGGGTGCAGAGGGCAGGGCACAGCAGGCAGGATGCAGTAGGTTGGATGCAGTGGGCAGTAGGCAGGACGTAGTGGGCAGGGCTCAGTGGGCACCATGCAGTGGGCAGGGCGCAGGGACAGCATGAAGGGGCAAGGCTCCCCGCACCCGCGACGGCTCAAGAGAAGGGCTGTCACTGCACGAAGGTGCGGAAACCTCCATGTGCTTTCTGGGAGGCGAAGCCTGCCACCCCCTACCTCCAGGCTGGATGGTGGCATCCCCGAGCCCCAGCCCCAGGCAGCGTCCGCTCTGAGCTTCTGGGGCGCGGAGCTGCCCCCCAAGGCCTGCTGGCCCCTGCCGGCCCTCACGTCTCTGCGCCAACTCCCCACAGCGCCGGCTCCCCAGGGCTGAGCTCGGCCTCGGGGGGACGGTGACGGCTATCCTGGGACCCCAGGCTGCCCAGGCCCTGAGCCCCATGCAGCCGAGCAGGAGGACGGGGAGCTGCTGCTGGGCCCCCAGGCCCAAGGAGTGTGCGTGGCCCCCAGGCCAGGGTGGGCCGTGGCCGGGAGAATGGGCCTTGCCAGGCACACGCACCACGTCTGCCCGTGAGCTCCAGGTGCGGGAGCTGAGCCCTGGTGGACTGGAGACTCAAGCCCCACACAGCCCCCCACAGCCCCCATGGCCCCCACAGCCCCCCCACAGCCCCCATGGCCCCCACGGCCCCCACGGCCCCCACGGCCCCTGGGGCCCGCAGGCAGGGCATTCGGGGGCCAGGCTGGGTGACTGGCTCTCGTCCTGAAGCGCATGGAGTGGGCAGGCTCAGGTTCTGCCCTTGGGCTCCCGTGAGCCCCTGGTCGGCCTCTGTGGACGTGCCCTCCGCCCTCTGGCCCCTTCCCACCATCATGACGTTGGTTGTCGATGGGTTGACAGACGGGGCCGAGCCACCCTCAACGTGCGTTCTCAGACCTCAGAAGCACAAACAAGGTCGCGCGGGGGCTGGTGGTGCCCCGTCCGGGCCGAAGCAGGGGCGCGCAGACCAGATGCTCAGGAGGCAGCGGGGAGCCAAGCCCACCGACCGCCTCCCCCAGCCGCGGCGCGAGCTGTGCCCACCCTGTGGTTCCACGCACCGCGCCCCGCTTCTCGCCACTTGGCCCATTCTGCTTTCCGCAGAGCGTTCGCCCAGCTGACGCTTAGAGGGTGCTGCAGGGTTTCGCCCCCCAAATTCCCACATCTGGAGCAAAGTCAGAGCCGTGGCTCCTGATTAATGGAGACGGAACATAAAGCACAGAAGTAACCCCACGTGTGTCGCAGCATTAGTCCCTTGGCGGAGGCCGAGACCCCGCGTCGTCAGGCGGGGCCAGTGTACGGAGCGAGCTGAATGACAGTGACCCCCCCACCCCGGCCGGGCAGCCCGTCAGCACTCCAGGAGCCGGTCGCCAGGGGGTCGGGGGGAGCCCCGGGCAGCGAGACGAGCAGGCCCCGCAGGGGAGGGGAGGGGAGGGCAGTGAATGGACCAAGGGCTCCGTCCTCCGAGGCCCCTTCTGCTTAGAACGGGTCCTGGCACGTGCTCAGCAAACACTGTGGGAGGAACAGTATCACCGAACCGAGGGTTTGGGCCCGGGGCTGCCTCGTTGGTGAGGGTTGTTCCCTGACCTATTTAGGCAAGAACGGGACAGTTTTGCACACACACCCGTGGAGTGAAGAGGAGCCAAGGCGTTCTCTGTGGGGTTTAGGAGATGCAGCTGTGGCCGAGGGACAGATGCAAGAAAGTTCCCTAGACCTGCCAGGCTGTGGGGACGGGGAGCTCGGGCCGTCAGACAGGGAGCCTGACACGCGCCCGATGCTGTCGGTGGGCCCCGCGGATTTGGGATGACGGGGACGACGAGCTCCACTGTGGGCGTGAGCCCGCCGGGCTGTCTCCACGGGAGCGGGCTCTTTGGGGCCCAACCACAGGGGGGGGCCTGGGCACGGAGCCTCAAGAGCACTGGTTCCAGGTTTTGCCACGTCTCGCTCACCAACCTCAAGCAGCCCTGACGTCCACAGACTTGTTTTCTCCCGCGTAAAATCCGGGGGCGAATTGAAGAAGAAGCCAGCCTTCCTCTGTTCCTTCCTCCTGGCTCCGTGCAGGAATCACAGAACTCGGGTGGGACCCCCGGTCCCATTAGAAGGGGCAGAGTTGGGGGTCGAGGGCACCTTCGCGGCTTGGGGAGGAGGGCGCATCCCGGGCTTCACGCCGCTTCCGCCTCCGCGGGGTCCCCATGCGGACTGGGTGAAGGGGCGCCAGCGAAGGTGCAGCCGGACCCTGGCGCACACGGTGCTCAGAGCTTGGGCCGAGGAGGATCGGTTGCCGCCCAGGCAGCCGTGTGTGCGGCCACAGCCAAGGCCTTCCCGCCACTGAGCGGAACCAGGACGCAGAGCCGGAGGGGAGGGGAGGATTTGTGCTGAGTAGGGTGAGCCGGGCAGGTGGAGCAGATGCCACGTCCACCGGGCCGCACCCAGCCAGGCGAGGACCCCCAGATCTCGCTGTCTCCCAGCGACCTTCCCTGCTGACCGTCCCCGTGTGACAGCACCACCACCTGGGGGCCACCTTAGGGCTGCCGCTCCCTCTGAGATGACCTCCTAGTCCACTCCCAGAGCAGCCTCATTCCCCAGGTCAGCCCTTCCCAGGACCCTGTGTCTATAGTGGAGGTGCGACCCTAAAATGTCGGCCCAGCATCCGTGAGACAGAGAGCCGTGACGCTGGCCATGTCCACCAGGCATTCACATCTCAGCTCCTCTGCAAGCCTTCCAGTTCCTGCCCCGAAGGGTTCAAGAGGGAAGGCTGTGAGTGGAGGAAAATTGGAGAGAGAGACAAACTACAAGAGACCCCTAACTCTGGGGAAAAAACCAAAGGGTTGCGGAAGGGGAGGAGGGTGAGGGATGGGGTCCCTGGGGGACGGGCACTGGGTATGTATGTTGGCAAATTGAATTTAAATTTTAAAAAAGTAACTGGTAGCAAAAAAAAGGGGGGGGGGAAGGCTGGTTGAGTAGAGGTGGCGCTATTTTGCAAACCACATTCACCGTTCGTTTCTTTAATTCACTTTGTTTGTGTGAGTGACTGCGGGACTCCTGAGCCTTCATTCGCTGTAAGAGGAAAGGTGGGGGAGCTCAGGTAGGGAGGGGGCTGCACGAGGAGCTGCGCTCGGCACACCTGCGGGCTCCGATGCAGCAGGTGGACATAGGGGGTCTGGGCGGGGCTCCTGGGCTGAGGAGGGTGAGCAGCGAGGCCTGGCGAGGCGGGGGTCCCGAGGACTGCGGCCCTCACGCGGGGCCCTCCCCCCTGCTCCTCTGCCCCTGGAGCTCTGGGACTCGCCCTCGCAGGCTCAGCCACCCTGCCTGGCCCCGGGGATGCCGAGGTCTGGGGAGCCCGAGCCCCCTGCTGCAGGAGCCTGTCAGATGAGGCGCCAAACACGCTCAGACTTCAGGGTGTTGGGCCAGAGGCCAGCCGCCGTTCCCGAAACAACAACGGCCTGAGAAGCAGGAAGCGACTGTCCCCCTCCACCAGAAACAGGCTTTTTATCACAGAAAATTTCAGGCGGACACAGAAGGGGACAGGATTACATACGTAATGAACACCTCGGCGCCGTCACTGAGTTTCAGCCGTGAGCTGTTTGGGGACACCCTGCCTCCGTCTGTTTCCCCCCGCGGGTGCACCCGCCCTCCGCACCTGCCCTTTTCCCCCTTGCAGGATATTGCTGAATTCCTCCATCTCCGCGTTCACACTCTCCCGATTGTCTATTGTTCATTTTATAATCTTTAAAAATTTGGGATCCCTGGGTGGCGCAGCGGGTTTGGCGCCTGCCTTTGGCCCAGGGCACGATCCTGGAGACCCAGGATTGAATCCCATGTCAGGCTCCCGGTGCATGGAGCCTGCTTCTCCCTCTGCCTGTGTCTCTGCCTCTCTCTCTCTCTCTCTCTCTCTCTCTGTGTGTGACTATCATGAATAAATAAATTCTAAAAAATCTTTAAAAATTTGAGTCAGGACACAATTAAGGACCGTGCATTATAATTGGTTGATAAACCTGTTTTAGTCTATAAACCCATTCTATCTCTTTTTTTAGGTGTTGAATTTCTCTTTCTTTTTCTTTCTTCTTTCTTTCTTTCTTTCTTTCTTTCTTTCTTTCTTTCTTTCTTTCTTTCTTCTTTCTTCTTTTTTTCTTTTCCTCTTTCTTTCTGATGGTGACCGCTGTTAAAGAAAATGAACCAGGGGCGCCAGGGTGGCTCAGTCGCTTGAGCGTCCGACTCTTGGTTTCGGCTCAGGTTGTGATCTCGGGGCCATGAGATTGAGTCCCGTGGAGGGGTGTGTGTGTGTGGGGGTCCACACTCAGCGGAGAGTCTGCTGGAGAATCTCTCTCTCCCTCTCCCTCTGCTCCTCCCCCTGCTGACTCTCTCTATCTCCAATAAATTTTTAAAAATCTTTAAAATTAAAAAAAAGGAAAATGAGGCATATTTCACTGAATTTTGCTGATTGCATCCTCAGGATGCTTCCACGTGGCCCACTGCCCCCGTTGACCCCTGGTCACTGGTCCTCAGAGCCGGAAGCTCCACGGGCCTCTATGGGGCAATGCTTCTGGGTAACGAGGCTCCCGTCCGTCCAGAGGCACCTGCATCTAGTCCCCTCTCTCTCTGACGGGAGCTGCCACTAACGCTGGGTCGGATGCCCGGACTCGCTCCTTCCTTAGGGCTTAGAAGACACCAGCTCTCTGACTCTCTCAGCAGGAGCGATTCCACAAGACAAACGGCCCTTAATAACAATTTTGTTGCCCTGAGGGACTGTTTGCACAGAAAACAGTAGGGCAAATGCTTCATTTTTATTGTTTATTTACCATTTTTCAGAATAATGAGAAGGCTCTCCAGCAGCAGGCAAAATTGACCACTTGGGGTTGCTGGGGGGTTTTTTTTTTTGGATTAATATGAACTCATAGACTTAAATATAATTGAAATGTTACAACTCATTGCAGTTATTATCATATTAATGCTCAAATTATATCTGATGTTTCTGAAAAGTGGAGAAACCCTTCCCGGGGATCCCCCCCAGTCCCCGCCGGCTGCCCCCTCCGCACTCCCCACCGTCTCACGACCATGACGGAGTCTGAGGTCCAAGCCTGATCCCTCGGGCCAGGCTTCCTGAGGATGGATGCGGCACATCGGATCAAACAGACTTCTTTGCCAGGTGGAGGAGGACGAGGGTGGGTTGGTCGCACCTGGGCTGGCTTCTGGGGCTGTGGGTAGACGGAACGCGTGGCTACACGGAAGGCAGCGGGGACAGGGTGTGGTACGGGGCGGAAGACTCTTTGTCGTGCTGGTCAAAGCCCCATCATTCTGAGGTCAGCCCTCCATGGACTGACCCTGCGGGGCCGTGGGACAGAGGGGGCTGACACCATGCACACCGCCCATCTCTGGAGCGAGGCCACCCCCAGCCGGGGCAGGTGCGGGGGCAGATGAGCCGGCGTCCCGCCGAGCTCCCACTACGCCCTCCCCGTGGGAACCAGGAAGCCGGTAAGCGCTCGCAGCCACCTGTGCTCCTCTGAGCCAGCGGTCAGGCTTCCGCTCAGGTGTCCCTCGGGGAGCGGAAGGCCAGGGAGGAGAGGTCCCAGCTGGCAGGACCCCCAGAGCTGGATGCACTCGTTGCAAGGATGCCCTCGCGGGTCCCCTTGGAAAGTCCTCCGGGTGTGATGTGTGCTGAGAGGCCGAGATCCTTGAACACTCCGGTTCCGCGACGAGGCCTAAGGCGTGTAACTCCACACTCCTGTGAGCCACGCAGCTCGGCCCCTGCAGCCCCGGGGCGGACAGCACCCCCCAACCCGCGGGGCCCCCAAGTCTCGGGCCACCTGCCCTGTCTGCTGTCTTAAGATGCACACCAGGTGTGAGGATTTACAGTTGTAGAGATGCACATAGGTGTATAAATATACACATGACATTATATTTATATTGCATATGATCATTGCTTCCCAGAAAATCATGATTATCCTCTTCCAATCTGTTTTCCGGGCACACAGATATACTTAGATTGTGTACACACACACATATGCACATAGAATACACACAGATTTTCTTATAGCTACATTTACACATAAATTATGTGTGTGTGTGTGTGTGTGCTTATGTCTCTATCTTTGGTAATACATATTGACGGCATTAGTGCTCGTATAGAATATTTGTCATTGGCACAGTTGCAGCCAAATGTGTCCGTGGGCCACGTCCTCTGTATGTACGAGGTTTCATAAAGGACAAAGATGAATATATCAAAGTGTTGGCGGATGGTCGATGAGCTGGTGTCCTCACAGAAGTGGATATCCACCTGGAAAAATGTCACGACATCTCCGTACCACTGCAGACGTGGAAGGTGTTCCCAGGGGAGTGAGGAGCTCATCAGAGGAGGGGGCGCTGGCCTGGTGCAGCCAGGTAAGCGCCCGACTCTTGGTTTCGGCTCAGGTGGTGACCTGGGGTCGTGGGATCGAGCCCCGTGGCGGGCTCCATGCTCACCATGAAGGCTGCTTGGGCCTCTCTCCTTCTCCCCCTCGCCCTGTTCATGCTCATTCTCTCTCTCAAATGAGTAAATGCATCTTAAAAAAAATGTAAAAAAAAATAAAATA
Source organism: Canis lupus dingo (assembly GCF_003254725.2). Lineage (NCBI taxonomy): Eukaryota > Metazoa > Chordata > Mammalia > Carnivora > Canidae > Canis > Canis lupus. The sequence goes on along the minus strand of NC_064267.1, from coordinate 49,995,505 downwards.
AAATAAAAATAAAATAAATAAAATAAATGTTATCACTCTCTCAAATGAATAAATACATTTTTTAAAAATGTTAAATAAAAAGAACAGAGAAGAACGTCATATTCCCTCTGATGAAGACGTCCATCTGGAATCCCTAAACCTTATGGGAAAAGATGGGAATTTTCCTGATCACGTGAAATTTTGAAAACCTCAGTGTACTGAAACCCACCGTCACTGAAATGAAAAAGCGACGATCGAAGGGAAGGCATTCGTGACTTACATAATAGACTACAAATACGCGTAAAGTATAACAAGCTCCCCAAAAGCAACAAGCAGAAGACATATTTATTTTTATTACATTTTTATTTTTTAAATTTTTTTTATTGAAGTTTGATTTTTATTTTTTATTTTTTAAATATTTTATTTATTTATTCATGAGAGAGAGAGAGGCAGAGACACAGGCAGAGGGAGAAGCAGGCTCCACGCAGGGAGCCCAATGTAGGACTGGATCCCGGGACCCCAGGGTCATGCCCTGGGCTGAAGGCAGGACTAAACCGCTCAGCCACCCAGGCTGCCCTGAACTTCGATTTTTAAATCCAATTTGCCAACATATAGCATAACACCCAGTGCTCATCCCGCCAAGTGCCCCCCTCAGTGCCCATCACCCAGTCACCCCCACCCCCTGCCCACCTCCCTTCCATAACCCCTTGTTCATCTCCAAGTTAGGAGCCTCTCATGTTCTGTCTCCCTTTCTGATATTTCCCTCTCATTTTTTCTCCTTTCCCCTTTATTCCCTTTCACTATTTTTTATATTCCCCAAATGAATGAGACCATAAAATGTTTGTCCTTCTCCGATTGACTTACTTCTCTCAGCATCATACCCTCCAGGTCCACCCACGTTGAAGCAAATGGAGGGTATTTGTCGTTTCTAATGGCTGAGGAATATTCCATTGTGTACATAAACCACATCTTCTTTATCCATTCATCTGTCGATGGACACCGAGGCTCCTTCCACAGTGTGGCTATTGTGGACATTGCTGCTAGAAACATCGGGTGCAGGTGTCCCGGCATTTCACTGCATCTGAATCTTTGGGGTAAATCCCCAGCAGTGCAATTGCTGGGTCGTAGGGCAGGTCTATTTTTAACTCTTTGAGGAACCTCCACACAGTTTTCCAGAGTGGCTGCACCAGGTCACATTCCCACCAACAGCGCAAGAGGGTTCCCCTTTCTCCGCATCCTCTCCAACATTTGTGGTTTCCTGTCTTGCTAATTTTCCCCATTCTCACTGGGGTGAGGTGGGGTCTCCTTGTGGTTTTGATCTGTATTTCCCTGATGGCCCGTGATGCGGGACATTTTCTCACGTGCCCGTGGGCCGTGTGTATGGAGACAAACATACCTTTAAAACGGACAAAGGATACACCTCGGATTCATACAGGGAAACACGCAAATGACCGAGAGGCCTAAGGAGACACACTTCGCCGGCGCGAGGTTCGAGGCAGCGCCACGACAAGGCGCCGCTTGTGCACCAGACCAGCCGCGGCGACGGTGGTGGACTCCGTGCGGGGAAGCTTTGCCCACGGGCGTGAGGCGCAAAGAGGCCCCTTGCGCCGGGAGGCCCAGGACTGGGAGGTCAAGGGGTCAGAAGCAGCAGCATGGCGCTCACCCCGTGTATTTGCAAACGTGAACACGCACCCCTCCGTGAGGAAGGGGTTGAACAAACCCTGGCCGTCTACGCTCTGAAATGCCTTGTGTGAGCTAGGACAGCCGTGGGAGTGGGAATGTGCGGGGGCGAGACTCCGCAGGTGGAAATGCGCACTCCCGGGCACACACGGGGATGCTGTGAATTCCGGTAGCCATGTGCGTTTTTCCAGCCCCGGTGCGAGGACAGAGGCGCGGTGGTCCCCACAACAGGTGCACGGAGCCCCGAGTTGCTCCCCTGGGGCCTCGGCCGCTGCCCCTCCAGGCCCTCCCTCCAAGGAGGCCTCCGGGGGGCTCGGGCGACTGTCTCCCCTGGCGGGTTCCGGTCTGGGGGTGTCCAGCCCAGGCCAGCAGCCCCATTCATTCCAGCCGGGATGTCCCAGAGATTTGCACACTGTCACACGCACGGACAACCGTTCTCGCTGGATGTGCTACGTTGAACGGGCGTCCCGCGGCTCGGTGACCTGCCGTCTGTCCGCTGCCGTTAGCGGGCCCGGGGCCGCTGTTTGGTCCTCAGGGCTGCAGGACGTGCTGTCCCGTCCTTCGGTGGAGTTCCCGGGTCATCAGGCAGGTCGACACGTACTTTTATGACCTTCGGTCTGGATGGCGGCGGCGCTCTCGCCCCTGTTCCGCGGGGATCACTCCCTCGCAGTGTTTCTGGCTTCCCTCGCCCCAGACCCGAGGCTTCAGCAGGAAACAGTCGTGAGCAGACCCGATCCTGAGATCCACTTGCTCTGCCGACGTCCACAGGGGTTTCCCGTGCGGGGCTCCGGGCGCCCCAGAGTGAGCCCCGCTCTTGGGCCTTCCCGAGGGGAGAGGCCTAACCCAAAACAGCTCCTGCTAAACCGGTGACTCTTCCAGCAGTTTCTCTGACTTTGCAGAGGCGGTGGCTCGTTCACCTTCCAAGGACATAAGTTCTTTGTCTTAGGATAATAACCGTAATGGGCCTCTTGCTTATGCGAAGGGAAAGCAAATAGACTCTGCGGCAGAAAAGCTCTAGTCAGCAAGGAGCTAAATTGCTCTGCATAATGAGGTAAACGGCCGTCTTCCTGGGGCTAGAATTGCATCTTGGCGGATTATGTTTTCTTTAGGAAATTTCTCTTAAATATGGATTTAATCTGCACGGTTCCTGAAGACGGCTGTTTGTTCTTAGAAGAAGCGAGCGTGTGCATGGGTGAGGATACGGGAGTCTAGGAGCGTGCGTGAGCGTGTGGATGTCAGTGCATAAGTGTGCGTGCGTGTGGACGCGTCTGTGTGCGTGCATGTGGGGGTGCACGCACCTGTGCCCTTGTCCGAGCCGCGGCTCAGGGATGGAGGCAGGGAGGCCTGCAGGTGGCCTGAGCTCCCTCCCGCGGCGAGCGGCCTTGCGCTGGGCTGGAACCTGCTGGGGGGCACTGTGTCCCCCGGGGCTCGGGCTGGCCTGGGCCTGAGGGCACAGTCACCGCCTGGGGTAGGAGGCGCGGTCCTGAAAGGAAACGCCATTTCCCCAAGTCCCAGTCTTGGCAGAAGGCAGGTCCCGACGTCACTGGCAAGGGCCCTTCGCAGGTCCCAGAACAGCTGCAACGGGGCCGAGGAGAGACCCACCGCCCCACAGCTGGGCGCACAGGATCCCCGCGCGACCTGGGCGTGGCTGCCTATAGCCTTCCCACCACCCACCCCAGGTCGGAGCCTCCGGGGCTCTGGGTCACCCAGGACCTTGTGGCACCCACGGATGTCACTGCCTGGACGCGGCCTCCCCGGGCACCCAGCAGCCTGGCCCCGGCCTGGGGTACAGCCAGGACCCCACCCCAATTTCAGCCGCCTGTGGGTCACAAACTGCATGGGCAAGCGGCATGGGAGGGATGAGGAATGGGAGACGGGCACGGCCTTACCATTTCAGGACCGCCGTGCCCCTGAAGCAGAGTTTACTTAACAACTGAGGCACGAGTGGCTCAGGGGCGACGCTCCAGCTTGGCACCTGCCTGGCGGGAAGGAGAGCAAACCACCAGGTGCACCCAGGCTTAGCGCGGCCCCCGAGGCTGCCAACACCCCTCGTGGGACGATGGCCCCGAGGGGCCAAGGGAATATCATGCCTGACCCCAGGTCCTGGGTGGTGCATGAGGCTGGCTCCTGGGGAGACTGGGGAGCTGGGGCTGGGGACCCGAGTCAGTGCAGAGGCGCCAGGGCTCTGTCCCGCTGCACACGGGGCACCCGGCGCCACCCTGCAGGCCAGCCTGTCCACCCGTCCCTGCACCCTGAAGAGGGAAGGGGCTGGGTCCCCCCGGGGAGACAGGGCAGGGAGGACCAGGGCTGTGAGAGCCCACCGGGACCCAGAGGGGGTTCCATCCCACCTCCCACTGTTCTCCACTCCGGGAGCTGAGGGAGGCTCAGGGGAGGCGGCTCTGGTCCCTCCACGCCCATCCCGACTCATCCCCCGGCCGTGGCAGCTGGTGGCTTCACCCCTGCCCACGGGCACCTCTCCCCCTGCTGTTAGGTGGCCAAGCTCAGCGCCTGCCTCGACTTCCCTCCACCCCACCTGGGCCCTGCCCCACCCAGCAGCCTGGGGAGGTCACCCCGGGACAGGTCCGCGGGCTGGGTGCTCAGCAAACAGGGCTCTGTGGGCGGCGCGAGAGCCCCACGTTGCAGAGGCCGCCGGTTGGGGTCTGGCTGCCACCGCGGACCCAGCTGGCTCTCGGCCGGTGGGCCACCCTCGGAGCAGCAGGGCCGCTGCCTGGCCCGTCGGCCCCCGCTGCCTGCCCTGGGCCCTGTGGCCCTTCTCACTGGTGGGGTCACTGTGGGCGTGGGGCATCCCCGCGGTCCAGCTCGGGCAAGCAGCGGGCAGGAGGGAGGCTGGCCACCAGCTCTCGACCTTGGGAAAGGGTCACGGGTGCTGCTCTTCTGGCCTCACCGCGTTGGCCCAGATGAGCCTCGGCCCCGAGGACCCGGGGCCCCTGCCCAGGACGGGGCCAGGAGCGTTGGCTGGTGCAGGGGTGCCTCCCTGCGGCGTGGGAGCTGCCAATGGGCTCGGCCACACGCTCGAGTGTAGACAAGCAGGTGCCTGCCGATGGGCCTAATTAGGCCCAAGGAAACGGAACCCAACACCCCCCACGACCCGGGAGATGCACACTAGAGCCCAGATGAAGGCTGCGGCCGCCTGAGGAAGGACCCGCCTTCGTCTCCCCCCCTTCCTGGCTCCCACGGGCCTGCGCTGTGGGAAAGGCTCCCCGGTGACTCAGGGTGAGTCATCCGTGAGCTCCTGGGACTCCCATCCCGGGAGCGGTGACCATGATGCCAGCCTGGTGGCACCCAGCGTGAGACAGACTACTGTGCGCATCCAGGAGTGGGGGGCGGCCCCTGCCCAGATGGAGACCCGTGGAGGTGGTGGCAGTGCCGGCGGCTGGAGGGACAGGCAGGACAGGCATGGGGGCCTGGGGGCCGAGAGGCCAGCAGGAGCGATGCAGGAGGGGTCGGCCGCCGGGAGCAGAGCAGGGTCCCCAGGGGCGGGGGAGGGGTGGGGATGGGCCTCCGGGCCTGGCACCAGCAAGGGGTGACCAGACGAGGGGTAGACAAATGGAGGAGAAGGGACACGGACAGCTGATCCGAGGGACTGGTCTAAGTATTTAAGCTCGGCCAGGCCCACGCACCCGGCGGCCACCGCGCAGGCCAGATCTCCTGGAAAGCGTCCTTACGCCCACGTCACGGAAGAACCGTGGCCCCAGAGCTCAGGGCAGTCGCCCGCTGGGGAACTTGCAAAGCCAGTCGTCAGGATGTGACACTGTTCTTCCTCACAGTGCCCACCAGGGGCCGCCCCATCTGGACCCCGACACCTGTGGGAGGCTGACAAGGTAAACACGGCCACCCCCCCGCCCCGGGGGACCTGCGAGCCCGGGTCGCCCAGGCCAGGCCAGGGTCAGGGGGCGTGGGGGCGGGCTGCACCGGCTTTGTGCGGAGGGAGGGCCGGTGAGGACGAGCTACCCGCCCTCCGCCATCGCCACGGGGGCCTGGGGCCTCTGAAGCAGCCCACGCCCCGTGCAGAGCTCCTGGAGCGAGGCTGACACGGCGGAGGGACCCAGCACCTCAGCGCCTCGCTGCTGACCAGCCGCCTTCCCACTGGGGTCCAGGTGCCAGCGCCGGGGGTGCCCCCCCACGCCCGGGGAAGGACGGCCACCCAGCTGGGTCACGCAGGGCCCGGTTCACGGGAAGGCGTGATTTCTGCATCTGACCAACGAGGCCCACGCAGACCAGGGCACGGGAGAGCGTTGTCCGTGTTTGTAGGATCAGATGAAGACGTGCGGGGAAGCAGGTGAGGAACCCGTTCCTCCCCACGCAATGACTCTCGGCCTCTTTCTCCCCCACGTGCCCCCCACGCGGGGCCTTCTGCTCGGGCTCACGGCTTGGATACCGTGATGGGGCTGCCCTGAAGGTCACTCCTGCTTCTCCGGACCCCCCCGCCACGAGTTCTCTGCACACACCCACTCTGCAATCCAGACAGAGCGCCAAACAGACACGATCCTGGGGCACCTACGCCCATCATCACCGCCACTCAGACAGGTAGAGTCACCTGAGAAGACCACACTGCCCCCCCCGCCCCCGCCACAGCCAGGGTGCAGAGGTTGACTCAGAACCCAGGAGAGCCAGAGGGGTAGACCCTTGTACAGAGACCTGTGACGTGTCACAGGGTCACCTGAGCACCTGGGGCTGAGGCTCCCCATGGGTTGTCTGTGGCCCCAAATCAAAGACATCCCGGAGCTCAGAATGGGGGTACTCAGAGCAAGTTCTGGAAGAACCTGGTCGCTGGATAGCCATCACAGGCCTAGTGGTTTAGAGATCCAGGCAGGTGGCCCCATCCAGAACCTCGGGTGGTGACCCTATCCAGGACCCAGGCAGGTGGCCCTAGCTAGCATACAGGTAGATCGCTCCTTATCTAGGACCCGGATATTCAGGACATATTCAGGGCAAAGGCAGGTGGCCTCATTTCCAGGACCCAGGCAGGCGGCCCTAAATCCAGGACCTAGGCAAGTGCCCCCATCCAAGCACCAGGCAGATGACACTATCCAGGACCCAGGCAGGTGGCCTCATCCACAACCCAGGCAGGTTATCTCGTCCAAGACCCAGGCAGGTGGCCCCATATCCAGGACACAGGCAGGTGGCCCCAGCCAGGACCCAGGCAGGTGGCCTCATATCCAAGACACAGACAGATGGCCCTAGCCAGGGCCCAGGCAGGTGGCTCCATATCCAGGACCCAGGCAATGGGCCATGCGGCCATCCAGGGACAATGCTGGGGTCCACACCCCTGCGTCTGGTGGCGGGAGAGGAGCCCCTGCTGCTGGAGATAGCCCTACGTCTAATACCCCACGCAGGTGGGTGGCCCCTCCCCTGCTCATCACCTCACTGGCACCCTCCACTCAGTCACCCCTGGGGACTCCAGACACTTTTGAGTAAAGGAGGACCTCTTCCTGGGGAGGCAGCGCTCGGGGGAGCGCAGGGAAGGCCTCCGGCACCTGCACCTCCAGTGACCCAGTGGTAACCGCGGCGGCCCTGGGCCTGCCCGGAGCTTGGGGCCTGCTGATGGCCCCCTCCGACCCCCGGGCCTCCACCCGCCTCTCCTGGCCCTGGGGAGACGGAGGAGCCCTGCGCCCACGCGGTGGGCAGGAGGGCAGGAGGGCAGGACCCAGCCATCCGCAGATCCCGTGGAGAAACACGCGCATCCCCGCGGGGGCTGCTTCCCACACTCCGCGGGCGGCCGGGCACACCTGCCCAACAGGACGGGCGACGTCACGACCTCCTACCGGGCACCTGGCTGGCACCAGGAAGATCCTGCAGGGGGTGGGAGACGCCAATTAGCCTCACCTCTCCACGGCTCCTTGGAGCCAAGTCCCTGCGGGCAAACACCTGCGAGGCCCACCCGGCTCCGGGGGCGGGACTTCCTGCTGAGCCAGGCCCTGGGCTGGGGATCCCCGGCTGCGAGCCTCGCTGCCCGCGTGGGCCCCAGGAGGGTGGGATGGGTGGCGGTCAGCCCACTCAGGGAGAAACTCGGCCGAGAGGAGCTCGGGGACGCACGTTCCTCCCGCAGCCCCTGCCAGCTGCCTCCACGCCATCCCCGCGGGCGCAGCGGGCAGCGCCAGGTCACGGGCTGAGCGAGGACCCGCCCAGGTGCGCCCAGGTGTGCTCACGCTCACGCTCACGCAGCCCCGCGGGGCGGCAGGCCCGGAGCGCTCAGAGCCGCGCGGTGTGCAGGTGCCGGGGGGCCGGAGGGCCGGGGGGCAGGGGGGCCGGCGTCTGACCTGGGACCTGGGAGTGTCACCGCGGCTCTGAGCCCCGGGGCAGGGGTCCAGCCCCTCCCGGGCCTTCCAGTTCCCTCTGCTTCAGTGTCCCCTCCGGGCAGTTTCTGTGCCTGTGGAGGAGGGCGGGGCACTTCCTAAAGGATGCCAGGGACAGGGCGACAGGTTCGCGCCTCTGTGGGGCGGCCCGCGAGGCCCCAAGGAGAGCTCAGCATCCTACCCTCTTGAGACACCTTGTCACCTGCAGGGCGTGGCCACGCCCCCAGCTCAGGCCACGCCCCAACCGCAGACCACGCCCCCCGTTCAGGCCACGCCCCCAAACACAGGCCACGCCCCCCGTTCAGGCCACACCCCAGCGCGGGCCAGGCCCCAGCCACAGGCCACGCCCCCATCAGGCCACGCCCCCATCAGGCCACGCCCCTGGTAAAAGGCCACGCCCCCAGATCAGGCCACGCCCTTCCCTGAGAGCAGATCCATAGCTTGGAAGGTGCTGCATCTCCCACTTCCCTTGTTTGCATTAAAAGTGTGGGGCAGATGCTCCCACGGTGACACGTGCCTGCCTCCCCCACGTCTCCCGTGGCCTGGGCTGTCCTCCTTCCCCGCCTGGTCACCTGCTGGCCGAAGGGCGGGCGGCTGCACCTCAAGGCCTCTGTCTAAAGCCAGAGGGACCCCTGGGCAGAGCTACTGTGCCAGGAGGCCGACCGCAGGACGGGGTCAGGGTTCGGGGTGGAGCCCAGCAGCTCCCCGGCTGCACCCCTGTCACCTGCAGAGCTCGTGGCCCTGCCCCACTGCAGGAGCGGCCGCCCGCAGGGTCCCCAGCTACTTGCTCTCTCCACGGGCCTCCCTCTGCTTATCTGCAGCACCAGAGATCTCAACTAGGGGACCCCGGGCCCCTCTCCCTAACACTGATGAGATGATGGCGCCTTGAGAGAAAGCAGCTTACAGCTTGAGATGAGGTTCAGAAGGTGACTGTGTTGTTGGGAAGCTCACTTAAAAATGAAGCCGGTGAGGCTGGTGGGGCGGATCCTTCCCGCAGGTCAGGCTCCGGGGCGGGGGTTACTGAGTATGGGATGGAGCTCGGGCAGGAACGGGAGGAAGGCGGTCACCCTGCGGCCTCTGCGTGCCCCGCCAGTTCTGCAGTGCTGTCCCCCTGGGGGTGGGGGCGGCTGGGGACTCGTACCCTCGTCAACCCATCATTGGCCCCGGCTGGCCCCCAGGGGCCTCACCTGCAAGGAGGGCTCCTCCTGCAGCAGGGGCACCCAGGGCCTCGCCCCAGGGGAACGGGGTGGCCTTTCTCCCAGTCGTGGACACGAGTGGCCTCGGGCGGAGCTGGTTGGCAGGTGCTCCGGGCCCTGAGACGGGCGGGGTCCCGCTGTGGGCAGTGGCCGGCGGGAAAGTGGTACCTCTCAGAAGGAGTCACACACCCAGGACCGAAGTGAATTTGTTTTCCTGGAATTTGCCCGCCTCGTCCGTTGTGCTGCACCTTCCTTGTCTCCACAGGAAGGAGGGAGCCTAGGGATGCCAGCACCTGCGCGCAGGCCGAGGGCACTTTCTAAGTCGGGGGCTGGGGCAGCTCCCTTATCCGCGGTCTTCCCGGGGGGCCCGGAAGCCTCCTCCCGGGCCAGCCTCCTGCCCTGCCTCTCTGCTTCTCCCTCCGGGTGTGGGCCCAGCTGGAGGCCCCCCCACCGCTCCCCCTCCGGGGACACTTGCTCCAGGAGGCTTCTCAGTCCTGCAGGCCCAGGCTGCCCCTGAGCAGGGCAGTGCCACCGCCGCTGGGTGGGGGTGTCACCGAGGGCTCTGCCGCCCGCTCCCTGGCACCCGTGCAGAATCCCCAGGTCCCCCAGGGTCTGAGTCTGTCTCTCAGGACTGAGCCAGGGCAGGGGTCCAGTGTGAATGGGAAGCCCAGGCGGGGCGGGGCGGAGCGTTTCCTGTCCGGGAGGCCCCAGCATCGCCAGGCCTGCTGTGGGGTTAGCTCGCTGCGCTCCGTGGCTGCTCCGCGGCTGGAAGTCAGCTCTGGAACCACTTTAAAGGGCCTCAGATGGGGCGGGAGGAGGGGATGCCGGCCGGAGCTGCAAGGAGCCTGACTGCAGGGTGGGGGGTAGGCTGGGGCCGGGCCGGCCGGAGGGGGCTGCTGGTCCACCTCCCCTTGCAGACCCGCCTCCGCCCGTCCTTCCACAGTGGGGCTCGGGTGCGGCGGGCAAGGAGGGAGCGTGGGCTTGCTTTGTTTGCCTTTGCTCGGTTTTCCTGACACAGGCAGGATGCCCCCGGCCTGTGTCAACACTTCCCCGTCCTGCTTCCCTTTGATAAATGCCGCAGAGCTGGCTAATGGGAGCAGAGCCTAGGGCCTGGGACGGAGGCTCTCCCGCCCCCCCTGCACCCCCACCCCGGCACCCCTCCACGGCGTGACTCTCCCCATGCGGAGGACGGGCTCCCGGTCCCTGAGCCACGCGGGGTCAGGACCGCGGGCACGGCTGCAGGCGGCGTGTGAGCATCGCCCCAGCGTGAAGGCGCATGTTCTCATCCTCCCACTTTCAACTCTCTGAACGTGTCTCAAAGCTCGTGTGTGCGATTCACCTACGTAATGTTTCTGTCTGGGAATCCTGTTCCCGAAAGATCCTCGGGGATGTGTCTTTAAATTCAGAGCAACTTTACGTCTTAGGAACGCGCTTCTTGGGGACTGGAAAGATCCCCTCGCCATCCTGGACCTGCTCTTGGCTCCTGGGACCTCCCGGGTCACGTGACCTCGCTGGACCCCCGCCCCCCCAACCGGGATGGTCAGTTCCTGTGGCAAACAAAACATGATATGGATGATACCGATCGACCTATGTTGATCCTGGGGAAACCGCCCTTCTCGGCCCCCGCGCCTCCTCTTGGGGTGTTGGCCGGCACCTGCCCTCATCGTGACACCTGCGGGCCACACACCTCAGGCCGCCCAGCTGGGCCTGGGGCCATGCAGGCGCCCGGGCTGGGGGCCCAGCTCTCAGCTGCGGTGGGCGGGTCTGCACCCCAGCCCCCCGGCTCTCCTGGTCATCATGGTCAGAGGCGCACGTGCAGACACGTTTGGCCACATCGGGTAGCGTCTGAGCACCGCGTCCTGAGCTCATCCTGACCGTTGCTGGCTGACATCGATGGACAGCTTGTGACCCGGCCGTGAGTGCTCTCTGCCTGCAAGACCCTGCTTTTCCACATGTGGAAACTGAGGCTCAGACAGTCCAGGGGTGCCCAGGCCTGGAGGGGCAGGCCGAGGGCCCAGGCAGGCCACAGAGCCCTCCCTCCTTCCCTCCCTGCCCCTGGAGCCTCATCACCAGCCGCCGCCCCCTCACTTGGCTCAGGTAGGCCTCGGCCGTGTGCTGAACTTCCCACAGCCCAGCCCCGCACCTGGAGTGTCCCCTCCTTTCTGTGAAGCACAAGAGCCCCAGAGAGCAGACCCCGGGCCCAGCGAGGTCACGTCCACGTGTGACCGTAAACGCTTCGGTATGTTTGTGAAGGGCCAAGCCCCTGCCTTGCCAGGAACACGGCTGTGCTGCTTCTGTGGTATCCAGGAAAATAGGAGAATTATCAGTGAACCCACGTCTTGGCAGGCCACGCAGGCAGCTTTGATCTGAAACACGCCCATGGCTTCAGAGAGGGTAACGCGAGTGCAGCCGCAGATGGCCGGGGACAGGATAGAGCTGCTCCCCTTAATGGTTTCAAGTTCTCCTTTTAAAGCAATTATTAAATTCATCTGAAAGTCAAATAAGAGCCACAAATCAGAAACAGAATTAACAAGTAAAAAAGGGGCTGTGGGATTTGATCTGGATGCATTTGCGGGAAATGGACAGTGTCCGCTCCCATCTGGTTAGGCTTAGCCTCCCCGAAGGCCCCCCGGGCCCGGGTCACACTCTCCGTGAGCCAGGTCACGGAATTGGACGTGACGTTTCCAGGCAAGAGCAGCAGCGAACACCCGGCTGCAAATGCCAGCTCGCTTATGAAACCACGGTCTCCAGAAAACCAGTCACCGGGTCCGCAGTGTGACGTCCAGGTTCGCCGGGTCTTTCCGGAGCCCGGGGAGGGACGGGGGCCCGTCGTCCAGCACCCACCCACGGCGGCGTCCACCTGAGATGGTTTCGTGTCTGGGGGTGTGTCTGCGCCTCCCTGAAGCCCACCCATCAATCCCAGCGCCGCAGGGGCCGGGCTGTACTGGGGACGGGTGCGGAGAGCCCGGGACACCCTAGTTCAGACCCCATGTCAGTATGACGGGTGCAGACACGCGCGGACTCTCCCTTCCCGCCCACTGGCCCGTGGAGCAGCAGGCCTTCCGTCCCGGCGCTGGCATTTGTGCTGGCCTTGCTTTGAGAAGGAATGTTTCCACTCCGTAAGATTTTCCCCCACTTTCCAAACGTTTTCTCAATTCCCCATGAATTGGGAATTCCAAACACACACACACACACACACACACACACACACACACACACACGAACTCCATCCCGGGGAACTGCCGTGGGCCCGGCCCCCGGGATCGAGGGCTGGTGATGTGGCTCAGCCACGGCCAGGGAGCTGGTGTGGCCAGCAGACGCCCTGTCCACCCGGCCGTGCAGCAAGGTTGCACTCTGGACGTGAACAAGTGTGTTCCCTGCACACCAGTTTCTCACCGCACTCAATGCTTAACGCCCCTAGAAAGCCGGCACATCGGGGGCTCGGCTGGGTCCCTGAGGACCATTCCCAGCTGCACCCAGTCTGCAGGTGGCTCCTGACCCGTTCCCTCGCACTCGAGAGCCAGATGGGAAACCTCCTCCGTGGAAGGCCACCATGGCTGATGCTCTGTGGCCAGACGCGCGTGGGCTCGGCCCTGTCTGCCCGGTGCCTGGATCCCAGCACAGCCCTGACCGTGACCTCGGGCCCCTCCCAGTGGGCGGCCCGCTGCAGGCCGGTGGATGCTCTGCAGACCCGCTCGCTGTGCTGAACACACGGGGCCTCTTGTGCCCCCGACAAACACATCCTGAGCATGTCCTGGGTGCCTGTCACCCCCACAGGGTCAGAGAAACAGCTGCGAACAGAACAGTCCAAGCACGTGGCCTGCGGCTGGTTCCGTTTCTAGGGGAGGCAGACAGTAAACCAGTAAATGACAAAAGCGATCATGTCTCATCGTAAGGGCTGTTGTGGAGACACTGAGGCCGGGAAGGGACACGGGAATGCCGGGTGGTGGGAGTCATCACCCGACGGTGGTCAGGGACAGCCTCACCAGGGCACATGCGTGGGAAGACCCTGGGCAGTGGGGACCCGGGGATCTGCCAGGGAGGGAGCGTGAGAGCTCGTCTCAATGGGGCCCGGAGTCCCAGGCCTGGAGGGCCCTCCCCGGCCCGGCAGCCCTGCGGTGTCCCCTGTGAGGCAAGTCCACCTGGGGGGGACTGATGTAGGGGTTTCCCCAGCTGACCTGCCCTCCTGTGCATGTGCTGCGCGGCCGCGTGTGGGGCGTCGTGCTATGCGGTGAGACGCAGCCGTCACTGTCTCACTCCTCTGGTGTTTGTGTTTAGCGAGGCCTCCCCTGCGAGGTCAGACACCTGCCTGGGGTCACTCCTGCTAACCTGTGGTTCCGTTTTCGAGGCGGCCTCTGTGATCCGCCTCTGTGATCCTCTGCGGGGGATGTGAAGGCCAACACTAGAGTCGGGTTGACCAGTCACCCCAACGCCCCGGGCCAGGGCATCAGGCCAGCAGGTGTCTGGGTCTGGGAGGGGCTGGCCGGGTGGACAGCGCGGGCTCCCTCTCCACTTCCACGTCTGCTTCCTTTTCCTGCTGGACTGTCTCTCCTGCCTCCGCCTCCAATCACCCTCTCCCTTCTTCTCTCCCCAGGTCCTTCCAACTGCCCCTTCTACTCCAGCATCTGGAAGAACCCCTCCCTGGAGCCCTTCCTCTCTTCAGGGCCCTCCCTGTGCTGTGACCCTTTCCCTCAGGGGCCCCTCTCTCGTCCCGTCCTGTCCAGTCGATGCCCCCATGGCCACTCACTAACAGCGTCCCCATCCCCTTCCCGCTCCAGGTCCCCCCCTTTCTCCATGATTGACATTGGAAGTCCCATCTATTTTATTTATTTTATTTTATTTTATTTTATTTTATTTTATTTTATTTCATTTCATTTCATTTTATTTTATTTTTTCAAGTTTTTATTTAAATCCCAATTACTCAGCCTACAGTGTAATACGAGTTTCAGGTGCACAGTACAGTGATTCAGCACCGCCGTACGTCACCCGGTGCTCATCACGACAGGCGCCCTCCCTAATCCCCAACACCTAATCGGTTGTTCTCATGCTTGAATGAAGTTTTATATTCTCAAGTTTTTAAAAGCACGTGAGACAGACATGTCATGTCAAACGGCCCCTTCTGGGAGCACAGAGAGAGTGGGGAGACTGAATGTCGCCCTCGACTCTTGTGTGTGTAGGTGGCACAAAGAACAAGCTTGAATAATCACTCCTTGTCTTCGTGTCACCCTCTCAGTGGGCATCGAGAAAGGGGACACTGAAATGTTGGCCCTGGAGACCTGGCCAGCTGGTCCGTCAGCATGTGGGGACTTACCCGGAGCTGTGGCTGTGAGTGAAATGGGCCAGGACAAGTAGGAATGCATAAGGGCCGGGGTCTGAGTCTTAGGAGCCCAGGACAGGAGGGCGGCCTGCGGAGGAGGCCCAGCAGAGGAGGGGGCGGGTCTCAGGCAAAGGGCCCGAAATCACTAAGGAGAGGTGCTCCCAGACTATTGCCGGCGTGGGGACTGGAGATGCAACCTCAGCCACTCTGGCCGGCAGGATGTCAAGGGAAACCACACGACTCAAAAAGTAGACTTCCTGCATGAAGCCGAGGAGGTGGGCTCCTTTAGGAGATAAAGAGGCCGCCATAAAAGGGACTCTTAGGAGGGGGCAGTCGCAGTAGAGCCTCCGCCACCAGCAGGTGTAGTAGACAGGTACACGGTGCATGCAGTGACGCCTGAAACTTATTTTTTAAAAGATTTTATTTATTTATTCATGAGAGACACAGAGAGAGGCAGAGACACAGGCAGAGGGAGAAGCAGGCTCCCTGCAGAGAGCCCGATGTGGGACTTAACCCCAGGACTCTGGGATCACGCCCTGAGCCCAAGGCAGACACTTGACCACTGAGCCACCCAGGCATCCCTGACCAAAATAATCTTGAAAGAACAAATAGTTGGGACACACTCAGTTCCTCATTTCAAAACCTGTATCAATCGAGACAGTGTGGCACTGACAGGAGGATACAAATGTAGGTTAATGCAATGGAATTGACAGTAGAAACAATCCATTGATTATCAACAAAGGTGCCAAGGCAATTTGCTAGAGAAAGAAGAGTCTTTTCAACAAATGGTGTTGGGATAATGGGATTTTCATAAGCAAAAGAAGAAGAAGAAGAAGAAGAAGAAGAAGAAGAAGAAGAAGAAGAAGAAGAAGAAGAAGAAGAAGAAGGAGGAGGAGGAGGAGGAGGAGGAGGAGGAGGAGGAGGAGGAGGAGGAGGAGGAGGAGGAGGAAGAGGAGGAGGAAGAGGAGGAGGAGGAGGAGGAGAAGAAGAAGGAGAAGAAAAGAAGGAGGAGGAAGAAGAGGAGGGAGGAGGAGGAGGAGGAGATGTATTTCACACCACCTTAAATACTGACTTAAAACAGAGAAAGACCTAAATGTAAGAGCTGAAACTCTAAAATTCTTGGGAGAAAAAATTGGCCTAAACCAACATGACCAAGGTTTAGACACGATGTCTTTCAATATGACACTGAAAGCACAAACCACACATACATAAAAATACATAAATTTGACTTTCTAGGACTAAAACAACTACAATGCTTCAAAGGACAACATAAGGAATGTGAGAGAAAGCCCAGAGAATGGGAGAGAGTATGTGCAAGCTGCGTGTAATAAAGGACCAGTATCTAGAATATATAAAGAACACTAAGACATCAACAATAAGAGCTCAGTTTGAGAACGGGCAAAGGACAGTGCAGACGTGGTTCCAAAGAAGATGCACAAACAGCCAATAGTCTCCCCGTAGTTAGCCACGGGGGAGCTGCAAGGCACAGCCCCCGCGATACGCCGCTCCACGCGCACGAGGATGGAAATAACTTTTAAACAACAGTAACAAGCGTTGGCAAGGATGTGGAGAAGTTGGGATCCTCACACTCGCGTTTGGATTGAAAATGAAGCAGCCGCTTTGGAAAACAGTGTGGCGGTTCTTCACACTGCTAAGCCTAGAGTGACCCGAAGGTGTAGCACTTGACCCCGAGGTCTAGGCTCACAAGAAACGAAAACACGTCCACGCAAATCTGCCCACGAATGCTCCTAGCAGCACGACTCAGCCTCGGAACAGTGGAAACAGCTGCAACGTCTGTCTCCTTATCAACGAACGCGTGCAACACAGAGCACACACAACAGGGAATGTTGTTCTACAAAGATGAGGTATGAAGCGCCAGCTCGTGCTGCCCTGTAGATGGATCCTGACCCCATGATCCGAGGCTGTGCCGCATGGACGGGAAACCAGGAACTGCGGGCAAGTCTGCAGAAAGGGAAAGTTGGCAAGTGGTCCCGAGGGTGGCGGGGCAGCTGGGTAGTGCGCACTTACTGCTAAGGGGTGCAGCGCTTCCTCTTTTTGGGGGAAGATGTTCTAAAGGAGGCCCTGCAGGGAGAGGGGGCCCAAGGGCAGGGGTCACGGACAGCGGTGAGCGTGAGGCTGTGGGCCCTGGGGTCCTTCACTTAGCCCAGAACCTGGGGAGCACATGCGCAGGGAGCACGGGCTGCAGGGAGCAGAGGCCGTGGGGAGCACGGGCAGCGGGGAGCAGGGGCCATGGGGAGCAGGGATCGCAGGGAGTAGAAGCCCCGGGGAGCAGAAGCCCCAGGGAGCACGGGCCATGGGGAGCAAGGGCAGCGGGGAGCAGGGGCCGTGGGGAGCAGGGGTCACGGGGAGCACGGGCGGTGGGGAGCACAGACTAATGACCTCGGGGCCTCGGGCAGGGAGCAGGGTTAATTCACAAGGGATATCACGATATCCTGCTATTTTCTTCAGGAAAAGCCCAACTAAATGGCAGCTGTCTCCAAACCACCTCTGGGCTGGGTGACAGCCTCGGGTCATGTCCCCTCCTACAGCCTCAAAAACGTGAGTCTAGGGGATCCCCGTCCCCACATCGCCTCACTGCCTTGAGAGGGGAGATGGGACTGTACACAGGCCCGCTCTGTGAGCCTCCTTGGCACCTGGGAGGGGCTCACCTGTGTCCAGACGCTCCCAGAGACGACCGCCCGGTTCACAGGCTCGGCATGGACACGCTAGCTCCTGGGTCTAGGCCCCCTGTGATCGCTACGCCGGGGTCCACGCTCGCGGTTCCCAGAGATCTAAATGACCAAGGAGTGTCCCAGTGCAGGGAAAAGGGCGCTGCCCAGGGCAGAGGCAGGTGTCGGGGGTGGGGGGGGGGTGATGGGGACTCCCATGCTAGGTCACAGGCTGGTGCCCTGCAGACGGCAGCCTCGGCCCAGAGCGGGCAGGGTGGCCCAGTGAGGGCACCTCCTCTGCAGCCACAGCTCTTCCCACCTCCCTCCTGCCCTGCAGACCCCTCTACCGCAGCCCAAGTGCACCATGGACGCTCTCGGTGCGTACCCCGCCGTCCTCCCATCCCACCGCCCTTGGCCTGGGCAGGAGGGGGGTCCATCTGCCCCGACACGCCCCACCTGACTCTTCCCTCTGGTGGCTCTTCGGACACTTGGGCCTTCTCACAAGCCCCTGGACTCCAGTCCCGGGCCTGGTTTCCAGACACCAGGGAAGACCTACGAGCGCCCTGAACGTCCGCTTCCACTCCTGTCAAGTGAGGGCGGTGCCCGCAGGCGCCAACATCGTCACAGAGGCAAAACGACACGTCCCGGTGGACGTGTCTGTCGGATGCCAGGAGTGAGCGTAAGTACTCGGATCCACACGGGAATGATGAGCGCCAGGAACGGCAACTTTGTGGATAAATACAAAGTACTTGCGTCTTAAATTCTTTGAGGAGAATTAACCGTTCAAGTAAAACAAGGCATTATGAGAGGTAAAATCACAGGCAGATTTAAATGTGATAATTACGATGAACATAAATCATCTAAGCCCTTCAAATAAAGGGCAAAAGCTCTCAGATTGGATCAGAGAACAAGATCCAACCATAAGCTGCCTCTGAGAAACGCACCTCGAATATAAAGACATAAATGGAACAAAAGCAGAAAGGCCCGAACAGACACGCCGCATGAACGCTGATCGTAGGGACGCTGGGGAGTCTGTTAGCATCGGACGAAGCTCGGGGACAGGGAACAATACCAGGAACACCGAGGAACATTCTATCGTGATACAAGGGTTAGTTCATCACGAGGACGTAACAAATCTAAATACACAAAGCGAAGCTGGAACAACCGAAGGGCCCTGTAAGCAAATCCCAAAACGTCGTTGGAGATGTCAGCGCCTCTCCTGACAGGTGGAAGGAGCAGATGGAGAGTCGGGGAGTCGGGGAGGGGCGGGAGCCTCGGCAGCCGACCAGCAGCCCGACCCACAGGACTCAACCAGCACCCGCCCACCCGATAGAGTGAAGCCTCGTGCATTCTTCTCAGTAGGACTCCCCAGCCTCAGAGGTGGTGCTCCTCTCCTCAGTGGGGAAAGGATCCGGCGAGCGGTGCTCGGAATTTGCTGTCCGCGCGGAGAAAATAAAATAAAAACCAGATCCCGACTCCCACGGCCCCCGGGGATAAAATCTAGGTGGGTCGAGCTTCGTGGTGCAAAGTCAGTCGTTAGAAGTTTTGTTAGAAACTGGAGGGAGGTGTTTTGTGACTTTGCGGTAGGGAAGGGTTTATTAGGAAGTCCCAAAAGGCACGGGACCGGAGTGGTCAGTCTGATGGTACTAACAGTACGAAGTGTACATTGGAGGGTTGCATCACGAATGCAAGGGAAGGCCAGCGCGTGGGCGAAGGTGTCTGTACCACCAACACGGTCAGATGGTGAAAATCCAGTGTTTGCAAGAATTCCTGGGGCACGTGGGCGGCTCGGTCTGCTGAGCACCCGACTTGATTTTGGCTCAGGTCATGACCTTAGGGTCATGGGATCGAGCCCCTCACTGGGTTCCCCATCACGTGTGTACACACTCTTTCTCTCTCTCTCTCTCAAAAAAAAAAAAAATAGTATCCTCCAAAACTGTTAAATGATAAAGACTACAAAAATATTTTTTAATATATTTTTTAAGATTTATTTATTTATGATAGAGAGAGAGGCAGAGACACAGGCAGAGGGAGAAGCAGGCTCCATGCAGGGAGCCTGATGTGGGACTCGATCCTGGGACTCCAGGATCACGCCCTGGGCCAAAGGCAGGCGCTGAACCGCTGAGCCACCCGGGGGTCCCCAGAGTACAAAAATATTAAGAGTTGAGAAGGCGATAGTCAATGGTAACTAGATTCAAAGACATGACCGACCTCATTAATACTCAAAGAAAAGCAAATTACGATGCAATAGAATTCCATCCCTTGCCACGAGGTCCACAAAATTTTACAAGTCTCATTGCCCCAAATACTGCAGAAGATGTAAAAGACGAGAACCCCTGGCAACGTCCTCGGGCAGCCAAGGGCCAACATCTAGTGAAGCTGAGAACGCAGGTGCCGGGTGATGGGACAACCCCACGTAGGTAGGAAGACAGAATATATTAATATAGTATAATTATCATAATCATAATATATTCTAACATCCATAGTTTATATTACATTTTCACATTATAGTCATTGTCTAGTATGATGTTACATTATATTGATAATTATTAAAATCATAATGAAATATGACAATGTTATTAAATCCGATACTAATGTTATAGATTATTATTATTATGATGTGAGCGACTTGGAGAGGCTTCCCACGCACCGGTGCTGTTTGTTACAGGGCTGTTTCTCCTACCAATATGACGTTTCCTCGAGGGGCGGGGTAGGCTGGCTGCAAACTATACATTTAACATTTCATTCCGTGAGCTGATTGTTGGGGTCATGGACAAATATATATTTTTAAGACTTTATTTAATTATTCATGAGATACAGAGAGAGAGGCAGAGACACAGGCAGAGGGAGAAGCAGGCTCCACGAGGGAGCGGGATGCGGGACTCGATCCCACGACCTGAGCTGAAATCAGGAGCAGGTCGCTGAACCCACTGAACCCCCCGAGCACCCCAAGGTAGTTTAAATACTTTCAAGTCTCTGTATAGGTAGCGACGCTCATTAGAAAGGTAGCGTTGATGCGGAAAGTTGAGTTTTAAATTGTCCCATTTGATGGGAAGGGACCGCGGTGGAGCTTGCTAAGCTTCCCTTCAATGTGTCCTGTAGGAACATTTCGTGCACTCGGCAGGCGGGGAGGGTGAGGAGATGGGGCTCCCCCGGTGACCTGACGGCGGAGGAAGTATTCGTGGGGCTGTGTGCAGGCCCTGGGTGCCTCAGAGCTCTGGGTGCAGCACCGAGCGGCCGCTTCGTGGCGACAGGTGCATGTTTGCAGCGACGGTGCAAAGCCGCGGCAGGTGAGGCTGACGACGGGGGAGGCTGAGGACGTACCCTGGTCAAGGCCGTGGCACCTGCCCCTGCACACCCCACCACCAGGCACCCGGGGAACATGGGAAAATTATTGCTTTTATTAAATCTCAACGCCCGAGGTGCCCCTCCTTTTAATCTTCCAAAGTGGGAAGAGCCCGTGGAGCGCTTCGGGGGCTGAAACACGGAGGCGTGGAGGGCAAGCGCGGCCCCCTCCTGCCACGGGGCACCACTGCTCCTCGGCACCATCTGCCACCCGCAAGCTACTCAGATTTCATGACTTGGCAGCTACTTTCTGGAGAACGAAAGGAGTGAACCCGTGCGTCAAGGGAAATGACTCACAGTGTTGCCGGCGATACGACGTCACCTTTCCAGTGAAAACTGGAATTTCGGAAAACGTGGGTCCACCGCGGAAAACCTCAGAGCTTCCCCGTTACGTGAAGACCTGAGACGGGGTGACACCAGCGACTGGGACCTTCCGGAGTTGGACAACGGGACGTGTCTTCCTGTGAAGCTCGGCGTGACCCAGAGAACCGGTATTTCCCAAACGACAGAGACATCACGTTGCAAAATCGCGCGAAGGTAGGAGATCCACCCGGTGCGTCTGGATGTGACAGAGGGGAAGGTCGCTGGGAGGGTTCCGGGTCCCAGTGGCCCGAGCTGTCAAGGAACCGCCTCGTGTCTGGCCGGCGGCAGTGCCGAAGGCGGCACCCACGGTTACCGGGAAAAAAACCCACGAGAAACGCTTTCCTTCCGGACGGCGGCCTGCAGGCTTCTGACTCGCTGCGCACTCAACCGGAGCAGCATACTCGGAATTTGCCGGCGTTGTAGACACGGCCGTGGGGGGCTGCGCGCCCCGCCCCGCGGGTCCGAGGACATTTGCTAAATTGTAAAGCGGTACCTCCGCTTCCTACCAAACGAGACAGGTCACTGGCCTGCGACCCCACGGCTGCCCTCGGGGCACTCCCCCCACAGAAAGGAACACTTCCGTGCACGCAGAGGCACAGACCAACGCTCCGGAGGCCTCATTCCCAACAGCCCCCAACCGGAGAGCACGCGGATGCCCCGCGGGCGCGGGCAGGGGGAAGGGATGGGCCCGTCCGCGTACAGAGCACGCAGCCACGCCAAGCCCTGGGTGATCACGGGGGACTGGCATCGGGGGGAGGTTGTGTGCCGGTGAGACCGGAGCTGGGCGCTGACCGGGGGTGGGGAGGGAGGCCGCGGCCGCCGTGACGGGGGCTCCAGGCTGCCCCTCAGCCGTCCTGGGTGCTCCCGGCGGCGCTGGATTCGGGCGCCCGCGTGTGGTCCGCTTGCGTGACACTAAACGCACCCCCGCCCCCCGGAAGGGTGCACAGAGGCCTGGTGACATCAGAGCCGGGCGCGTGGGCCGCGCCGAAGCCACTTCCCTGGTTGTGACACGGGGCTGTCCGCGGTCAGGAGGCTGCCTTCGGGGGGAGCCCGGCAGAAGGGTCCAAGGGGTCGCTTCTTACAGCTGCACGGGAATTAGGATTATCTCAAAATAAAAAGGCTTATCGTTTGTGTTTATTTTGTTAAAGACAGAGACAAATACATGGATCTCACGCGGTCTCCGTGGAGAGTCCTCAGGGCCCCAGGGACAGCGGGGTGAGCATGGCCGAGTGGTTCTTGGCCAGTGACTGCGCCCGGAGTGCACGGCCCTGTCACCCAACAGGAGACACTGAAGGCTTAGCCCTGGACGAGACCGGGCGAGCGGGTCAGGGGACGGCCAGGGGAGGGGACGGCGACTCAGGACCTGCTCCCCGCAGTCCAGGGCCACCTCTTCCACCTGCATCGCCACCACCCGGATCGGATCAGAAGGCCCGGCTCCGATCGGGGCACCAAGCTACGAGTTACACTGGCCAGCGCCGGTCCAGAGCCTTGTCACCGCTGTCGAGGGCACGTGCCGTTGCCGAGAGGGGCAGTTCACACTCACCATCCTCTTTGATTCACAAATTTTAATCTCTTCTAAGAGTGTGGCTGGGCTTGGCAGTTAAGGGAAGCTCCCCAAGTGCACATAGGTCTGCCCAGCCGTAGGCACGTACGCGCCAATTTTACACCTTTGCCAAACCCCTCAATTCCAGGGGATACGCGATTCCTATTAAAATCAAACAAAATCAGAGCACGTGTCAAGGGGCTTTCTGATCCACTTCTTAGGTCCGCTCAGCAGGGCAGCGTGTGCCCTGACGGGCGTGAGGCAGCCCCATGCCCACCTCTCTGATGGGGTGGACACCAGGCCCCGCCACCCAGCCCCGCAGCCCGGGCCGTGGACCGCGCTCCGCGATGCCAGGGGAGCCACGCGCTTGCTGGCCCTCCTCCCTGGCGACTGACGGATCCCGGCTGGGCCTCGGTGTCCTCACCTGCAGCAGGTGTGACGTGCTTGGCACCAGGTCTGGTGCACGGTAGGTTCCCAGAAAGCTGGTAGCTCCGCCCCCCTCGGCCCCTGCAGGATTTTTAGAATTTTCACAGTAAACTTGCTCGCTGGCCCACGTCAAACAGCTCGTGTGCTTTCCTGCGAACTTCGAGACACCGTGTTCCACGAGCGCCCATGAGCTTCTCCAGGGCTGGCTACAGGACTTCCGCGACGGGGACAAGCATCTGGCTGGGCTGTCTGAGGCCCCCTGAGACCTCGTCGGGTCCTGTGCCAGCTGAGTGGCCCAGGGCGGCTGAGGATGCCCAAGGAACACGACCTACACCCCGGCCCTCGGCCTCCTCCTGCCCAGCCTGCCCCTGAGAGGCGTCAGGGGGGTGTCTCTCTGCCTTTCCTCTTGGGTCCCAAATTCAGGAAATCCCACTCAGAGCCACACAGGCCTGGGCAGGGGTAGAGGGAGCTGCCCAAAGCCCAGCGACAGTCCCCCCGTGCTTGGGAGGTTCCCAATGGGCCCACGGGTCCTGCGCTGCTCCCCAGCGGCCTCTCAGGGCTGCTTCTGTCTGTGGGGAGGCTGTTCGCCCCCAGCCCAGCTGCAGAGCCGCCCCGAGCACCCCGCAGCGCCGAGGGCTGTCTCCATGCTTCTGGCAACCGGACAGTCACCCCCTCGGCTCTGGTCACGGGGACCCTCTGGTTCTCCTACTGGAGGAAGGTGGAGGGAAGGGGATGCTGCACCCCCACCTCCGGGGAGGGAGGAGGGTGCAAAGAAGAAAGTATTGCCGGATCAAAAATAAACACATAAATGCACTCTGCACACCAGACAGGAAGTGTGCAAGCGTTTGTCAAATGCAAGATACTATATACATCTCCGGAGGAGTCTGCAGATGGCCAATAAGCACATGAAAGAGGCTCAACATCATTAGCCATCAGGGAGATGCAAATCACAGCCGCGATGAGCCCCGATGAGCCGCGCTGCACAGGCACGAGGCTGGCTGTAATCAGAGGCGCACAATGCAGCCGCCAGGACGGGGACTGTCGCGGCCTCGCACCGCGGGTCGGGCAAGCCGGTGCAGCTGCTCTGCGCAAGCGGAGAGTTAACCGCGGCGTCGCCGCATGACCCGGCAGTTCCACGCCGCGCTCGCGTGGGGGCCCGCAGACCCTTGCGGGGGGAAGGCCCACGGCGGCCAAGCAGCAGAAAGAACCCGCAGGTCCTCGGGACAGAGCGTGGATTGCGGTCTGCCCAGGAAGGGGGGGGGGGGCGGCAAGGGGAGGGGGGGCGGCAGGGGGAGGGGGACGGGGTGATGGCGGCGACAGCAGGGGAGGCAGGCGAAGAAATGCTCCAGGATCGGTGGCGCTGATGGCCTCCCGAAGTCACGAGTCGCGCGCAGAGGACCGGAGGATGATGACTCCCCACAGCGGCCAACAAGACACCGCTAGGCGGCGAGGGCCGCTCACCAGCCCCCTGGGCGAGGCTGCGGGGCCGGCTCGGCCTCTGGGTCCCCCAGGCGCCCAGGATTTCTGTCCTGGGATTTCGTGGGTCCTCCTGATCGTGCAGCTGGTCCTCCCTGCTCGGGGAGGGGGGTGCCGAGAGCAGCTGCCCCTGGGCCCCTGCCTTGTGGGGACAGGCGGTGTCCCAGGCACCAGGCAGACACTTGGCCACGGCTTCGCTGATGTTGAGGACACGCAGGGTTGTTCCCTAAGACCACACCGCACGCCGGGTAGAGCCTCGTCCTCCGGGGTGGCCCCCACCTCATCCCTGCAGAGCCTGCATGGGGGGCAGGGGTGGGGGGAGATGGGTCCCGTCCCCTCCAGGGCTTGACCCCTCTGCCCCGGGCCTTGTATATGCACAGGAGGGCGAGCTTGGGGTGCCCGGAGTTTGAATTAGTGGGAGCGACGTGTCGAGGAGCCCAGAGTGGGAAGCTGAGGCGGTTGCCCAGCCGGCGGGTGAGAGCCCCGCGTGGGCCCTCCCCCAGCACGGCAGCTGTGCAGTGAGCGAGCCCCCAGATGAGGCTGCCGGCCACTCCGGTGACACCTGGCCCTCGCACACTCGGGCTCTGGTCCCCCGTGCCCACAGGGTCAGGGTCGGAGGCTGGAGGGTCTCCCCCAGGTGGACCACGATGGAACCAGGTGGCCCCCCGGTCTCAGGGACGAGAGGGCTCTCCACCAGCAGCTGCCCTGTGTGCTGCGGGCACGTCCGCGGTGACTGGCCCCGGGTCCCTGGGCCTGCAGCCGGAGGCCGGAAGTCTGCCCTGGAGAGATGCAGGGTCCCGGGCTCTGAGGGCTCTGCGGGGCTCCCCGGGGCTGGCCACCGTGCGGCACTTCTCTGGGAGCCCGGAGAGGTGAGAGCGAGAGTGCCCAGCCGAGGGGGGGGTGGGCTGGAGTCACAGCAGAAGAGCTTGCCAAGCCCTCAGGCTGCCCTCCATGTGCCCCCCCTGCCAGTGTACCCCCGGCCCTGTCCCCCCAGGGCCCCGAGCTTGGTGTCCAGAGCCTCACCCCCAAGCTGCACGTCTGTTCCTGCTCCTTCTGGCAGCTTCCTCTCCTGTGGAGACCGTCCCGAGGTCCTCCCCCGCTCAGAGGCTGTTCCCAGGCCAGCCGGCTTCAAGGTCCCTGCAGGTCACTGCTTCTGGGGAGGAGACCGGGAACATTGGATCCGCGCTGATGGCCGGCTCAGATAACAGCCTGGCCGCCCGCTGGGGTCTGGAGCCTCCCACTGCTCCTGGAAACTTCCCTCCTCAGCCCCGGCCTCCCCGCCTCCTAACCAGGCCCAGCATCTGGATGCAAAACGTGTCGTGCGTCGCTGTGAGAGAGGACGCTTGTCTCCATCCCTGAGGCCAGGGTGGCTGGCTGGGCACCGGCCCGGACACCCTGGACCAGCAGCGAGCTGCAGCCGGTTAGCAACGCAGCCGTCGCAAGCACTGACCTTCGCGGGCCCTGGCTGGAGGGAGCCCGGGGCCCTGGGGCTGTCACCGGTTGGTCCCATTCCCCAGGGGAAAGGCTACGGGCATCGCTCCCCGCTGAGGAGTGGCAGGGGCGGCCCGGGACCCCGGCCACCTCTGCTCCATCCTGCGGGGTACACCCTCGGGGTCCGACCCTCATGCACACATCACAGGGAACGCGCAGTCCCCGCAGGGCGGGAAGACGATTCTTTGCATCTGCAAAAATGTGTAAAGCAATATTGATTTTTTTTTCAAATAATCTAAAAAATGACAGACGCTAAAAATGTTAACCAATAAGAGCAAATACAGTAAGATGGTTACTGCAGATCCACCCCCGGGCACACTGGGCCGAGCTCGGCGCCGCGGGAATGGCGTCGTGTGGTTTTCTTACCGTTTTACATATTCGTAAAAGCATCCCCGGTACTCGTCTGAGCGTATTTCACGGATGTAGGAGATGTTACCTACCGCCCAGGTGTTTACATGCGTGTTCATTAAGCCCGGACACCCAGGTGCAGCTGCAGGCCAGGTACGAGGGGCCCAGACGCGGGTCTGAGGGAGCACAGCCTGACCTCCCTGTGCTGGCCCAGCCTTGTCCAGCTTAGAGGGCCCAGTTTCGCCCGTGGGATGCTCACCAGCGGTGCAGCCGCTTTAGAGGAGGACGCCCGAGCTGAGCCCCTGCTCCCCCAGGTGTACAGAGACCCCGGACAGACGCCCCCAGCTCCCCCAGGGGGAACCCTCAAGTCAGCTCTTTAGGCAAAGGAAATCCTTTCACCCACACTCCTGTGGGTCACAAGAGGGCATTGTTACCCCGATCCCACTCAGGGGCACACAAGGGTCAGCCCTCGCGTCCCCCTCGGTAGCGCATCACTCGTTTATCTTGTTACTTCATAATCTTGAGAATCATAGTAGAGGCTTATGAGCTTCAATCCAGTCAGCGAGCCGTGAATGACCTACCCGGTCCCCACCGACAGGCATCCCATTTGCTTTCCGGGTGGTGCGACTCTGCAACTAGCCTCTTCGTGCAGAGGCTTTTGTCCATTTTTGGACTTGTCTTCTAGAACGATTTCCCAGAAATGTCGCCGCGAGGTCAAACGGAGCAAACAAGTCTACGATTCGTGTTGTGTGCTGCCAAACGCGTTCCCAAACGGCCTGCCCCGCTTTGGGGCACCCGGGAACCTGGGAGCGGGCAGGTGGCAGGTGGCCCCCCACCCGGTGGTGGCGGCCGACTGGCCAGAGAACCGGGGCGGCTCCAGGCCGGGGCATCCTGGAGAGGCTGCAGGTGTGGGGGGACGAGTCCAGCCGGCCCAGAGCGCCGAGGCTCGGGGACAGGGTGGCACGTCCTGGCTCGGCTGCGGGGCTGCCGGGAGGCGCCTGGCCTACATCTGATCCGCGGAGGTTTGATCGCGACAACCGGGAGCTCTGCCCCGGCCCAGCCCGCCCATTTGTCCCACGTGTCCGAGGCGTGAGTGCCCCGTGCGGGTGTCACCCAGGCTGTTTCTGTTACGCACACAGGCCTCCGCGGCCAAATGCGGGGCGGTTGGAGCGTCACATACAGAGCGATGGCGACTGGCTCTAACCCGCAGAACCACGCAGGGATCCGTGAGGAGGTGCCGCTACGGAAACCACGGAGGCCGTGAGCGGGCGAAGGAAAGCGCTGCCCCCCCCCCCGCCGGGCGTCGGAGTAAACGTGGGGGGGTGGTCACCACCCGGCGTGTAAATGACGGGGACCCCGAGCTCCAAGGGCCTCTGGTCGGGAGCTGCGGGGACTCTCAGACGGGGCCTCACAAGGGAGGCAGAGGACGAGGCCACCTAGCGGAGAAGCCGGGGGCCACGGCGGGCGGCCAGGGGCCTGCCCCACAGCCTCACCTGGGCGCACCCGCCGCCCGCCCTGGGCCCCCCTGCGAAACAGCTGCCCGCACTCTCCAGGGAGACGGGGGCGTGGGCAGCCGTTCCCGAGATGGCCAACCTGCAGACTGGCCACAGGGACAAACAGCGGGGCGCCCGGGAAACCGGAGGAGGAGTTTATGACGGCTGATGGCCCGTGAAGAATATCTCTGTTCTTAAGGACGGGAGAGGATTGTCTCAGGATGGTGCAGTGAAGAGGTGGCAGGGTCTAGTCTTTGCTGAGATTCCGGGTGATGAGATGATGGGTCCCTAGCAAGGCCCCCTCCTGGCTCCTGCACCTCAGTGCAGGCTCCGTGACACCCCGGAAGTAGAGGGGAAGCAAAACCACAAAGCCCAAGGTCTGTTCTGGTAGCTGGGTCCCGGGGTGTGGGGAGGAACTGGGGTCTGGAGAGGAGATGGGGCAGGTCCTGGCGGTGCGATGCGGGATGTGGGATGTGGGGTATGGGATGCAGGATGTGGGGTGCAGGATGTGGGGTGTGGGATAAGGGGTACAGGATGTCGGATTTGGGGTGCGGGATGAGGGATGCGGAATGAGGGATGTGGGGGGGTGCAGGATGTGGGATGAGGGATGCAGGATGCGGGATGAGGGATTCAGGATGCAGGATGAGGGATATGGGGTGTGGGATGCAAGATGCAGGATATGGGATACAGGATGCAAGGTGTGGGATGTGGGATGCGGGATGCAGGATGTGGGATGTGGGGTGCAGGATGTGAGGTGTGGGATGAGGGATGTGGAGTGTGGAATGTGGGGTGAGGGATGCAGGATGCAGGATGTGGGATGAGGGGTGCGGGGTGCTGGGTGCAGGTGCGGATGGAGGAGCCTCTGGACCACAGTTCCCTGCCCGCAGCCACCACGAGGTCTTCAGCCTCCACGGGGTAGTTCGACGTGGGAATCGGCAGCCCGCTGGGGAAAGTCACGGAAAGAAGGCCCCAGCGCTTTGGATCCCAGAGCAGCAGAGCCCCTCCCGGGTGAGCGGCCAGCGCCGACCCCCTCTGGGCGCATTTCCGAGCCCGGGCAGGGGCTGCGGGGCTCACCCTCGGCACAGGGACAGTCTGAGCAAAAGCCAGTGCGGGTATTTATAAGGGCGGCCCAGGAGCTGAGGCCAGCGGAGGCCCACCCGTGTAGCCGCGTTCTGGGCGGCGCGAGTCCGAGGTGGCGCTGCCGGGAGCGCGGGGACGGCCGCGGGCGGCCTGGTGGCTCCAGCTTTGCTGCGGGCAACTCCGGACCCCAGGCGACCCCGCCGTCTGCCGCGCGGCGTGTCGGGGTGGGCCTGGGTGCAGGCCGGCGGGGAGGGCGTGGATGCGGAAGGCAGACGGCCTCCCCGGGGCCCGGCCTCCCCAGGGCCCGGCCTCCGCAGCCTTCCGGGGCTTGCACAGAGCGCCCCGCTCCTCTCCGGCTCGTTGCTTAAGTCGGTTCCTCCTTTCATGTCCCGTTGGTTCAGCTTCTCCGGAGAACCCAGACGAACACAGCCACCGTCCCTCAGACCCAGAAGCCCGCGAGGGAGAGAGCCCAAGGCCGCGCCCCAGTCCCGACGGGCTCGGTTCCTAACCGGGTGGCAGGGTTGTCCCCCTCTGCCCAGCACAGCCCCCGGGGGTGTCCTCCGTTCGCCAGCTTTAGACTCCCTTCTTTTTCTGCTCACGCCATCTGACCTAGAATAACAACGTACGTGAATCAGACCCGGAACCTTCCACAGACAGACGCAGAGAGCGGGGCCCTCCTGAGAGGCCAGGCCCACGGGGACCCGATGTCCCAGGGCGGCAGAGGGTTACCTGCT
Organism: Canis lupus dingo; assembly: GCF_003254725.2. Classification (NCBI taxonomy): domain Eukaryota; kingdom Metazoa; phylum Chordata; class Mammalia; order Carnivora; family Canidae; genus Canis; species Canis lupus. The sequence continues at coordinate 49,966,048 of NC_064267.1, read as the reverse complement.
GGGGTCTGGGGGCGCAGGGGGGGGTTAGGCATGACCCGGCGTTCTGAAAGGGGGTCCCGGTGGCAGACATGGGGACAGGACTGCAGACAGGTCCAGGCGAGAACAGAGGAGCGGCCTGTGTCGGGAGGGACACACGGAGGCCCCGCTCGGTGACCAGCCACACGTGTGACGAGACCCAGGAGTACTGACCCCCAGGGTGAGCTCCATCCACAAGGCTGCCTTGCCCTGGCCCCTGCACCTGCCTCCCGGGACCGCTAGCGCCGCGGTGACCACCGTCAGGCCCGTCCTCCCGCCGGATGCCACAGAGAAACGGCAAAAGGAGGCTTCGCGCCGAGAAAGTGAACGCCTGCAACTACTTAACATTTTATTATGAAAGTGCACTTAGAGCCATTTGCATAGTTTTGACTTTTCATTGCTCAAAAATAGGCGAGGATAACTACCAACAGTTGCTATAGATATGCTCTTACCAGTACTAGACTTTATTTTTAAAAATAATTGGCTTTATTGTGCTAGAAATAGTCACTGTACGTATCACGTGCATTTAAAGTTGGCTTGCTTTGACGTCCATGCACCCGATAAATACGATTAATTCCATTTTTCATGATGAACTAGGTAAATTTGTTAGGCAAAGAGTTGGATGAATGTCTCACGTTGCATCGTCCAGTGCTCTTGCCATGCGGCCCCCGGCGCACCTGGCGGTGCTGAGGGGCTGGGTCTGCACCGCCTGCTGCCCTGCGAGTGTGGTTTGGGGTCCCGGGCCTGCAGGGAGCGTGGCGAGACCCTCCTTGAGGGCCGCTCAGAGCTCGGCATCCGACCAAGGCGGATGTGTGCTGTGCATCTTGCACAGAAAGGGTCTCTGACCTGCTCATCGCCCTCGTGGCACCTGGAAGAGCCTCCAGATCCTTGCACCAGGAGTCAGTCCGAGAGGTCTATGCGGCCCGGCGGAAACATGGGTGTGCGGCTCTGCCTGCCGTGGGGCTCAGGGTCCTGCAGACCCCGGCAGACCGGAGACACTGGGCCAACAGGAGGCCGGGCAGGTTGAGAACGAATGGAACGAACGGAACGGGCAGTGGGCAGGCCAAGCAATGGCGACGGGAGTCGTGCTGCATCATCCCGAGGACCTTCCCCCTCGGGGAGCAGTGATCGTGGGGGCAGGGAGCAGGATCGCCACCTCCACGCCTGGATGTGGCTCTGGAAAGAGCAGCCCAGGGCCCAGCTCCAGGGCTGTGGGCAGCACTGAGTCGGTGCATGTGGGGGGCAGAGGAGGATGTGTGGGGACAGTGATGCCCCAGGTCCCTGAGCTGTGCAGGACCAGAGCAGGTGGACAGCTGGGGACGGGAGTAGGCCGTACGGTGGGGCAGGCTCCCCCTCCCTCCCCTCCCGCCCCCCCGCCCTCCCCCTCTGCACTGACCACATGGGCGGGCACTACTTTATTGGCCAAGAATATCTGAAATTTTCTTTCTGTTTTCTGCGGCTGCGGGGTGAGTGCACGCGTGTGGAAGTGACCCCACGTGTGAGGGCGGGTGTGTGTGCACGTGGCCCAGACCCTCGGGTCTTCCCTCCATCCACCTTCCCCGCTTGTCCACTTGTCCCCTGCCTGCCCGAGGCCAGCCCGGCAGGGCCCCCCGACCTCCCCACTGCCCCCAGCGGGTCCCAGCTTGGAGGCGGAAGCAGCCCTGCCCCCCGCCCCCCGGCCCGGGGACTGACCCACACCCGTTGCCTCCAGAGAGGGACCCCGTGACCCGGCCACCCCGCCGGACCCTTTCTCTGGAGTTTCCCCTGGATCGCAGCTTCTGGGAGAGGGGCTCCCCGACTCCAGGCCGAGGTCTCCCTGAGAACGAATTCCCGCTTCGTCCCGTGCAACCCCCCGCTCAGAGCATCTGCGTCCTGCACAAACCCCAAGCCCGGAAAACACGTTCTCGGAACCAGACCCAGTTGGGAGGGGCCTCTTGACTGGTTTCCTGGGATAAATACCTGGGTGTTGCCTTTGATGAAAGAACATCTTGAGAGTTAATCGGGGATGGCCGGGCCTCTGGCCTTCCTCTGGCAGCAGGAAGGCGCTCATCCCGTGCTGGGCGGCCTGGCTGTGAGGGCCGGGGCCGGGCCTCTCCCCTGCCTGCTTCGTCCTGGGTGAGCCCAGGTGCCTGCAGCTCAGGCCTCCCCACGCCCTGGCCCAACCACACGCTCCTCGGCATGGGTCGGCAAAATGAATGAGTGAATGAATGAATGAGCAAAGGGAGCTCAGGAGCTGGCGCCTGGTTACGTGGCTCCATGGTGTGGCGGGGCAGGGGCCTCACCCCTGCAGGCGCTGGGACTCCTCACCGTCCTGAAAGCCACTGAGCTGGTGTAGAAACAGTAACACCCCCCTACGTGTTAACATAGGTAATACACTTTGAGACTAAAATAGCATATTTCCCCCCAAAAAAGAGACGGCGCCGTCTGACGTCTTTGCGGCTCTTTCCCACGCCTGCAGGCACAGGACGGGCCGCGTGCCTCCCACGTGCGCCTGCACCCGACCTGCTGCACCGCGCCGTTCAGCTGGGGCTGCACGCGAGACTTGGCCCCGCCCGCACGGCCCGCGGCGAGAAGCGGGGAGCGAGCTCACGGCTCCTCGGGGGATTGTGGACGTGCTGCTGTGACTCCGCGCCCGAACCCGACAGCGACGGTTGCTCAAAGCTGCTGGGCATGTGGAGTCCGAAAACACGCCGGCGAGCTTCCGGTCCTCGGCCGCAGGGAAGCGCGTTGGTCTGTGCTGCGCTCTGCGTGGGGCTTTCACGGGGCGGGATCTAAGGTCACGGCGGGTCGTGGAAACTGCCTCTTCACCGAGTCACGCAGATTTTCGGGACGTTGCCGCGTCTCCTTGGACGATATTCCGGATAGCACCTTCGTTAATGTCGACCTGCACTCACCTGAAGAGTATCGGGGGCCGTCGGGCTCGTGGTGGGGACACGCGCTTTCCAAAAGTCTGATTTTCCTTTGAATTGTGGGCGGCGAACACTGCCAGGGGGTTGCCATCAGCAACAGGCTCCCTTCCTTCACCTTTGAGACGAGATCCGCCGACACCCAAGTCTGAACAACACCCCCCCCACCCGGCGTGTGTCGGTTGTGCTTTCGTGTGAAAACTGCGCCCATTGACATCACGCACGTTCGAGGCAGCGAGTGCTTCTCTCCGGGCAATCAGCGCCCTCCGCGTGCGGCCTGCGAGCTGTGTGGCCTCCCTGTTTTGTCCCACAGACTGTTACAAGGGTCAGGACTTAACGCAAATGAGATTTTTGTTTTTGTTTCTGTTTTTCAGAGAAAGAGAGAGGGTGGGGAGGGGCAGAGGGAGAGAGAGAACCTCAAGCAGGCTCCCTGCTGAGCGCAGAGCCTGATGCAGGGGCTTAGTCCTGCGACCCTGAGGTCATGACTGAGCCCGAACCGTGATTCGGATGCTCAACCGACTGAGCCACCCAGGCACCCCCCCCCCCCAAGTAAGGATTTTTGTTGCTTATCAAGGATACTCTTAAGTAAGATTGACATTTTTTTAAGACCATGATGGCCACAAGGGACATCTGGGTGGCGCAGCAGTTGGGCATCTGCCTTCGGTCCAGGGCGTGATCCTGGAGTCCCGGGATTGAGTCCCACATCGGGCTCCTTGCATGGAGCCTGCTTCTCCCTCTGCCTGTGTCTCTGCCTCTCTCTGTGTCTCTCATGAATAAATAAATAAAATCTTAAAAAAAAGAAAAAGACCACGATGGCCTGGAATCCAGGGCTGCTTGCTGCCCCTCGGGGCTCCCACCTTGGCCCTCGGCTGACACTGCCAGGACAGAAGGAGGGAGGACGTCTGGAGGCCACTGTGGCCACAGTTTTCCCGTGTGGGTCCTTGAAACGGGGTCCCCGACCTTGAGCATCTCTGCCGCGGAGTCAGCTCACAAGGCCCCACTGAGGGAACGTGGGTCTTTCAGAGCCAATGACTTTCGTCTCTTATTTTCCATAAATGTTGGAAATGTCTGCTCCTGTCCCCGGCTCCGTGGTGGCTGTCCTGCCGCCCCCCCCGCGCCCCATGTGGGTCCTGCCCTGCTCAAGGGGGAGGCAGGCTCCCTAGCATCCCATCCAACAGCAGACGGCCAGCCGTCGGCGAGGCCCAGCGGACCCTCCCCGGGCGGACTGCAGCAGCCGTGGCCCACGGTCCAGCCGAGGGCAGGGTGTGCGCACGGACACCCGTGACCAGGTTTTCTTGGGCTGGGCGACCACCTCAACCCCACGGCTTCTTCTGGGGTGTGCTCCGGGATGAGTTGGTGAGATGTGGCCACGAAGGATGCAACACCACTGCTGTGCGGGGCCGGGGCTCCTCACGCAGACTGGGTGCTGCCTCAGAGCCCACCTCCCTCCCTCCCAGGTGTCCAATGGCCCTGTGGGGAAGGGGAGGGGGGCGGGACAGGGAGGAAAGGGTGGAGGGAGGGGGAGGGAGAGGGGAGAGAGGGGAGGGGGGTAGGGGAGGGAGAGGGAGGGGAGGGGGGAGGGAGGAGGGGAGGGAAGAGAGGGGTGGAGGGAGGGGGAGGGAGAGGGGAGGGAGGGGAGGGGGGTAGGGGAGGGAGAGGGAGGGGAGGGGGGAGGGGGAGGGGAGGGAGGGGAGGGGTGGAGACGGGAGGGGAAGGGGGGGAAGGAGGGAGAGACAGGAGGGGCGGGGCAAGGGGCAGGAGGCCAGGGAACCCAAGGGGGAGGCTTGGCTCTGTGCAACCCCCGTTGCTGACCCCGCAGCGTGTGTCCCCGAGTGGCCCAGAGCTGGGGGAGCTCCCAGCGTCTCCATCAGAAATACGTGCGCAGCCCAAGCCGCCGTGGCTGCCGGGAAGCCAGCCCGTGTTTTTTTAATTTAAATTAATTAATTAATTAATTAATTTTTTAATAAATTTATTTTTTATTGGTGTTCAATTTATCAACATACAGAATAACACCCAGGGCTCATCCCGTGTTACACAGAGAGGTTAACAGTGACCCTGGTGGCCGGTGACCCTTGGGGCAGGTGCTGGGTCTTGACAACCTGGCAACAATACGGTTTTTTGTTTTTTGTTTTTTGTTTTTTTGTTTGTTTTTGTTTTTGTTTTTACACAAAGAGCCCCGCACAGTAAGTGCCAATGCTGCTCTTGGGACACTCGAGCTATTTTTACTGAACCCAAAACAAAATAGAAGTTGTCTCTCTCCCGAACAAACGCCAGCGCTCTGTTTCCATGGACCCCGTGGGTGCGCACTCGTCTGTAACTCATTCTTCAGCGCCCGAACCCCCACCCGCACGCCAGCCTCGGGTCAGGGGCTGGACGGGGCTGGGGAAGGACCGAGGACCGGGGTCGGAGGGTCGGGCCCCCCGTGACAGCCCCACTGACCGGCGCCCCGGGTGGGCCTCCTCGTCCGCACGCGCAGCTGCTGGACGGTCACGGCAAGAATCCGCGGGGACTGAGGCTGTTTCGCGGGTGGTAGTGGCGCGCGGCCCCGCACCCCAAGAGCCAGAGCAGGTGTCCCGTCGGCTAGTGACCGCATGATGCGCACCTTTGCGGAAATGGATTTCCAACATTGACAAATTTCAAAAGGTCCGTAAATAAAATTCTTTGGATGTCCATCTTTTTTCTCGCACTCACGAATCTACCTCTTGTCTTTCTTGGGTTCTTGCTGCAGCTCGTGCCCCCCACCCCGCCCCCGCCGGGATGTCAGGAGCCCCGAGGACCACGGACGCCCTGGGCGGCCTCCAGTGTGCGGCCACTGCTGGGCGGGGGCTTCCCGGGACGCAGGGAAGTAGGTGCTTGGGCCACCTGCCCCCCGGGGCTGCTGGCCTCCCGCCTCCCCTGCTTCTCCAAACAGGACGGTTAGTCATCAGCGGAAGCCTCGGAACCAGGGGGAGCCCAGGCCTCTGAGTTGAGGCCCTGGGGGCGCAGGCAGGGACCCCACCGCCGTGTGGCTTGGACCCCGCAGGCGTGCGGCTGAGCTTGCACGTGTGCAGCGCGCATCGGGGGCTCGGGCGGGAGCTGGAGACGGGGGCGGGGGAGCAGGCGGGCTCCCGGGGACCCAGGTGGCCTCCCCTGGCTGCAGCCTCAGCCCGGCTGGAGCACAGGCTCCTTGGGCCTCCTTCACAGACTTCTCTCCCTGCAGCGAGGGAGGGGAGGGAGGCGCGAGGTGAGGAAGGGCAGGAACCCACCGTGGGACAGGCTGCGGGAGCTCAGAGACGGCGCGTCACCAGCAGCGCAGTCCCTGCCTCCAGGAACGTGGGTCACCCCCGAAGAAACTGCCATGTCGGGCTCCCTGAGGCCCCCGCGGGGTCCTCCGTGCGGAGCCCCACCCCAGTCCTGTCTGCAGGGAGGACAGACCACCCCACACTCAACCACTCAGACCCAGCGGGTGCCCCGGGTGCTGAGGAGCACCCCAGCCTGGCGAGGCGGCCGGCATCACAGGCGGGCTCTCAGCATCGTCAGGCCACCCAGGCGAGGCCTGGGCTGGGGACAGCTGCCCCGTGCTCCAGGAGGGCCGTCGAGTCACCCGAGCGGGGCGACGCGTGGCCAGAGCCCGCCACATGCCTGCAGCGGAGAGGGAGAGCAAGGCTTGCTGGAGGTTCCCGGCCCTCGAACCGCTCATTTCCCAGGGAGCCAGCCTGGGATCAAAGCAACGTTTCTCCCAGAGCCGGCCTGGGGTGCTCGCTGCGCCCCAGCTACCCACCTCTAGCTGCCCAGGCAGAGCCAAGCCCCCGAGCACAGCACCCCGAACGGCAGAACCTAGAAGGACAGCAGGACCAAGCTCTCCGTGGCCATTGCCGGGATCCTCGTGTTGTCCTGGCGGCCGGCGGGAGGGTGGAGGGGCGGGTGAGGTGGGGTGGAACCCGGGGTTGGGGGGAATCCCAGCTCCATGCTGTCCGCTGCCCGATGCTGGGCCTCAGTCTCCCCATCTGTAAAGTGGGGTAGTAAGGACGCTCATCAGTACTGAGCGAGCGTGTGATTGTGGTAAGTGCTCAGCCCAGGTCCTGACACCTGCTGTTTTAAAAATATGAGCTCCACGCAGACCCAGGAATCCCCTAATGAACAGCTCAGAACGAAGGAGGGCTCTCCGCTCTCCCTGGCTTCCCTCGAGTTCTGTGTGTGGTCAGGGGCTCACGCCAACGTGGTCAGAAGGGGACATGAGGTGACAGTCTTAGACGCTCCAGCAACGAGGGCCCCCTAGTACGTGGGGCAATATGTTCAAGCTGTGGCCTGAATATCTGTGTCGCCCCCCAAATACATGTGAAATCCTAACCCCAGGGTGATGGAAGCAGGAGGTGGAGCTTTTGCAGGTGCGTAGGTCATGAGGATGGGGCCCCCGTGATGGGACTGATGCCCTCATAAAAGATCCCACATAGCTGCCTGGCCCTTCTGTCAGATGAGGACCCAGTGAGGACCTGGCACCTTGCAGCCCAGGACTGGGGGAGGGGGCGGGGGGGGTCTCAGCAGAGCCCAGGCAGGCTGGTGCCCTGATCCTGACCTTCCTGGACTCAGAACTGAGGGATAAATTTCTGTTGTTTATAAGCAGCTGGAGCCGACTGAGAGCTGAGTACCCCAGAGAAGGAGAAGACAAATAGAGCAGCAGAAGGAGAGAGATTTTTGGCAGCTGCCATGATGGGTCAGTCCTTGGAAAAGGAGAAAAGGAGAGACTTTTAGGAATCTTTATGTAGGATATGCTATGTAAACCTTCTCTTGTGCCCTTTAAAAAAATGTGTAAAGATGCATTGTGTCCTAAGGTGTCGAGAGCAAGATCACGGGAGCTGGGTCACACTATGCAGAGACCGAGCCACATGGAGCCCCAGATCCATATGGGTTGCACTGACAATTATTATTCTTTGATAATAAGAAAATCAGAGATTTTTCATGGGGAGGACAGCAGCGGGGTTGGAGCTCCTGAGTCCGTTCCTCTGAACGGGAGAATTTAACTCTGGTGCTTACCCTTTAGCCGACAGTAAGCGAAAGGCTTGGCTCAAGAGCTGAGCGAGCTTCCACCACCAGGTGGGAGAGCAAGAGTCTGTGACAGATAGTCCCACCTGCTTGCTGCCCTAGAAGCTCCTCAGCTCAGCAGAGCCTGGCCCACTGGCTCGGTGTAGACTGGGGAAACACCACAGACCAGCGCCAGAGCCCCGGGCTTCCAGAGGAGGCGGGCCGGGGGGGCTTCGAGGGGGGAAGCGTGAGTGGGGCCTCGGAAGTCAGGTGGAACAGAGATGAGAAGACACGAAGGTGGGACTGACGTCATCAGGTGAGGGGCAACAGCCATCCCAACACTGAAGGAGCCATGCTCCAACCTGTTCATCATGGTAGGGATGACGCTTGGCGCCTTCCGCCCCTAAGGTTGATGCTTCGCTGCCTTTGGTCCCTAAGGTCATCAGTGAACCTTATATCAATATTAGTGAATTTAAACGCTTGACTTCTTTATTCCTAATGTGACACTGTTTTGATGCAAAGCTCAAAGTACCATAGGCCTAAGCCATGGTGATTATTAGAAGATCCGTGGCTCATCCCCAACATGGCCAGCTGGCTTCCTCGAGGCTAATCACATCAGCTCGGTTAGGGCCTCCCTCTGCTATCCCTACTCAGTGCTTTGAGTCTTTCAGAACACTGCCTCACACAGGCCTGCTTTGATCTGAGCCCACAGCAGCACAGGCTAAGGAATGAGGACCAGAGAGCAGTGGAGTTGCTGGTCCATAGCGTCCCAGTGAAGGGCACATGCAGAACTCAACCCCAAGACCCTGCTTCCTGGTCCAGGCCGAGGTGTCAGCAAACTAGGCTTCTCCTTCTTGCAAGGGGCTTCTGTGGATAGAGAAGCAGCAAAGGGTAGGTCCCTACCCTTGGAATGTTAGCAGCCTGTGGGAGAGACAAGATGCTAACAAGTGAACATTTAAACAGCCGTGAAGAGCCTTGTAACAGTCTGGCCTCCTGCTGGATGACACATGTTGGTACTTGCATCTGGCCCACAAACTATGTAGGCAGTCAGCTCATCACCTGCCTCTGTCAGGGGGGAAGAGAGGAAGGTATTGCAAGTAAGGGAGTGAGCAGGGAGGTAGGGGGCTGTGGATCCAACAGAGAGGGTGAGAGGCTAGGACAGAAGTGTGGGAAGTGAGGGCAGGAACAACTGGAGGCAGAGCCAGGGTCTCGGCCCAGTTGTGACTTTACTCAGTCTCAGGGTCAGGGCAGGAGACCTCTGGATGTTTACTGAGGAATTGCCAACCAGTGTTTTAGGGAACCCATCTGCTCCAAAGGAGCCTCTGGTGGGAGAGGAAGGGAGACTCAGGCAGCAAGTGCTCAGTCATGCTCGGACCTGAGCCTGGACCAGAGTGGGTGGGTATGGGGAGGGAAAGGGGTGTCAGCAAAATGGATGAGGTGAAACCCCCAGCATGACTGAGCAGTGAGGGCAAGATGAGGGCAGCACAGGGGCAGGCTAGGGCAAGATTGATATCAAGGCCCCAGGCAGAGACTCTGGGAGAAATGAAACAGAAAAGTAAAGATTGGTCACAGTCTGGGTGGACGGCAAGATGTCCAGATTTAGGGAGGAGGAGTGGTCAGCAGCTCAGCTCACCAGAGTCAGGAGGACAGAGCATGTTCTAAGGAAAACTGAATGCACTGCCAATGGGAAGAGTTCCAGGAAGCCCCCATAATGCCAAGAGTACCTGGATGGGGACCCATGGAAGTCCTAGGGAATGAAGAGAAATAGCCAGGTGTGACAGGACAAGGCCATTGATCAACCCCCCAAAATGTTTTGGTAAAAAAATAATAATAAAAGGATAGGAAGAAGGCAGATGCAAAAAATCAAGAAGAGAAGGAGCCAGTGAAGTGGAGGCCATGTGGACAAGGAGCTGGCACCCCAGCAGTGAGGGAAAAGTGAGTGAGACAGTGGGGCTGGAGGCTCAGTGGGGAAACACATCTAAGGTATACATGGATGGAGGTTGGGTAAGTCGGTAGGCAAAAGGGAGAAGGTGGGCAGAGCTAGTGTGGCCCATCAGCTTTGTCCCTTCCTGGTCCCAAAGTCTGGGGCTTCATTTATCTGTCTTGAGTGAACATTGGATGTGGTTGCCCAGGAGAGGTATGATCCTGGGTGATATCTGGAGGGTCTTAGAGTTTGAAGGTGTCTGCCTCCATCATGTCAGTACCTGGGGCAACAGGTCTTCCCTTGTGGGAGACCCAGGGGGACCATCTCCTTAGTCACCAGACCTGAAAATAAAACTGGCCATCAAAGAAACCAGGAACAGTCCAACATGCAACTCAGAGTAGGTGCTCCCAAGAGATGTCGGAGACCAATCACAGAGGTCACTCTCCAAAATAGGTGGCTCGGCTCTAAAGTGTCCAATTGATGGCCACTGATGTCAAACCCATAGGTGGCAGGAGAAATGAGGCTGTATAAAGAGCCTGGAAGATAGGTAGATGATGTTGCAGATGTTGCAGGTAGATGAATGCAGCCCCTGGAATCACACCACCCGAAATTCCATAGCTAAGACCATATCTATGACCTACAGAGCTGTGACCATGAGCAGCTTCTCCACCCTCTGCCTCAGTTTCCTTACAAGAACATATAATCACAGGAGAAGAGTACACATGATAATCATGAAAAGCACTTAGAACAGTGCCTTTCATAAGAAGCCTGCAATAAATATCCTTTAATTAGTGTTATTTTTAGAAGAAACTGGCTGTTGGTGCAGCTGGGTGGAGAGAGATGGCGATCAATGACAGTCAGCAGAAGAGACAAACAGTGAGTTACCAAGTCTGAGATGCAGAAGATGCCCTATAAGCTGATCAGACCCTGTTGTCCACTCTGAACAGGAGAACCTGAGGTGCTCAGAGCAGAAGCAAGAATAAGCACCCAGGTGCAGTAAACAGGAGAGCTGGTTTTTAAAGATTGATCTCAGAGGACATTTAAACAAGGCTGCCCATTTCTCATAGTATTTTTCAGCAAGATGCTCATCAAAAGAAAGGGTCTCATTCCTATCTAAATACCAACCAAAACATGCACACATGTTCTTTATAGACATTCTCAGGAAAAATGCAGAAAACAAAGACTATTGTCATCAAAGGGAAAGGGGAACACATTTCCAAAGAAGTGTGTTAGGAAAATAAAAATATTTCAGGCAAAAAAATCTCCCTAATGTCAAGAGAATTTAAAACACAGTCTCTTGGAAACAAAAACCAAAGGAAGAGATACAAAGAATGATAGGTCACAAGAGATTAAAAATAAGCTCTTATTTTTAAGATACTAACTTTAACTGTGGAGTTCAGACAAAGAAATAAAACATAAGTGTTTAAATATAGAGAAATCAAAGCCATAATAGAATTAGAACAAATAAGAGTACTTATTGATTTAAAAAAATGAAGAATATGAAAAAGCAGGATAAAATGGGGAAGAAAACATTAAAATGATGGGAGAGAAAATAACAGACCTGGAAGACAGACAGAAAGAGGGAGCACACACTCAAGCTGATGTTTCTGAAGAAGAGAACAGAAAAAAATAGAGCCAAAAGATTAGAGATTCAAAGATATAATAGAAGAAAGGAGAAATTAAAAGCATGAATCTGCTCATTGAAGGGGCGTTCTATTCCCCAAGAAAATTTTAAACAGAACAGATTCCGGTAAGATGGGCAGGTTTCAAGAATAAAGAATCCTGTGAGCATCTAGAAAGAAACAAAATAAACGTGAATTAGCCGCTAGAGGATTCGCTCCAGATTTCCTCCATGTCTGTGGAGAATCCCCCCGGACAAATTGTTGCTCACATATAAATTATATAGACATCTTGAAACTAGCAACGACTTGGGGAATGGGGCCCCTGGGTTCGATGTGAGAAAACAACCTTGCATAATCCATCAAAGATGAGGGAAGATATCAGTAAAACACTGGCGATGCCCCACAGCGAAGTACAGAGCTATCGCTGAACTTCTCTGTGAATTTTTCTTATAGATCAGACTTAATTTATAAATGTGCCAATGAAGAACTAAGCATCTAAAACCACAAAATCAGGAAACGGAGCGGGAAATGTAAAGCTGGTAGATCGAGCACTAGAAATTCCACACAATGGTATAATCATGAAAAGTTAAAAATATGGTATAACCTAAGGTGGGCGGGGGAGGAGAGGGGAGCAGGGTAAGAGAAGGGATACAGGAGCAAGTTCTGTGGGGTGGTTGGAAGAGATGAGATGCTAACCCTTGTCATCAAGAAATAGGAGCTTTACTATATTCCTAAAAGTCGTCAGCAACAATGAGACCATAACCAGGCAATAAACTATTAGAAATAACTATTGTTTCTATCTACTAGATAGAAACTATTAGAAATACCACCCACATAAAGCACACGTGCCTGTGTGCAAAAACACACTCACGCAGCATGAATCATAGGGCTTATAGTAAACCAAGGCTCTTCCAAAAGATAAATAAGATGCGGAACTAGAAAAAAATACATGTGTCCTATCATTACACACGCACAGATACAACTTGCCCATTAGTGGAGAAGAATAAGATCCTGGCGTTAAAGCCCACACTTAACTGATTCGCCGCTACGACAGCTGCATCTAAACACAGGGACCCAGCAGGATGAGAGGGAAGGATGGTGGGAAAAGCAACAATGACAAGAAAAGCAAAACCAAACAGGGCAATCTGCAGTGAGGATAGGTCAAATGTTTTCTGGGGCAGATAATGTAACATGAAAACGTTTACAGCAAAAACAGCCAGCCACGTGAGGATGACTACGCGTAGCCTTCAAAAACATGCCATCCCTCGGCGGTTTAGCGCCGCCTTCAGCCCAGGGCCTGATCCTGGAGACCCGAGATCGAGTCCCACGTTGGGCTCCCTGCATGGAGCCTGCTTCTCCCTCTGCCTGTGTCTCTGCCTCTCTCTCTAATAAATAAAATCTTAAAAAAAAAAAAAAAAAAAAACATGCCATCCTCTGAACGGTTCCAGAGAAGGTAGGTATCCAGACACTTTGTGCCAGGTCAGCGTAACGGTGGCTCCCAGGGCTAACAGAACACACAGAAGGAAAAACCTGAGCACAATCTCCTTCATAAATATTAATGTAAAAAATATAAACAGGTGGAATGGAACAGAGCATTAAGAACATACCGCATGACAGTCAGAGTTTATCTGAAGAATAGAGATTGATGAATATAAGGAAAGCTATTACACAATCCACCAACGAGCAGGTCACTGGAAAAAAAGCCAGGTGGCCAGCCAGTCAGATTTTTTGTGATTAGATTTTTTTTTAAATTTTAGACCATTGTAGACTCACATGCAATTGCAAGAAACAATACCAAGACTTCTTGTACGCTTTACTCAGTTTCCCCGATGGGAGCGTCCCGGGAGGCTGCAGCACCACACCACCAGCAGAATATTGACCGGTACAGGGCATTTCTGTCGCCTTGCGGTGCCTTTTATCATGACACCGTCCCCGCCCCCTGGAAATCGCTAACCCGTAGTCCAGTCCTGTAAACCTGTCATTTCAAGAATGTCATGTGAAGGTAATCATATACTACAAAGTTTCAGGGTAAGATTTTTTTTCACTCAGCACAATTCTCTGGGGATCCATCAAGTTGTCTGTGTCAGTTGTCGGTTCTCTTTTACCTCTGAGTATTTATTCTGCTCCTTTAGGACATCTGAATTGTTCCCAATTTTTGACTTTCAGGAATTACACTGCTATGAATATCTGTGTACAGTAAGCATGAGTTTTCACTCCTCCGAGAGAAATTCCCAAGGGAGCAGTTGCTGGACGATAGAGGAGGTGTGCGGTGAGCTTTACAGGAAAATGCCAAACTCTTTCCCAGAGCGGCTGTGCCATTTCACATCCTGCTGGTGGCGTGTGAGTGACGCAGTCTCTGCATCTCTGCTGGCGTTGGGTGCCGTCGCTTTCTTGGTTAGCCATCCTGCCCTTGGTGCATTAATAACGCATCACATTTGCATTTGCATTCCCCTTGTAGCTAAGGACGTGGAGCATCTTTGCAGGTGTGCGTTTGCCATCTTTAGTGTCAAGTTTTTGCTCATTTTCTAACTAAATTGTTTATTTTTACTGTTGAGCTCTAAGAGTCCTTTATGTGCTCTCCATGCACATGTTTTGTCAGATAACGTGGTTTGCAGATATTCTCTCCCATTCAGTGGCTTGTCTTTTCACCCTCTTCAGAGAGCAGAAGCTTTTCGTTTTGATGAAGTTCAATTTATCAGATTTTTCTTTTTTTGCTTTTGGTGTCAAATCTAAGAATGGCTTATCTCGCCCTGGGGCCCGAGATTTTATCTCATGTTTTTCTGAAAGATCTGTAGTTTTATATTTAAGTCCATGATTCTATCTGAGGGTTTGTTTGCTTTTTTTTTTTTTTTTTTTAATAAGGTCTCTGGTTTAGGTTGAGGGAGTTTGGTTGATTGGGTTGGTTTAGTTGGATTAGTTAGATCCGTTGGGTTGGTTAGTTGATACAGTTTGGTTTGTTGGGTTGGTTGGGTTAGTTTGGGTTAGTTGGATTGGTTGCCTGGGTTAGTTTGGTTGGTTGCCTGGGTTGGTTTGGTTGGTTGTCTGGGTTGGTTTGGATGGTTGGTTGGGTTGGGTTAATTGGTTGGGTTGGGTCAGTTGGGTTGGTTTGGCTCATGTTTTGCCCATGGATGTCCAATTGCTCCAACACCATGTGTTGCAAAGACTACCCTTTTCATTTCAGTTGCCTTTGGACCTTTTCCAATAATCACTTTTGAACTTTTAAATTACAAATTCAACTCCTTCAGTGGTTTTATGATTAATCAGATTCTATATATCATCTTGATTGAGTCTTGGTAGTTTTTAGTTTTTGAAAAGTTGGTCCATCTTTTCTAAGTTGTCAAATTTATGAGAACAACGTTGTTTGCTCAGATCTCTTATCATCCCTATAGTACTGTAGGATCTATAGTGAACGCTTCTGGTATCATCCCTGATATATCATTCCTGATACTGGTGACTTGTGTCTTTTCTTCTTTAATCTTAGTCAATCTTGTTAGAGATCTATCAATTTTACTGATTTTTCCCCCCAAGACCAGTTTTTGTTTCATTGATTTTTCTCAATTGCTTTCCTGTTTTCAGTTTCATCGATTTCTGCCCCTACTAGTTCTTTCTTCTGGGTGCTTTGGATTTATTTTACTTTCTTTTCTAGTTTCTTGAGGTAGAAACTCAGAATACTGATTTGAGATTTTCCCTCTCTTCTAAGATAAACATTTATAAACTTATAAAATCCTCTTTCAGCTATAACCCAAGTGTTTTGCTTTGTCGCATGTTCATTTTCATTCAGTTCTATGTATTTGTTTTATTTCCTTTGAAACTTCATCTTTGACCCATGGATTATTTTGAAATGTCTGGTTTCATTTCTAAGTGTTCAGAGATTTTCCTGTTAATCTTTCTGTATCGACTTCTAATTTGATTCCCTTTTCTCAGAAAAAACAACGTGCATGATTTTAATCTTAAATACTTCTTGAGGCTAAGGATAGGATCTATGTCGGTGAATGTTCCATGGTTGCTTAACAAAGTAATGTAGATTCTGCTGCTACTACCTACAGTTTTCTCTGTGTATCAACTGGAGACCAGTAGTTGATTGTGTTGTTCAGTTTTTCACCAACTTGCTGGTTTTCTGCCTAAGTTATTTCTGCTGAAAGCAGGTACTGAAGAGCCCACCTGCAGGGGTGGCTGTGTCCACTTCTCGGTAAAGCTCTATCAGTTTTGGCCTCATGTATTTCAAGGCTCTGTTTGGTGTATATGCGTCGGGGATGGCTGTGTCTCCCTGCTGGGCCGATCCTTTTCTCCTGTGACATCTCTCTTTGTCTCTAGTCATCTCTGATATGAAGTCTGCTTTGTCTGACATTAGTAGAGCGGCCCTTGCTTTTTTCTTTATTAATGTCTGCATGGAGTATGTTTCCGTCCTCTCACTATCAACCAACCTACACAGTTACATCTGAAGTGAGCTCCTTCTAGACACATTGTTATTGGATCCTGGTGTGTGTGTGTGTGTGTGTGTAATCCATTCTCACTCTTTGTCTTTTTTGCAGTGTATTTAGACCATTTACGTTTAGGGTCATGGTTGATAAGTTAGGGCTAGAGTCTGCCTTTTCCGTCTGTGCACGCTTCTTCTATTTTCCTTTTCTAACCTCCCCGTGGGTTATCGAACCATTTTTAGAATGCCATCTTGGTTTGTTCGTGGTGTTTTTGAGTGTGTCCCCTGTGTTCTTAGAGGTTGCTCCAGGTGTTATGATATACATACACAATTTGTACTCTCCCGGTACCGGGGTTTGCTATTTTGAGTGAAGTTTAGAAGTCTTGTTTCCTCTGAGATATCTTCCTCTCCTCCTTGTCTCAAGTGTTTCCTCAAAATACGGTGAGCACCACATCTAGCGATGCTATAATTTTTGCTTCCACCATCAAGTACATTTAAGAAACTCGTGAGAAAAAAGGGTTATCTATTAGATTCACCCCTATTTTATTGATTCTAGTGTTATTCCCTTTCTGAAACTTCTGGCCTTCTGTTATCATTTCCTTTTTGTTTAAAGAACTTCTTTTAACCATTCTTTGTAAGGGTAGATTTGCTAGCAGCAAATTTTCCTAGACAGTGGGAATGTGAGAATGTCTTTCTTCCCGCTTCATTCCAGAAGGGTGTTTTCAACAGACACAGCATCAGAGACAGCTCTTTTCGTCCAGGACTTGAGAAATGGGTGCCGTTTGCTACCGGCTCTCATAATTTCTGACGAGAAGTCTACCATCACTCAAGCTGTTTCCCTGCAGGTAGCATATAACCCTCCTGACCCTGGGCAGGGGAACCTGGGCGGGTTGCCTGCTTCTGAGATGCAGGGTGGGGAGGGCAGGGCTGGGATGGAAGGGCCAAGTCCCCCTTGCTCAGCTGCACCTGGAGGAGGCCCTGTGTGCACATGCTCACTTGGTGCTGGATTGGAGCAGGGCAGGGGTTCCCAAAACAGTTTGCTGCTACCGAGATGCTCTTTGGCCAGAGCAACACACTGCTCTCAAAGCCTTTTTTTGTCTGTGTCTGCTGTCAGTTTAGGGCTGGAGCCAACAAGGAAGCCCAAGGACTCCCTGTGAGTCCTTTCTCCTAAGTCCTGAGTGCCCTTGGCCGCCCACCTCCTTCCCCCACATTCCCTTCTTCCCGTGCCCGTGTGTTGTGTGTATCAGAGATTTTTGCTAAGGGAGGGAGGAATGAGGCTACTTCATGTGGGTGGAACAGGAGGTCTCTACTGCTTGGATTTTGAAAGCCACTCTATAAAATTCAATATCCATTCTGGCTTCAAGTGCTTAATAAAAATAAGAGAGATGCTTGGATAATTCCTTAGAAGCATCAGAATATTTATCTCAAAGAAAAAGCCAGAATCACTCTTAAGAGTAAGAGAAAAGTAAATGCCCTCTTGAATGTTGAGAGCAAGCAAGGCTATCCCAAAGTACTGCATCACTTTTCTAGAAGTGCTTTCAACACAATAGAAAATGCGACTAAATGAGAAAAGAAACAGTGTCTGATTATTTACTTTCCACTTCCAAACTGTGCTGAAAATGTAATGGAAAATAGTGAGAAACTTTAAATATGCAGCACAGTGCTGGTCCCAAAATTAATATATCCTGCTCTTACACAAATAATAACCTGTTAAAAAAATTAAGGAAAAAAAGACAAAAAAAAAAAAAAAAAGGAAAACACCTGGGAACATATTTGACAAGAAATTTGCAAAACCGTATTAAGAAAAGCTTAACATCCTACTGAGGTACAAGAAAAAAAAAAAGACTCAAATACATGGTGAGGTAGATCTTAATTTTGGGCAAGAACTCAATTTTCAGAAGAATTGGTGCATTAGTGACTTTCACAAACCTTAATGGGATCCTAATAAAATACCAGCAGGAACTTGACAAGCTAATTCTAGAGTTTATTTGGAAAAATAAACAGGATGACAGCCACGGAGGATCATGGAGCACAGGGCCAAGAAGGGTTAACTGCCCCTCCCACCGCCCAGGGGTAGCAGGTTCATCCTCCCGACATCACTAACCACCTGGACAAAGTGTGTGAAACGGTGCTGGTAGGTTAGGCAGGTGAGCGCTCCCTGGGGGAAGAGGCCAAGGGGGTGATCCCGGCAGGACAGAGTGCAGAGGGGGACGCTGCACACAGAGAACATTCTGGAGAATATGCAAACATGCAGAGGCCCCCCCCCCCCCAAGCTGTGAGCTAAGAAACCACTAAGGCATGTGCACCTGCTGCACGGAGCGGGAGGGAGAGGGTTCCATTCCCACCAGCTGGGTGCAGCCCCTCCTCGTTCCTGGGCACCCAGTAGAATCCTGGCCACGGTTTGCCCGAGATTAGATGTTGCACAGACCCCACCCTGTCCCCCGGACCCAGACCTGAAGGACCAGACTTGCCTCACAGCTCACCTGCACCCCAGAAAAGAGCTCAGGAAAGGCCGTAATGCTCACACGACCCCAGTCATCTGGTAGTGCTTGTGGAATCATGCCCCCCAAGACAGGCATCCTTCGGTATGATCATTTTTAAGTTAAAAAAAATAGAGTATATGCTGCGTTTCCATTACGGACATTTCCAGAAAACAAAGTGGATAGTGCAGGCACAGCAGAGGGCTCCCAAGGGGCACCAGGAAAATCCGGGCTTGATCCTGGTGACGGGTTCAAGTGTGTGCACACGTGTGTGCACCTGCATGTGCCCAATGCGTCAAAGTGTACTCTTCAAACATGTGCATGTCTCTGCAGTAAAGCTGTTAACGTTGTCCCAGACGCGCAGCCCTCCCGGCCTGTTACAGAGCCGCGGGCCTGCAGGGCGGTGAGGAGACACCCGGCGGGACGGCAGCTTCCCTGTGCTCCGAGGCCCCTCGGCTGAGGGCGCAGAGCTGGGCACGGGCCTGAGAACGGGACCTGCCCCGCCGACATGCACACCCCCACCACGCGCCACGCCGCCACCACTTGCATGACACACACAACACCTACGCACCACACGTGTGCACCACGCCACAGCACACTGCACACTCGTGCACACCACGTACTCCCCCCACGCGAACCGCCCGTCAGCACCCTTATCGTTGCCCAGCGGGCCTCGCCTTGCCTCCCAGACACAGGCCCCAGGACAGGGTGCAGGGCTCCCCCCGCCCAGCAGGGCCAGGGCGCTGCCCGGGTGCTGGGGGAGGGAAGAGCCCGAGAGCGACACGGGGAGGATGGGGAGGACGGGGAGGACGGGGAGGATGGGAGGACGAGGGCTGTGGGCCTGCGGCTCCCAGGGCAGCGGCGGTGGGAGGTCGGGGCCACTTGGGCGGGTCGAGGCCCCCGGGCCACCTGTCCTGCGGGGGGACCCAGAGCCCTCTGCCACCCGCGCCTGGGCATTTCGATATCCCGACGATCCTTTTAAACAAACAAACAAAAATGAACGAGACTCGTATTTTACGTCGCAAACCCGACTCCGGCGAGGGTCTGAAGTGCTTGTTTTCCTGCTTCTGTAGAGCGGGGAGGTGAGAGTACCCTCCTCTAATTGACTCCTCACTGGAGAGCCGTTAACCTCGGAACCGTCTACCCGGGGAGCCGCAGCATCTCTGGGATATCATAATTTGAAGGATGGGTGTATGTTAGATTAAAAATCTTTCTGAGTTTGCTATTACCCTCTCTAAACACGGGAAGGCCCTATATTGAGGATCTCAGATTTGGTATAATTAACTTTTAAGGGCTTGAACCTGTCTGGATGTGTAATTTCTTCCCAGAACATTTGGGAGCTATTATGTAGCCCATGATATCATTAACATAATTATTGTCAGCATTTCACGGTGCAGTTTCTTCCGCGGATCGCCGAAGTTGCATGCATAATCGTTTCTCTCCTCTGCTGGCCACTCTCTGTACCCTGTTCTGCAGAAACTGCACGGCTTCCCACCTCCTGCACACAGGGCCCGCTCTGGGGCGTGCAGGGCGCTCCGGCCACGCGGGACATCGGGCCCCACGCCCCCACCTCCGAGACATGGCGTGTCCACGATCCGCGCTCTGGCCGACGCTGCACCTCACGGCTGAGTTGCAAGGTCCCTTCCACCCCCCGCCTGCAGAAAGTCCTCCAGGGTCCCCACACCATGGTTCACACACAAAAGGGGGGCTAGAACACGGCCGCCCTGACCCCAGATTCCTGCACATTCCCAGCGGAGCATCAGGATGACGGTCGTGTCCGGCCTGCCAAGAGCCGGGTTAAAGCCCAAGGTCAAAGTTCTGCAGGGTCTGGTAGTCCGTCTCCAGGAAAGGGAAGGGCCCTGTTGGCCGGGAAGGGCTGGACCCAGCTCCCACTTCCTCGGGGTCGTGGTTGGTGCCCAGACCACGAGCTCCTGAAACATGCACCACGCTCCACGGTCATGTTGGGAATCAGAGGAATGCGCTTGCAAAACTGGCAAAGGGGACAGAGCTGGGGGCCTATTTGCCAGGTGTTGTGCTAGGAATCGAGCTTATGTTTGGCCCTATTTGTGGATAGAAAATAAAAATCAGGGCAGCTCGGGTGGCTCAGCGGTTTAGCGTCACCTTCGGCCCAAGGTCTGATCCTGGGGACCCGAGATCGAGTCCTGTGTCGGGCTCCCTGCATGGAGCCTGCTTCTCCCTCTGCCTGTGTCTCTGCCTCTCTCTCTCTCTGTGTCTCTCATGAATAAATAAATGAAATCTTTTTAAAAAAAAGAAAAGAAAAATCATGTGATTACTTGCCCTTTGGAACATTTTCTATGACCCACTAGTCTTTCTCCAATTTGCAGTTTTGGGGATTCCTCCCCAGCAGGAAGGAAAAGCTGCTGTTAAGTACCCTGGAGGGTGTATGGGAGCTTTGGGTGACAAACGTTTATAAGGTAAATGAGGGGCACACAGGAGGAAGATGGACCACGTGGACAAAGCATTGCAGCCCAGAGTGAAATCCAGGGCAACAGGTGCTATGGGTTTGCCACCAACATGCCCCATCCCCCATTTGCTGGCTTGGGGGCACCTGCCTGGACTCCTGGCTGCACCCAGGCCCTGGGCAGTGTCTGTCTGGGAGCTTACACAGTGGTCAGCCCATGACGGCCTGGGGTGGGATTACAGAGTCCCGACCCTGAGGACTCCCTCGGGTACAGTCACCCTCCAGACCCCCTGCAGGATCAACGCAGGCTGGGCCTCCACCTGAACACCCCGCTTGCCCCCCACTCCCTGCCCTGCCCCACAAGTTACGGGCTTCTCTAGAGAGCACTTGCTTCGTAAACCCCATGCTCACATGCTGCATCTCAGGGTCTGCTTCTACAGATCTCAGCCTGGGTGTCCTGAAGCCTGCAGGGAACTTCCAGAACCGGGCACGAAGCCCAGAGTGGAGCAGCGGGAGAGGAGGTGCCCGTGACTCTCCATTTCCTGGAACGGGTCTGGGCCCAGTTACATTCTGAAGTGGGCGTTGTAAGCGGAGACGTGGCGCTGTGACCAGTTGGAAGCCCGGCACCTGGAGTCTGCGGCCCAGGCCTCCCCTAAGGCCTCTGCTCCCAGGACCCGGTCACCCGGTGTCACCAGCCTCATGCTGCTCGGCTGCACTTTGACCCGCAGCCCCCGAGAGGATGGAAGACCACAGTGAAAGTAGACATACCTGGTGCGTAAGGCATTGCAAAATAACAAATTACGACATTTCAGGTGACTACCCTGAGGAGAATGTTTCGGGCTGTATAATTAGGTCTGCAATTTGAGGGAGAGGGAATGGTCCGTGGGTGGGGCATTGGGCGCTCTGCTCGCAGGAGTGGTGCCCCCAGGTGCCAGGCTCCCGCGGGCCGTGCTGCAGAGGGCGGGATAGCCTAGCTGCATAGCCTAGCTGCTGCATAGCCAGCCCCCCGTCCCCCGTCCCTCGACAGGCAGCGGCTCGGCCACATCACGTGGTGCGGTGGTGGGAGCTCGAGCTGCGCCGGGGGCGCTCCCCCTGCGTGCCGGGTTCTCCGCACCTGTGCCAGGCCGAGGGTCTTTTCTTGATGGGGCCTGGGGGTGCACACCTGAGCGCAGAACCATTGTTGCAACGTGGGCAGGGGCCCCCCTCTCTACTGATGGGACAGCCGGGCAAGGGCGCCAACACCTGCCCATGCCCCGTGCCTCGCTGCGTGTCCCGGCGGCCACAGAGGCAGCGTGACCTGCCAACGCTTCTTCCTGCTTATATTTCAGGTCGTTCGGAGTGGCTTGGCCAGCAATCCAGGCAGACAAACAACTCCTCATTTAGCTTTCCCACCCTCTCTCCGTGGAGAAAACATTTCGGTTTCCTCTGGGTTGAGCACATTCTAGCGACAGCCTTTCCCACCAGACATCCAGCAGTTTTTTCCCAAGGCCCGACACTGCTGAGACAGAGGCTCTGAACCGTCCCACTTGCAGTCACTGGTTGGCTGTTGGCTCCTTTGTTTAATGTCCTTAATTTCTGGCTCTACTTCTTTTGTCTTCTTGTTATACCTTGTAATCATGTCTGATTATAGCTCTCGTACCAACGTTTTATATAAGCTCGTCTCTAACGTTTACAGGCAATCTGGTTACTTCCATTGCTTAAAACATGTCATTGCCTCATCCGGCTGCTGGAGGCCCCTCCAGCTCGTGTTCTGGGCATTTAATTTCCAGGAAGGAGGGTGTGGGGCCCCCTGGGATCCCCGAGGGGACAGAGCCATGTTCTTCCTGTCAGCCCTTGTCCTCATCCATTTGGACTTGCTGGCGTCGGCGGCAGAGAAGAGAGCATCCATCTGGGCCCACGAGAGCTGTGAAGCCAGAGCCAGGAGAGCAAGCGGTATCGACCCCAGTCACCCTGCCCCTTACCAGGGCTACCACCTGTCTGCCCCTCCCTGAGCACCCAGATTTCCCTTGAAGGGTCTCGGGCTTCATTTCCACCCCCTAGAAGTGGCGTGTGTTGGGAGCATCCCCCTCTCCCACAGGCTGCAGAGATGCAGCAGGAGGCAGCTCACCGGGCAGGTCCTGAGTGGGTCATTCCTATCTCCCAGGCAATGTCCTAAGCCCTAACTCTCAGGCCATTCTTCCCCAAGCCCACAGAGACGACAGCACTTTTGTACACATTGTGCAGAGAGGAAAATAAGGCTTCGGAGATGTAGCTGGGGGGCGGGTGTTGGTGCTGCGAGGAGAGAGACAGGCTGTAGGACGCCGTGGACCGTGGCTGCATTCCCTTATTGCGGGGGCTGTGCATCAGTGACCAACTGTGGCCTAGCATATTGCTTGGAAACCGAGCAGGTCGAAACAGCAAATACTTATTACCTCACAGAGTTTCCGAGGGTCGGAAGTCTCGGAGCTGCTGAGCTGGGTGGTTCTGGGTCAGAGGCTCTCATGGGGTTTCAATCAGGCTGCCAGCTGGAGCCGCGGTCTCATCCGAAGGCTCAGCCAAGCCTGACGCTCCCACTGCTGAGCTCATGCGCACGGTCGTCCACAGGGGGGCTCGCTGCCTTGTCCTGCCGGTTTCCCCCGAGCAACAGATCCAAGGAGGTGAGAGAGAACGGAATCGGAACGGAAGCCCCAGTGCCTTAACATCTGACCTTAGAAGTGATGTGCCACCACAGCCAGGCACTTGGACCCACCCTGGTACACGGAGGAGGTGGCTGTGGGGGAGGGGGCAGGCACACAGGGGGCCCTGGGGGAGGCAGACAGCCACAGGCCACCTCCTGCTTGGTTTGGAAAGGGTGGGAATCCCCGAATTCAAAGTATAGCTAAAGATGATCATGTACGGGGCATCGCATCACCTTGTCTGTGGCACGGGCGTGGGTCATGCTGACTGCTCGTCCCCCCAGCGAAGTGAAGTGGGCCTCGCATTCTACGAGAAGGGCCAGTGTGGTCCAGTGACTCGCCCCCCAGGGAGCCCCGCCTGGCTCAGGATTCTCCGTGACAATAGCAGGCACCTCCCCATCAGGCAGGCTGTAAACTGGAGGATGCGGCCCCAGCCCAGGTGGGAGGCTGCGCTGGGTGGGGCCTGAGTGGTGACCACGCTCCAGGCCTCCGCATCCTCCTGGCTTCACATGTGGGCTGAGGTCTCGGCGCAGGCATGGGAGTTGCTGTGCCTGAGAAAGAGAAGGACCAGGGTCCCACGCCAGAGGAAGTACGCCCAGCCTTGGTGGGATCCCCAAAGAGAAGCTCCCATCCCAGACCCCAGGAGCACGTGGCTTCAGGGGCTGACTGGTTCCCAGGAAGGCCCCTGGGTGAGGAAGAGGGCTGCCGCCGCCGGCATCCCCGGAATTACAGAGCCGTGGGTGTTTGTGGGCAGGGATCTCCCCGTCAGGCTGCCCAGCCCTCCATCAGCAGATAAAGAGGCCGTGCTCCAGAAGTTTAAGGAGATGCTCTGGCCCCATGAACGGTGAGGACAGATCTTCGTGAAGACCAGGCAAAGGTAAGGGGGCCGTGGCTGACCTCACGCCCTTGCACGCGGCGTCCACTCATCCCCGGAGCCTCCAGGATGGGCACTGACATCGCCTGCATTCCACGATGTGGGAACTCAGTCTCAGAGGTGAGCAAATTGCCTTCCGCCTGCGCAGCCCTACACCACCCGCCCCCGGAGGGTTTTCCCACATCCCAGCTCCATCTCCCAGGCTGGCTCTCTCAGAGGAGAAATTTGCTCTGCCAATGTGACCAGTAGAGATTCTTTCCCTGGGTTTATTTTCTCTTGACCCACAGCTTCAATGAAGCGCATTTTGAAAATTGCCAGCCTGTTTCCACTGGATTCAAGGAAAGAGAGGCCCTGGGAGAGAGCGTTAGGGGGCCAGGAGGTCCCATCCGTCGTGCGGGAGACTCACCTGCATCTTGGGTACCGAAGGCGTGGGGAGGTGAGGCCCACCTCGGCCGAGGCTGGGAGGGTCTTCACTGGCCTCTGGGACTGAGGACAAGGAGAGGACGGGCCTCTGAATCGGTTTGGACAAGCTGCAGGACAAGGGAGCACCAGGAGCGGGGGCCCGAGGGCCTTCCAGGCAGGAGTGGGCTCCCCAGGCTACACAGAGGATGGTCCACGACGGGGGCAAAGAAGAGGTTAGAAACTCCTTTAGATGTGAGCTCCTTGTTTCCATTCTCCCTCTGTGTCCTGACAACATCACGGTGCACACTGTACGAATCCACCAATTAAAATTAAGATGAAGCATATTTTAAAACTATTTTCTATGGGACACTGGCGTGGCTCAGTGGTTGAGCATCTGTCTTCGGCTCAGGGCGTGACCCTGGAGTCCTGGGAGCCTGCTTCTCCCTCTGCCTGTGTCCTGCCTCTCTCTCTGTGTCTCTTGTGAATAAAGAAATTAAAAAAAAATTTAAAAACCCCATTTTTTTTTTATAAAAATGCAACAGTTTGGAGATCATTTTAGGACCAATCCTGGCCCAGAAGGAGACTGTCATATCTGGCTCTTTATTTCCATTTTAGAGGTGCTCTGAAGTTACATTCAGGACAAAGGAAAGCAGCTGGGAAGGTCCAAGAGCAGGGCACAAACATTTAAACACTGTCCGGCGGCCGGGCACACTGCCAGGTGCACCCATCTGTCTGCTCACTGACAAAGTGGGTAGTATCATTGCCTCTATTCTGCCCATCAGAAAACTGAGTAACTCCTTCAAGAGACATGGGCTCAGTGCTACTAGGGGTGCTGGGTACTTCTAGGGAGTGCTGGGTGCTGCTGGGCATTCTGGGTGCTGCTGCTAAGGGTGCTTGGGTTCTGGGTGCTATTGGAGGGGGTCTGATCACTGGGATCACTCCCAGCACTCAGCTGCACTGAGCAGCTCCCTGAGAGGGATGCTGGGTACTTTGAGGGAGTGCTGGAAGGTTCTGGGTGCTGCTGGAGGATTCTGGGTGCTGCTCAGAGTGGTGCCAGGTGCTGCTGGGCAGTTCTGGGTGCTGCTGAGAGGTAATGCATGCTCCTGGGAGTTCTAGGTGGCATTAGGGATTCTGGGTGCTACTGAAGAGTTCTAAGAGGGGTGCTGGCTACTTCTAGGGAGTGCTAGGTGCTGCTGGAGGTTCTAGGTATTGCTGGGGGGTTCTGGGTGCTGCTGGAGGGTTCTGGGTGCTGCTGGGAGGTTCTGGGTGCTGCTGAGGGGTTCTAGGTACTCCTGGAAGGTACTAAGTATTGCTAAGAGGGATGCTGGGTACTTCTAGGGGGTGCTGGGTGCTGCTGGGGGGTTCTGAGTGCTGCTGGAGGATTCTGGGTGCTGCTAGGAGGTTCTGGGTGCTGCTGGGGAGTTCTAGGTACTCCTGGAAGGTACTAAGTACTGCTAAGAGGGATGCTGGGTACTTCTAGGGGGTTCTGGGTGCTGCTGGGGGGTTCTGGATGCTGCTGGAGGATTCTAGGTGCTGTTGATAGGGGTTCTGGGTACTTCTAGGGAGTGCTGGGTGCTGCTGGGGGGGGCTGGGTGCTGATGGGGGTGCTGGGTGCTGCTGGAGGGTATGGATCCTGCTGGGGGCTTCTAGGTGCTGCTGGGGTGCTGGGTGCTGCTGGGGAGTGCTGCATGCTGCCTGGCTCCGCGTGTCAGATTTTCTTAGTTTTCAGCCCCGAGGCCTTTGCCACTCCCTGGGGGAGCCACAGAAGGACCGCAGGAGGGAGGGAGGGCAGCACGGAAGGAGGGTCTGCTGGCCTCAGGACGGAGGGGATCAAGTGCAGCCCTCGCCGTCAGGTCCATTCCAGATGAAGCAAGGTGCACAGCACTGATTTCCTGTTCGACTGAAGCGAACCCTCACCTGGACGGCCTTTTATCTGGCGCCCCTACGGCACCCACAGGTGGGGTGAGGCCCCAAAGTCAGCGGCGGTGCCCCCCGTGTTCCCTCGGAGCCCCGTCCCACGGCCCCTGTGAACCCGACTGCTGCGGACGAGCTCCTGGGCCTCCGCCTCACCCGCTCTGTCCAGTTCAGCCCCTGCGGGAAGCGTCTCCACGTGGCCCAGATGGCGGGGATCACGGACGGACAGGCGTGGGGTGGAAACGCACAGCCCCTCAGTTCCTGGCTGGGGCACCTCTGGGTCCCAGGACTCGCCACGGGCTTCGGTCCTGTCGCCCCCTGGGCCTTGTGACCCCCCGGAGGGCTGCTGCCCGTGTCCCCGCACCCGCTGGAGGAGCCACCCACAGCTTTCCCCACTGGGCCCTCCGCGGGGCGCCCAGCTAGGCCACGACCCCCCGCACAGGCAGCCAAGCGCACTCACAGGCACGTCACCTGGGGGCTGGAGGCCTCACAGGTGGGGCAGGGCCGTGTGCCCGCGGGCACGCATGAGGTGCCAAGCGAGAGCCCCATGACCCGGGCGGCGGGCTTGGCCGTGGGCTCCGCGTGGCTGCCTCCCACCGCTGTTCCCTCCCCGGCTCGCTGCTTCCCTGTTTCGCGGTCACCTGCCGTGACTCCCCCGTCCCCCGCTCCCCTGAATGCTGTGCGGGGGACGCCGCAGGTGACAGGCCTGGTGCTCCTGGGGGTGGCCACTCGGGGTCTCCTGAAACAAATGATTCACAAACCTGGTACTTAGACGTCCTTGGCCTTGAACTATGGACGGACACTCGTGACCCAGCAGCGTCCTGAGCCCGCAGAGGGAGGATGCAACGTGCCCTGAGCCTCCTGCGCGGCCCCGAATCGGGTCCCCGTGCCACCGAGGTCGCGGCTCAGGTGGGATGGCAGCCCCTTACAAGTTTAATAGAGCAACTTTAAGGACGGAGGCGCTTCTCCAGGGGTCGCAGCCCGCCAGCCGAGGACGGCGCGCGGGGACACGAGGACGGCGCGGCCGTGGCGGTGATTGATGCTGCCCTCTGCGGTGCGCGGCGTTGTTGAGCTAATAGGAGAATTACAGCTCTCTGAGTCTCCATAACAGGTCTCATTAAACCTAAGCAAACATTTGGTACTTAGGAGCTCCGCATTACAAATCTAATTAAGACTCCATAAAATAAAATAACTCAAGTCTGCATTCAACCATTCCATTATCTCGCACGGTATATGATTGCTGCTTTATTAAACAACAACAAAGAGAGACAAGTTCCAAATGGATCTGTCCGTGTGTTTGGGAGCTGGCGAAACAATGGGGAGCTCAATCACGCCTCACAATGGGCCCCGTCTTCCCGGGGTTCTCAGCTGCTGTGAGCCTTGCGCTCACCACGCACATGCCACGGGCCGATGCTGGATTCCGGGTGGGCGCTGGGCTGGGTGGGCTGGGCCGCGGGAATTCCCGGCCCCAAAGGGCTTCACGGATGGGGGAGCGGGGTCGCGTGTCCTGCAGGGAGCGCAGGGCGGGGGCCCCCGGGAGGACGCCTGAGCACGCTGGAGCACCGGCGGCCTCCAAGCAGTCACAGGTCGTCCAGAGCACCGGAGGCTCCTGAGCGCAAGGCCTTCCTGCCCTCCGCGGGGACACGGGACGCGGGGCGGCTGCCGGGGCTCCTGCCCCCAGGGCCGGCCTGGCTCACCGCTGCCTCCCCGGCTCCAGGCACCGCTAGCGGGTATTCACTAGGTTCACAAAACAAAATGCGTGAAACCTGAAATCCACTTCACACACGTCTTCACCCGATCCGAGCTGCCCCCCTCTGGCTCTTGCCGACGGGGGCCCTGTAAGCGGAGGCCCATGGCTGGGTGCCCTGCAGTTCCCACGGGGAGTGCGGCCCCACATGCCGCTGGCTCCGGGCCCTGAAGCACCTGCAGAGGGGGGCCTCTCCTCGCCGGCCCCGCGGGGGACCCCAGCTCTCCTGGGGGGGGGGTGGCTACACAGGTGGGCTGCGGGGAGAGAGCCGGCGGCTTTCTTTACCATGAGGACACACAACCAGGAGCACCGGTTCCCTCTCCCAGGCTCACGTCCCCGCCAGGGGACAGCGGGACAGGTTATGGTGCCTCCGCCAGGCGCCCTGAGGACAAGGCTTTACACCCACCTGCGCCCCCTCCCCGCCTCGGGAAGACGAAGGAGCTGTCGCGTAGAAACGGCGTTTTACAAATAAAAGTTTACATTTGGTGGGAAGTGCTTTTCTGTGAAAAAACAGAATGAAGCTTTAAATGGATAAACAATCGACCAGGAGCTGGGATGACAGGGGTTCTAACAGCCCGTGGGTAAGCGGCCGGGCCGGCCCCACCGGCAGCTCAACACAGAGCCATGTTCCCAGAGTTAGGGACTTGGTGGGATGAGCACTGGGTGCTACACTAATCTGTTGACAAATTGAATTTAAGGTTTTAAAAAAATGTAAAAAAAGTAATAAATAAAAACTCACAATTGAGCAAAAATAAATAATAAAATAAAATAAAATAAAATAAAATAAGGCAGCGAGCACACGGTTTGGTACAGAAAACATCTGCTGACGCCGTGTGGCTGCCTGCGTCGGCCCAGGGGTTCCCTTGTCTGAAAACACAAGGTGAGTCCCGTTTTGAGGGGCTGTGGTTGAGATTAGCAAAGCGGCCAGATTTGCCATGGTTCTTTCTCAGTCGCAGCCGCCGGTGTCCACTCCGGCTGGTTTGAATAAGGTGTCACACTCGGGGAAGCCTGAAATGGAAGGACCCGTTGTACCAGCAGATCCCGGAGGAGGGAGGAGGGGGCCACAAGGGAGGAGCACCGGGGAGCAGGCTCAGTGGGAGACAGGGACCCCAGAGAGCCCGGGGACATGGGCGGCCAGTGCCTCCTCGGGGTCAGCGGGGAGGAGGGGGAAGCCCTGGGACGTCTCAGGGTGCACTGGAATGTCCCCCGGTCACGGTTAGGGGCTGGGGTGGAGAAGCGGGGAGGCCTTCCACCTTGGCGTGCCTGGCCACTTGGGCGGGGAGCTCACAGCACGTCGGTGGGGAGGGTCGAGGCAGCAGAAAAATATGAAGTCTCAAAAACATGCAATGCAGAAGGAAAATCTGAACTCTGAGCCGCTAGAAGAGGACAGACTTACCTGCCATTCACCGATGTATCCGCCAGATGTGCATTCAGTGCCCGTGGTGTTCCAGGAGGGATTGCAAATGCTGGGGGCACGGTACGGATAAAGTGAGCAAGATCCTTGGAAAGGATCGTAAATCAGGTGATGGCAAGCTGGGTAGGTAGATAGGCTGATAGGTAGGAAGGCAGGTAGTGATAGATGGATGAATGCATGCACATATACATAGCAGATAGGCAGGTGACGGGTAGAAGGATACGTACATGCCACTTACAGCGTTGGTAGATGGATGGTAGGTGGTAGGCGATGGGCAGGTAGGTAGGTACATACACCTGCATAGATACGTGTATAGGTAGGCAGCAGATAAGAGCTGGATACACAGAGGGATGGCGGTGGGTGGATGATACGTACATGCCACATACGGAGTTGGTAGTCAGATGGTAGGCGGTAGGTGATGGGCAGGTGGATGACAGATCGGTCGATCGATAGACGCCTATAAGAGAGAAGGAGAAGCCGGGGAGAGATCTGTGAGGAAGCGGCAAGATCGGATAATGCAAATACCGTAGCTCTGCTTAGCTATCGTAGAAAAGATCCGGATAAAACCTCTGGCGAAACAACGGGTGCACCCAGGTCTGAGTGATGATGGGAACAGGGCACGCAAAGAGGAAACAGGAGCATCCTGGACGGGGGCCGAGTTAATGCAAAGACCCTGAGGTGGAGAGAAGCAACTTGTGTTCCTAACTCAATACGTAAGACGGCCTTTCCTGCCCAGACCGACCGGGCCGCAGGGCCAGGGGACACGGAGGGGCCAGCGGACGGGCAGGACCTGAGAAGAGACCCCAGACCCGTGGGAGATGTTCCCAGGAAGGCGTCACAGTTCCCGGTGGGGGGGCGGGGGGGGGGACTGAACATCAGCCTGGGATCAAACCAAATCGTGTCCGTCTTTTACTGCTGTGGCAGTCTGCTCCGGGCGCCGCGGCACAGACACGCTCGTCTCTTCGTAACTGGCTTCAAGGCCCGCTGGCTCAACGTGGACACAAGACAAGAAGCCCGGCCCTGAGCCGCCTGACCGGGGGCTTCGCCACCGCCGGCGCTCGCAGAAACCCAGCAGACAGTGCAGCCACTCGCCAGCTTGAGTCGTGATCGAGGGATTTTCAGACATTTCGGTAAATGTCACCATTTCCGAGTTAGTTTTCTGTGCCAGGAAAGCCCAGTGCCAACATGGGCAGTTCCAAACAGCACAGCCATCTCGGCATTCTTGGGGTGTGCAGTCTCCTCGTGGAAGTGAGCACGAGTGCCCTCCTCACCCACCAGGACCCACCGCTGTGGATTTCCGCAGGTCACGTGAGGTGCGTCTGGAGGGCAGAGGCCGGAGCAGGATCTTGAGTTTTCACTCACTGATGGCCACTGGGGCCTCGGCCTGCCTCGCGGGGAAGGCAGCACGTAGGGCTGGGGACTGAATGGCGTGGATGTCCGTGAGTTGGACAAGCGTCCAAGCAAAGCGTTACGGCAATGCCAGTCTCCGTGGACTCCAGTTTCGGAGCTCTGGGGCTGCCCCACTTTGGTGGGAACTAGCCAAGAGTTGCGGGAAGCTTCCTGAACCCAAGAACAACACACAACCTCCTGACTGGCACCCGGACTATGGCCCAACCACGTAATACCACTCGCCCTCCCCCAAAACCGTGTGCTGCACCAGCCTTCATGTAGACTGCCCATCCCTGCTCTCTCCACCTGCACCCTCTAGGGCCACCCGTCATGGTCCTCTCAGGCCCCGTCTCCCGGGGGTTGCCCTCTGCCGTGCTGTCTTCCTCAATTTAAGAGCTTTAAGATGCAGACATCATCACGCAGTGAGCCGCGCAGAGCCCGCTCATACCGGAGCCCAGACCTCATCCTGGGCATGGCCACCGGGCTCCTAGAGCGGGCCCTGGCATGCTGGCTGGCTGTCCACCTCTCTATAAATATTGGCGGTTGACCCCGTTGTCCATCACCGCAGCGCCTCCCAGAGAGCCTCCTTCACGGTGGTTCGCGTTGTCGGCTCCATAGAAGACTCTGCGGTGGAAACCACAGCCCACTGGGGTCATTTCCTTGAACGTGGACAGGCTGGACAACAGGTCCTTCCTTCTACAAACCGCATGTTGGAAATTCAGAGATGAAGTTCGCTTGAGACTTTCTCTGCTTCTACTCCGTTGGAGCTGCAGATGCTTCCAGCTGGCGGAGCATGGCTTGAGGCTCATTCAGCGCGTCTGGGCTGCTGCAACAGGATGGCCCTGGCTGGCGAGCTAAATGGACATTTAGCTCTCTTCCTAGTTCTCGAGTCTCGGAAATCCACAATCAAGGGGCCAGCATGGTCGGGTCTGGGAGCCGATGCCTTCCACTGTGCCCTCACACGGTGCAAGGGACCTGGGATCTCTCCTCTCTGTGACACTAATCCCTCTCAGGGGGATCCACCCTCACGCCCCACCCCCCAGCACCAACACCATCACCACCACTCTGGGGACTAGGAGCCAACATATGAATTTGGGAGGACACACTCAGATTACAGCAGGGGCCATGTCGAGAATGTCATCTGGGGACGGTGAGGCCAGGGCGAGACTCTAGACCCAGTGTCCACTGTGTGTGGGTGTGGCTGGTCCCTGGTCTATGGGAACATGAAGACCGCCATCACACTAGCACCCCTTCCTGTTGGTCCCTGCACGTGACCCAGACAACCTTGGCCTTGTCCAACGTTCTGTGCCAGAAAGACAGAAAGTGAGGGAAGGGAAGCTCTGTGTTACATAGCAGGTCCTGGGGAAATAGCTCCAACGCCCAAAAGTGATTCACTTGGAGAATGGGTTAGCTTGCGCCCCAGCCATCGAGGTGTCCTGAGGAACTGTCCCTCTGTGATGTGAGGGGTCACACACTAATACTTGAGCTACGTGTCACTCTTGACCTGTTGTAGGACTGTGGTTTTGAAGCACAGCCAAGGAACAGTGAGCCGGAGGGTGGCAGGCTGGACCATCTGGCACCTCTGCCCAGGCTGGGGATGTAGGGAGGGAGAAAGGGAGGACAGAGGCCACCTGCAGGGCCTCCTCCACCCCAGGCACAGGTGAACACACACATGCACACACATCCATCCTTGGGGGGCCAGGGGAGACCCAGGCATCAATGCAGTCCCAGGCTATTGCCCAACCCCACCAAGGACTGTGGCCAGTAACTTGGGAAGCCCTTGTACCCATTGGGGAGGGGGCAGGTGAGTTTTTCTTCACACACGGGGTGGGGGGCCAACAGCTACTGACACTTGCCTGTACTTTGATCCTTGGTTCTGGAGAAAAGCAAGGTGTCCTGAAATAACCGAATTCCTGTCTACCAGCCAGACAAAGCCATGGGAGACCCTGAGTGGGGGTGGAGGTGGGCCTGGCAGCCGTCCTGGGGAAATGAGCCAATGTCCCACCTGAACACACACCCTCCTTCTCGTGCAAAGAATCTAGCACTGGGCACACTCTGGTCCTAGAGTGATATTCTTTGGGACCCTGTATTCCCATCATCAAAGTGAGCATAATAATGATAGTTCTCCAAATGCTTATTATAAGAAATGGGCAGACAATTTATATCCCAGAGCTGTGAAAACTATCAAGGACAAATAGCGGTTGTGGTTCACCCCAGAAATTCAATCAATGTTGAGAGGTCATTTATCAAAACATCGGGGAAAACAGCGTGCAGTTGGAGTTTGCCAGGTACCAAGTTCTGGGGAGAGTTAGAGGCATCAGCAGGAGAGTCTCTTCCCTCCAGGAGGTTCTGCACACACCAGAAGTTCTGCACACACCAGGAGAATCTTTACATCCTAGGAGGGTCTGCACACCCCAGAGGGAGGTTTGCACACCCCAGGAACGTCTCCACATACCAGTAGGTTCTGCACACATCCGGAAGATCTCCATACCCCCAAGAAGGTCTACATACACCAGGGGGGTCTGCCCACACCAGGCACTGGAATGGAAGAGACCTCAGAGGTCCTGGGTGTTCTTCACTCCTTGATTCAACAGAGATTGCTAAGTGCATCCACCTGTGTTTGGCAAACAGAACTGCTAAGACAGGAACCCCTCCCCAGGGATTGTCTCTGTCCCCTGAGGCTACTGTAACAAGTACCACGCACTGGGTGGCTCCAACAACAGAAATTTAGTTTGGTCAGTTCTGGAGGCCAGACGTTGGGGTGCTGACAGGGTTGGTTCCATCTGAAGGTGTCAGAATCTGCTCCAGGCGCCTCTCCTTGACTTGGAGACAGCCATCTTCTCCCAGTGTCCTCACTGCCTCTTCCCATAAGGACACCAGTCGTGTCGGATTGGAACCCATCCCAGTGTCCTTGCTTTAACTGGATTATCTTTGCAAATAATTATCCCCAAATAAGGTCACATTCTGAGGTGTTGGGGGTTAAGACGCCAACATATGGATTGGGGGAGACACAATTCAGCCCATGACAGGGATGCCAAGTCAAGTGTGGAAGACAGAGCCAGGCAGAGGGAAGCCAGGAACTGCGGGGACTCAGAGCGGCTGAGGACAGGCTGGCATCCCCAGAGGAGATGGTCTTTGAGCTGATGGCAAAGAGAAGGTGGACATGGTTACTGGGAAGAAGTACCTGGCAGGGGGAAAGTGTGTGTGAGTCCCAGAGACACAAAATGGATGAAATACAGAGAATCAGCCATGTAGACAGGGGCGGAGGGGACCCAGCCCTCTCCCACCACACTCCCCTGCCTGCTCCAAACAAACTCTGACAACTCCTGGGATTCACATACCGTCCAGGCACTGAATGAACCAATACCCAGCAGGTAGGAGGTGGGAACAGATGCCAAGTATTTAAGGGTTGATATACAAGGTCTGGTTCAGAAATGTTTGGAGAGGGTGGTAAGAAAGAGGACCAAGAATGACTCTCATGTTGGAAAGATGTAGTGTGAGGTTCAGGAGGGAGTGAAAAAGGTGACCACAGTTGAGCCTGGTTGAAGGCATCTGGGGAGTCATATCAGGCCGACACAGAGCAAGGTCAGGCGCACAATGTAGAAAGTGTGTCACCAGCATTTAAAAGCCACTGAAAATCTGAGCTTGGTGAGAGCACCAGGAGATTTGTTTTGTCGTCCACTCATTCCTTGTTCACGCGGTTACTATTCAAAGAGAATCTGTTGCATAGAGAAGTTGGGGAGACCTTGCCAGCCCTCACATGGCATGGAGCTGATAGGAGAGCCTGGGTTTGACAATGGCCCTTGAAAGGTGTTTTGGTGTCAGAGCTGGCCACTGTAGGTGTGAGGGGAAGAAGGCTCCCGCCAGCTATCCCCCAAGACCAAAACATCCAGAATAATGTAAATGTCCTCCCAGTAGAGAAGAGATAAGTTACCTGCGATGAGCTCAAACATCAGAATGCTACCTTGCAGCGCTAATTCCAACTAAACTCACCAATGTGGATGGATCACCAACAAATTGTGGGAAGTCAGAAAGCATATATTCGGTGTGGTTCTATTTATATGAATTTTTAGAATGCACAAAACTAAACACATGCTGTCCAGGGGCATATAAATAATGTAGTAAAACAAAATGAAACACATAGGGGATTATATGGAATTCAGGGCGACAGTCACCTCTGGGATGGGGGAAGAAAGAGCCCTGCATCTGCACATGGAGGGGCTCCAGGACTTAATCTGGGGGTGGTTCACAGATGTACAACATATTATAATTATTTCTTGCACATAGATGTTAAATATTCTTTCATATCAATTCAATATTTAAACTGAAAAACAAATTGATAAATATTCCCACAAATGCCTACCTAATGACACAGCACGATGGGAGCTACAAAGGAAAAGAATAGGATGTAAGAGAATGACAAGTTGCTATTTTTCCATCAGGGAACAGGGAAGGCCGCTAAGGAGTCACATGGAGCCCAAGAGTTGAAGGAGGAAAGGCACTGACCTTGAGAAAGGCAAAGGAAGGCACATACCAGGGAGAGGGGACAGTACAGGTCCAATCCTTGGAGTGGAGAATCTGGGGAGCTAGGGCATCATGAAGAGATTGTGGAGATGACACTGGGCAAGGAGGCCATGCCAAGACCCTGAGATTTTATTCTAGGATATGGGGAGCCATTGGCAGATTTTAAATAGGAGGAGGCATGACCCCAACTCATAATTCTGCAAGGTGTAAGCAGTCAGCTGTAGAGGCAAAACAAGATTCCACCATAGAAAACCTAAGTATGAGCAAAGAATTGCTTTTGACTGGTCCCAGGAACGTATATGTTAGCATCCCACATCCAAATGCTAGTAGACGACAATGTGGTGGGGAAATCCTCTCTACCATGTATTCAACAAGAGTGGAACTCTTGTTGGTTATGCAAATATTAAATTGTAATCACATTGCCAATACTAGTCAGGGTGGATGCCAAATCGGGGTGGACACATGCTCTAGCCTTTAGCCAAGAACAGTAAGCCTCGAAAGATGACTTGCTCATGTCCAATGCCTGCATCAAATCAACAAGCCCTTTGAGCAGATCCCTCTGCAATGGCTAAGCCAAGATAAAACTAGAA
This sequence comes from Canis lupus dingo, assembly GCF_003254725.2. Classification (NCBI taxonomy): domain Eukaryota; kingdom Metazoa; phylum Chordata; class Mammalia; order Carnivora; family Canidae; genus Canis; species Canis lupus. The sequence goes on along the minus strand of NC_064267.1, from coordinate 49,929,753 downwards.
TAGAGTGGGTCAAGAAAGTACACCTCAGATACACTAATTCTCCTCCTCACCTTATAGAAGGGGAAACTGAGGCCTACTGAGGCAGTGAGATCTTCCCAGTGTTGCCTGGGGAGATGGCAAGGTGGTGAATAGCAGATTTTAATAGTGAGGAACAAGTACCGTAGATGGGAAGCTTTACCTGCTAAGTATAGACATGCAAATAAAACTCATCATTAAACCAAAGGTATCAATGGCATGAATCTCAGGGGCAGGGATGTTCTGGGTGTCTCCACTGTAAAGCCTCTTTTCATGTCATCTCGCCCCTGGGCAGTAAAATATCATATGCTCTGGAGTTGACAAAAAGATAAATGTGCTTTGGGAACAACTGATATTGGTTTTAACAATTTCTTAAGCCAAAAAACACAGGCCAGCACAGGAAATGTGAATTCAAAAGCCAACTTCTGGCTGTGACAGAGCTGATTTCAGTCTAACCATCCTGATTCATGGAGGCCAACACCTGCCTGAAAGCTGCTATTGGAAGTTCCTGGAGAACAACCAAAGCAGTCAGGGCATCAGGGGTCAAGGTCCTGGAAGGAAGGGAAGTGCATGGAGGTGAGCCCATGGTGAAGCCCCTTCCCTCTCAGGTATGGTTGCTGGGTGGCAGCACAGGCCATGCAGAGGGAAGTGTGGGCTGGAACTTGCAGCAGTTTAGAAATTTAACTGGAGTTTGAGACAACCAAAACAATCACAGCATGAGCACAAGATCCAGAGGAAAAAGAATCACACAGAAGTGAGCTCAGAAAGCTGCAATTTTCCTTGAGACTTTTTCCAAAACCCAAGATGCATGACTCAGGTTGAAACCTCAAGAAACCAGTCAGAGAAAAGAAAGAAAGAAAGAAAGAAAGAAAGAAAGAAAGAAAGAAAGAAAGAAAGAAAGAAAGCCAGTCAGAGAGCAGCTTCTATGAGGTTAAAGGATTGAGCTGGGATTATAGAAGTCTCATGGAACTGAGATGATAAAAATTGTTCAGGTCCACCAGAGGGGAGGGGCTCCAGCAACAACCTAGGCCCTCAGTCGAGGCACTAGAAATAAGGGCAAATTGCAAATGGAGGAGTCTTACGTAGGTAATGGTGATCCTCCTAAACTCATCTGTCTGGAAGAAGAAGAAGAAGAAGAAGAAGAAGAAGAAGAAGAAGAAGAAGAAGAAGAAGAAGAAGAAGGAGGAGGAGGAGGAGGAGGAGGAGGAGGAGGAGGAGGAGGAGGAGGAGGAGGAGGAAAATAATTTGTGGAAAACAATAACATCATTCAATAATTCAATAATGAGCTTATAATTTTTCACAAATAATATTTCACATTCAATCAAAAATTACAAGCATGCATAGGCCCAAATGAGAGGAAAGTAAGGAAAAAATATGGTTCACAGAAACAATGTCACAGGTGATCCAGGCATTTGACTTATCTAGAACAGAATTTAAATAAATATGATTAAGATATTCAAGGAAGGGAATCCCTGGGTGGCTCAGTGGTTTAGCACCTGCCTTTGGCCAAGGGCATGATCCTGGAGTCCCGGGTTTGAGTCCCATGTCAGGCTCCCTGCCGGGAGCCTGCTTCTCCCTCAGCCTGTGTCTCTGCCTCTCTCTGTGTATTTCATGAATAAATAAATAAAATCTTTTAAAAAAAAGATATTCAAGAAAACAGGTGAAAAATTAATTTCATCAGAGAACTTGAATCAATAAAAAAATACTCAATTGGAAATCTTAGAACTGAAAAAAAATAACATAATAACTGAAATTGAAATTTCATAGATTAATTTAAAAGCAAATTAGATGTAGCAGAAGAGAAGATTAGTAAAATGGAATAGATGCTACTGGAAGATATTTCAGATTGAAGCATAGAAAAAAGAGTGGTTGGAAATGTGAAGGGAGAAAATGAGTCATATGGAACACAGCAGAAAAGTCTACCATACATGTAATTGGATTTCCAGGAGGACCTATGACATGGATATTGGAGCAAGAGAAATATTTGAAGATATACCTACTGAGAGTTTTATAAAGTGATAAATAACTCTAAACAGGAAAAAAACATACAAAAATAAACCTACACACATCATAGTAAAACTGCACAGAAACAAAAACAAAAGAGGAAAAACACCGAGAATAAAAAGATATATTACTGTCATAGAAGCAATAAGATTGGGAGGTATTTTTCCACAGACATTATTGAAACCAGAATGTGATGAAACAACATCTTTAAAATGCGAAAAGAGGGTCACCTAGGTGGCTAAGTGGTTGGACATCTGCCTTCCACTCAGGGCATGATCCCAGCATCCTGGGATCGAGTCCCGCATTGGGCTCCCCACAGGGAGCCTGCTTCTCCCTCTGCCTGTCTCTGTCTCTCTCTGTGTGTCTCTCATGAACAAATAATAAAATCTTTTTTAAAAGTTTTTTAATCAAGAAATAAAATGCTAAAAGAAAATTACTGCCAACAAAAATTCTATATCTATGGCAAACATCCCTCAAAAAAAAGAGGATATATTAAAAACTTTTCAGACAGGCAAAAACAGAGAATTTATTGCCAGCAGACCCTCAAATAAACACTGTAGGAAGTTGTCAGGCAGAAGGACAATAATGCCAGGCGGAAATATGACAATGCCAGAAGAAACTAGAAAGTGCTTATATTTAGATTAAACCTAAAGGATCATTGGGTGTTTAAAACACTAATAGAAATGACCTGTAGGGTTTAAGAATAAGTGTTTAATTGAAGTTCCTTATAACTATAGTGCCAAAGTTGAGAGGAATAAGCAGGATTAAACTGTTGCAGAGTCTTCACATTGTCCACAAAATGATAAACCTTCTAATTTAAGGTTGAATCTAATAATGATATGTCAAGGATGCATGCTGCAATCTCTAGGGAAACCACTGAAGAAAAATAAAAAGTGTAAGTTACTAAAAAGTTAAGTCAAAAACTAGAATGATAAAAATGATAGATCAATTCAAAAGAAAGTAACAAAGAAAAAATGATAAAGAACAAATCGCATTAATAACATTCCAATAGCAAGATGGTAGATTTTTTTTAAAGATTTATTTATTTATCTGAAAAAGAGAAAGCGCAGAGAGAGAGAGAGAGAGAGAGAGCCCAAGCTAGAGGGAGAGGCAGAGGGAGAGGGAGAAGCAGACTTCCTGCTGCTTGAGCAAGGAGCCCAGGGCAAGGCTCCATCCCAGGACCCTGAGATCATGACTTGAGCTGAAGGCAGACACTTAACCAGCTGAGCCACCCAGACTCCCCACAAGATGGTAGATGTAAACCTAACATAGCTGCAGTGACATTAAATGTAAATGGACTATATTCTCTATTTAAAATTCTTTTTTTTTTTTTTTTAGTTTTTATTTTAATTCCAGCATAGTTAACATCCAGTGCTATACTAGTTCCAGGTCTACAATATAGTGATTCAGCACTTCCATAATATACCCGGTGCTCATCGCAACAGGTGCACTCCTTCATCCCCATCCCCTATTTAACCCATCCCCACACCCACCTCCCCTCTGGTAACCATCAGTTTCTTCTCTGAGAGTCTGAAGACGTCAGCTCTTTCCAATAAATCTACAGAGTCCAGGCAATTCTCATAAAAATCCCAGCAACTTTTCTTAGTAAAACTTGATAAGCTAATTCTAATATTTACAATAAAATGTGAAGTGTCAAGAAAAGGCAAGAAGATCTTGAAGAAGATTAAAATTGGATGACCCAGTTCTCTACTGTGGTTCAAAAAACTGATCCCAAATGCAGGGGTTGGAAACAACAATTATTTATTTGGGGACAAGGCCTGATGGGAATCACATACTCTTGTTCCAGTGTCAGGAACCCCATCTGGGATGACTTGAATAGACTCATTGTTAGTCTCGGGGCCTCTGAATGTGTCCCTTCTCATGTCCCTCAGGCACGTGGCTTCATTGTAGTTGGACTAATCGTGTGGCTCAGAGTTCAAAAAGCAAAGGACACAAGGACAAGAAGTTGGAGCTAACAGTTTTGAAGGCCTGGGCCTGGAAATCAGCCTGGAATCCCTGCAGCCACTTTGGTCCAGAAGTCGCTGAGCCCACCAGGACTGATGAGAGAAATGTCAGAGCACCTGTGGCACTGCAGCCCCGCCACAGTGAAGACACATGCTATCTGGTAAAAAAATTCATTTTTAAGTGTAAATAAACCTAAAAATTGAAGAAAGGATAGACAAATAGCCAGAATAACAGAATAGAAAGCCCAGAAAAAGATTCACGTGGTTTTGTTTTGTTTTGTTTTTTTTAGATTTTTTTTAACTTTTTTTTTTTTTATGATAGTCACAGAGAGAGAGAGAGGCAGAGACACAGGCAGAGGGAGAAATAGGCTCCATGCTGGGATCCCAACGCGGGACTCAATCCCGGGACTCCAGGATCGCGCCCTGGGCCAAAGGCAGGCGCTAAACTGCTGAGCCACTGAGGCATCCCCCTCCACGTGGTTTTTGACAAAGATTCCTGCAATGTAGTAGAGAAAAGCAGCCATTTCAGCAGACGGTGGTGTTCTTGACTGATATTCAATATAATAAGAGTAAACTTTGATTCCTACCTCACACCATATACAGAGTTCAATTCCAGAAACTACAAGTCTTTAAGTGAAAAGTTAAAAAAAAAAAAAAACAAGAAGTTCCTAAGAAAAAAAATAAAATGTTTTCATGATTTTGGTCTCAGTAAGAATCGCTTAAAGAAGACATAAAAGTGCTGAGCTAAGAGGAAACATTTTACGAATTTTGTTTCATTAAGGTGAATAACACTGATTAATCAAAATACACAAAAGCAGAAATGAAGTCGAGCTGTAATGTGGGAGAGGATGTTTGCAATATACCCAACACAGAACTTGTATCCAGAACATGAAAAGAACTTTATCAAGTCAATACGATGATCGCACAAAAAAACTAGAAAAATATTAAAGTTTTTCGTAAAAAAAAAAAAAAGTATACACAAAGAGCAATAAATATGTGAACAGTGCACAGTGTAATTAGTTTTCAGGGAAATGAAAACCACAGTGAAGGGACGCCTGGGGGGCTCAGTGGCTGAATGTCTGCCTTCAGCTTGGGGCATGATCCCGGGATCCTGGGATCGAGTCCTACATCCAGCTCCCTGCAGGGAGCCTGCTTCTCCCTCTGCCTGTGTCTCCTCCTCTCTCTCTGTGTCTCTCATGAATAAATAAAAATCAAATAAATAAATAAATAAATAAATCCACACAGAAGTTCCAGTACACATTCACCAAAATGTCTAAAAGCTCAACTATATATACAGGCTAAGTGTTGGAGAGAACGTGGGGACAAACGGAAGCATGACACTCTGCTATATGAGTGTAAATCAGCACAACCACTTTGGAAAGCCATTTGGCAGTATTTATAAAACCTAAGCATGCACACACTCTATAATCCATGATTTCCTCATGAGCGTGTCCCCGGGGGATAGACAGCCGTGTGTGCCCCAAAGTATTCAGAGCGACGGTGTCGTAACAGCTGAGCACTGAAAGCAGTCCAAGTGTCCTTCAACAACGGGTTTTATAACAACAAATAAACGAGAGCGTCCTTCTGCAGCGGAATAGTGCACCACGAGTAGAGGAACAAGCCTCTGCTACGTGCAGCAAACGGGCGAATCTCAGAGACACAAATACTATAGAGCAAAAGAGTCGAGATGTAAGGGATCCATACCGTATTGTTCTTTTTTGTTTTTTAATAAAATTCAAAAATGGGCAAATGAATGGATGGTGACGGAAGTCACAATAGCGGTTGCCTGTCGAGGGGGCAATGACTGGGAATGGGTTCACTGGTTTTAGAAAGTTCTAGATCTCGACTGGGCAGATTTTACATGCGTGTGTCCCCCTGATGAAAACACATCGAGCTGTACATTGAAGATGTGTGCGTGCAGATATGCACATTACATTTCAATTCAAGAAACATCATAAAATCTGATTTTTAAAAAAGCCTGAGCTCGCTTCTCACGAGCCGTGTTGCCCGGTCCTCTGAGAAAGACGGGTGAGCCTGCAGGTGTCGAGAGCCAGCATCCGAGGGGGGAGTGCCGCGCAGGCGCCGTGAGCCCGCGGAGCCATCCAACCCCGTGCAGGGCCGACCCCAGGGGAGGGAAGGAGTGAGGAAGGTTGTCTGCAAGAACTTAGGCTCGGTTCTAGCAAATTCTAAGGTCGTCCCAAGGAAGGTCAGCAAGGCCCAGACAGCCCAGGTCACCCACCAGAGGAGCCGACGCCCCAGGACAGGCCTGCCTTGCACCCTGTGGGCTCAGCCATCTACGAGGAGCAGCCCCTGGGACACCCGACACGGCCTTGGGGTTTCGAGCGAGGTAGCTGGAGGGTCACGGCTGTCCCCAAAGTCAGAGTTCCAAGGGCCATGTGGCTGTGGCGGGCACCTGCTGCCCCATATGGATCTTCCCTCGCTGGTGCAGCCGAGGAGAGCACGACCCATGGACCCGACGGCAGCCCGGGTCACTGTGGCGACGTGGGGGCCACAGCACCCCCTGTCCTTCCTCAACCTCCTTCCCGAACTCCCTTCATCCACAGCTCTCCCCAGCAGGTGATGTGGTGTGACTTGGGTCACACTCGTTCTTGAACGGTCTGAGCCTTTGGTTGTCGAACCTGCTCGGCCCAGCAGGGCGGCACCGGGGGAGGATGAGGAGCACCCATTGGTTGGTTCCCACCCCCTGCTGCAGCCCGAGCTTGAGGGTGTCAGGGGGTTCACCCCTGTAGGGACGGCCGCTCCTCTCTGGCCTCCTGGCTCCGGGCACAAGGACTCCAAGGAGCTCTGGCTGCAGCCCTAGGTTGTACCCTGGTCGGGTCCTGGGTGTCTCCCCAGGCAAGAGTGCACCCCTACAGTGCCCGGGACCTCCAATCCCATGATTCCAGAGCTGGAGGACGGGAGGCACAAAATGTCCCAGTGAGTCATCCGCGGTGGCAGTCCCCGGGGTTCCTCGGCTCCACTCAGGGCCCGGGGCCCCCCAGGCTGTGAGCCTCACACAACACACCTGCCCTGGCTGAGCAAGCAAAGCTGTGCCTGCACCCCCGTGCTGAGGTCTGCAGCTGCTGCCGAGCTGAGTCGGCTCTCCCACTACTGGGGACGAGGGCCGCTGGCTCCCAGGCACGGCCACTAGCTCTTACCAGTGGCCCTCCGTCCCCCGTTCCCCGTCTATGGGCCCAGCACCCTCAGGTACACCTGTCAGCTTTGCTCACTGCAGCTTTGTTCACCCCATCTTGGTTCAGACGCTTACGTCACTGCACCTGCCAGGGCACCTGAGGGACTCCCAGCCCTACACGCGGTGCCGGGGCCTGCCCAGGGCCCACGGAGCACGCCAGTGCCTGCCGAGTGACACGTGAGAGGGCCCCAAACCTCCATCTGACCATGTTTTCTCTGCACCACTTGTGTTCATTTGTGTCCTCGGAGAAGCGGCCACCCAGAGGGGAAGGGATGCTGCAGGGCAGTGCCCGCGAGGGGGAAGGGGCGCCAACGGGGAGGCGGGCTGACCCCAGCCCATGAGAGGGAACAGGAGAAGGTGGGAGAAGCATCGCAGCCTCCGTGCATCCCAAGAGGTCAGCAAGGCGGGTGGGAATCCGGCACCGGCAGTGTCGCCCGCCTGCCCGGTCAGCGGGGTAGCCAAGGGCCCGGGGAGCGCAGCGCGGGCGGCATGAGGGGCCGCAGGGCGCGGCCGGGGAGCTCAGGGAAGCACCCCACCCCCGAGGCCTCGGTGGCCTGTTGTCTGTCTCCGATGTGGGGATGTCACCTCTGTGGACATGGGCCTCGCCCGTCCCCGTCTCCCGGCATAGATCTCTGTAGCCCGTGGCCGCTCATGTGCTTGTTGCCGTCCATTTATCCTTTTCCACGAAAAAGAGATCCAGCAGCTTCCGCACTTAGCCAGTGTGGCCTGGCTACGACCAGGTCCTCCTCCCTGTCCCGGCTGGGAGTCCTGGCTCAGCCAGGGTGCCCAGGCCATCGCACCCCACCAAAGCACAGAGGGGGAAGCACGCAACTTTTCTAGCTGAGGCTCGACCAGACAGGTGAGCCCAGCCCGCACCCCGACAGGTTATTAAACACTCACTACCCCTCAGAGCTCCCAGCCCAGGTGCCCCTAACGGACGGAGTGTCTAGAGACCCACGGAGCCATCACGACGGACGTCATGTGTGTGCCAACTGCTCTCTCCGAGAGCTTCTGGTCCACGCCTACCGTGTCCCAGCGTTACATGCACGTGGGTGACAGGGATCAAGCTGAGCTACCTGAACACCCAGTGGACAGGCGTCACCGAACCCAAGAAATCTGAAGTTTTCCCGTCCAGGGAAACTGGAGTCGCGGGCTGGCTCTGGCACCTGCACGTGGCTCCGCAGCAGCAGGACGATCAGGGCCGCTGGCCGACATCGGGGCTCAGGTGGGAGCGAAGTGGGGGTGCGCTTGCCTGGGCAGAGGCCGAGGTGGCTGGTTCTCCGTGTGACGATCTAGGGTGCATGCGATGCCTGGAGGTGCGGTCGGGCCCACGGCCCCTGCTGGGAGGCCCCCGGGAGGGGGGCGAGCAGAGCTGGGCTCCGACCCCGGCCCTCCTGCAGCTCCTGCTCTCGGCTCCCCTCCCGCTGCGCCGCTGCTCCCGGCGTCCTGCCTTCCCTCACCGGGCTTCCGGCCGCACTCCCCCGGGGTGACGCCGGGACGGGCCCTGGAGCCGTGGCCGTCTCCTCAGATGGACCGCTCGGCTTCCCCTCGTGCCCCCGGTGCCCCGATGTGGGCCCCGAGTCCTGCACGCGGCCTGGTGGGCGGTAACCGCTCAGCCGCCCGGAGCCCGCGAGTCTCTGAGCTTCTTCGCCAACTACCAGCGCGGTGGGTGAGAGGCGGGTGTGAGAAGCAGGGTGGATGGTGTAGACGGTGTCCTGGCGGGGTGACCCCTGCTGGCGGCTCAGCCAGGCTCTCGCCTCTGCTGGGGGGGGTTGGGTGCACGGGCCTGCCAGATGCCGCCAACCGGGAGGCCCTGCCCGGAGCCCCAGGCCGCCCCCAGGCCTCAGCCGGCCTCTCAGGCTCCCGGAGCCTCCTCTTCCAGGCTGGCCTCATCTCTGGGTTAACGAACAGAGCCTCATCTCGGCTTCGCGGCCCATTTATCACCTCCGCTGATGTATAATTAATATTTCTCCCTCGGCCTATCGGAGCTCTCCGACGCGGCCCGCACATCTCAACACTCCCAACGCTTTTAAATTTCTGATTAAATATAAATGAGGAAATAAAGACTCAAAGGGCAGTTTTTACGGGGCCTGTTTTATTGCGTCCCAAACAACGGGCAGGTGGAAATCTCGCCTATCGGATTTCTAAGGTCATTTTCAAAGAGATGAGGTAGGTAAATTCTCAAATACACATATTTTCCTAAGTAATCACTATCTCCCTGTTACCCTCACTGTTAACATTTACACATTAGCTTGTGTTGTTACTTAATAGCAGGAGCCTTATTAATAGTGACTCATTCATTGCCAGGAGCCATGATGTGAAAACACCATCTGCTGAACTTTGGGGAAAGACACAAAGAGGGGAGGGGAGTGAAGAGGTGGGGGGGAGGGGAGAGGGAAGGGGAGGGGGAGGGGAGTGAAGAGGTGGGGGAGGGGAGAGGGAAGAGGTGGGGGGAGGGGAGAGAAGGGGAGGGGGAGGGGAGTGAAGAGGTGGGGGAGGGGAGAGGGAAGGGGAGGGGGAGGGGAGGGGGAGGGGAGTGAAGAGGTGGGGGGAGGGGAGAGAAGGGGAAGGGAGAGGGAAGGGGAGGGGAGGGAGGGCAGGGGAGGAAGGTGGCACAGACACACACACACACACACACACACAGGAGTGGCGCCGCCCTGCGCAGGAGCTCTGCGGTCTGCAGGCCGTCTCTGCTGCTGACCCTGCGGCCCTCCCATGACCTGGAGGGGCACCACCTCCAGGACCCTGAGCTCATCCCTGCCACACACGCCCTGCTCCGTCACAGATTCCCGGCACCTCATTTTCCCTGGTCCCCTCCTGACCCACCTCTGCCCCCTGCCCCTGGGGCTGACCAGACTCATCCTGGTCTCATTGAGGCAGAGTCCAGGGAGACAGCCACCTTCTCTGTGCCCTCAGCCCTCCGTCCTTCCTCTCTGCCCCAATTACATGTCATGATTCCCCGATCCAGTTCTGATCCCACCGTCCTTCCCCCACACCACCAGAACACCCCCCTCACCCTTACAACACCACCCTCACCCCTACAATACCCCCTCACCCCTACAGCACCCCTCCCCCTCCCCCCTCCCACACCCCTCCCACACCCCTAGACCAGCTCTGTCCAAATACCCCTGCCACATGCAAGCCTGTGCTCATGGGACCCCTCACCGACCAGGTACCGCCATCAGTGTGACCATGCGCAGTGGCGTCCACGCAGGGTGCTGTGTGGCTGCCGCAGGTACAGTGGCCGCAGGACGACATGTAGTAGTTCAGGGTTAGTTGATCCGTGGTACCCAGAGGTATGTAAAAAATCTGAGAAAGTATGAGTACATAATTGTTGTTATAATCTGTTGCTTTTACAATTGCTTTAAGTTTTAGTTAGGCCTTTTTTACGATTTACCCTTTCACACTATTCATACGCTAAATTAGGGAAGTAAAATCTGTGTTATTTTTAACTCTGCCGTAGTGATTGCACAAAGGTACGCGCTTTTGAAATGCAGCAGAAGTGGCGGCCTGAGCAGCTGGGAGCCGAGTGTTGCCACAGGAATGACATGAGGGCGTGGAGCCGTTTCCCCAGAGCTCGGACCCGCGGACACGGACACGGAGCTCCGTCTCGCAGCCCAGCTGATGGGGAAGGGCCGACGCCACCTGCAGTGTTTGTGAAGATGTAGCAAGAGCTAAGGGAGCCATGCAACTGTCAACGCGTAAGCAGGGTTTACGTACAAAACATAAAGAATCTGAAAACCCCAAAAATGTATTCTTTGAAAGAATAAGTATTGCATTAAAAAGCTGAGAGATGGGCAGCCCCGGGTGGCTCAGCGGTTTAGAGCCACCTGCAGCCCAGGGCGTGATCCTGGAGACCCGGGATCGAGTCCCACGTCGGGCTCCCTGCATGGAGCCTGCTTCTCCCTCTGCCTGTGTCTCTGCCTCTCTCTCTCTCTCTCTCTCTCTCTCTCTGTGTCTCTCATGAATAAATAAATAAAATCTTTAAAAAAAAAAGCTAAGAGAAGGGCGCACCTGGATGGCTCAGTTGGTGAAGCATCTGCCTTGGGTTCAGGGCGTGATCCCAGGGTCCTGGGATCGAGTCCCGCATCCAGCTCCCTGCTCAGCGAGGGGTCTGCATCTCCCTCTCCCTCTGCTTGTGCTCTCTCTCTCTCCCTTTCTGTCAAATAAATGAGTAAAATCCCTTAAATTAAATAAAATAAAAAATAAAAAGTTAAGAGAAGCGGAAGCTCGATATTCTACACAGACCTTAACGTGTCGTGGTTTCCTGCAGAGCCGCGCCGGGGGGCTGCTAACCCAGACCGGGTCACGCGGGGCTGCGGGGCCACTCACCCACCCACCGACGCTTGGGTGGGAACGATGGCAGAGGCCGCAGGGAGGAAGGTAGCAGGTCCCACTCCCCGGTGACACCATAGCTCCATATATTCAGAAACTGGCTTGTGATAGGGAAGACCAACCCTGCAGAACAAAAAAGGCCAAGAAGGCAGTTTTTCACTAAGGGTTTACAAAAACATGGATATTTGAGCACACTTGTGATTCAAACATGATGCAAGGAAAGAAGTCTGTTCGTCTCCACTCCAGGGCACACGACCAGCTCTGAACTGCGTAAAACCGCGAGGGACTGTGTTGTGGACAAACGGGGAGCCGGGACTGAATTTAGGGGCTCACACCAGGATGCAAACTCACCACTTCCTTCATCAATGAAGTCTTGCTTTGGAGGAAAAAAAAACCAAAACCCAAACCAAAAAGCTGAGCATCTGGACCAGATGGTGCTGCGTGGAAGAGCAAACACGAAGCACTTTGTAGCGGGTGGGCCTGCCCGGCCGGTCAGCCTGCAGCAGGAGCGATTTCCAAGCAGGCGAGCTGGCTCTGTGATCGGAGGAGGCGGGTCACCAACACCTGTTGGGGCATCAGCCACCGAAGGGGGAGCCCTGCCCGGAGTGTGGTATGCCTGGGGAGCTCTCCCACTGCCGTGGGGGATAAGAAAGCAGCTTGGTCCTGGTACCTCTAAAGACCAGGTTTGCAGACTAACTGGTTTACTCCTGCGATGTCCCTGCAAGAGGCGTGCAAGAGGGAAGAAGGGAAGCACCCCTGGCCGCATTGGCCTGCCCTCCACGTGTGGCCGGGAGGGTCCCTGCGGAGCGTGGGCCACACCAAGCTGTGCTCTCTCCATAGCCCGTCTGTCCTGCAACATGGAGCAACGTCCCTACCAGTCTCTGGGGCCTCCTGGGTCCGTGGCCCTGCCCTGGATCCAAAGCCTCCCGTCCCTCTCCCCACCGTCCCTCCTCTTCAGCCGCGCTGCCTCTCGTCAAGGTCTGTGGCCCTTGCCACACAGGTGTGTCCCTGCCACACGCGGGGCCTTGGCACCTACTGTGTCCGAGGCCCGGACGGACCTTCCCAGAGCTCTGGGCGGTTCACGCTGTCACCTCCTTCTGCGGGGGGTGCCCCTTCCCGTCAGCACATCCGTCGTGCTCCTGTGTGTGAACGAGGGCTCTGGAGCTCGTCATCTCCCCATCTCCATGTCGCTCTGTGTGACCTGAACTGTGCCCCTTTGCCACATGTGTGAAGCTTAGCGGTGTTGTGAGCTGTTGTGCCCCAGGGCCTAGAGCAGGACTGGGGGCTTGGCAGGCGTCCCGTGGACACTTCAGGGTGAAGGAGGGAAAGAAGGACGAGTGACGAGTGAGTCTCTGCGACAGCTTCTTGGGAGGCCCGTCACCCAGCAGCCATCGGGCGGCCACCGAACATGCTGGGCTCCCGCTCTAGGGCATGTGTCCGGGACCTGGGACAGGGAGGCGGAGGGGCCGGCGTCACCGAGCTCGTGGGCGGCCTACCCGTTTTCTCGTCTTCATCTTTCAAACACCCTGGAAAGAGCGGTCAGGACTCTCCGTCCCCCCCACCCCCCAGGTGGTTTATCACTCAGCTGGTGTGAGTGTGCGAGCGCCTGAGCATCAGCCCTGGGGGAGCAGCGGCCCACCAGGAAGAGGAAGCATCACGGCGGGGCGCGCGGCCCCGGCACACGGTGTGCTGCGGGCGGCCTGGGCCCCACACCCCACCTCGGGGCAGCCTCGGAGCCGGGCATGGAGGAGGGAGCAGTGACGGGAGGGGGCATCTGCACAGCAGAGACTCGGGGGCCCGGCCAAGCGGGAGCACTTGGCTTGATGCAGGAGGCCCTGCTGTCCTCGGCCTCGGACACGGCAAGTAGGGGAGGATGTCGACCGGTCTCGGCGAACCCCGTTGCACCTTTTGGCCGAAGCCCTTGGAAAGACCTGGGTCGACGCAACTGTGCTTGTTTTCTCAGCTGACCCTCAGCAAGGGGGGCTCGAGGGGTCTGGATCCTCCCCAGGATGATCGCCCAAGGGGACCCCGGGACCATGAGAGGAGGCCGGGCAGCTCGTGGGGGCTGGGGGCTCCCATCAGGTGGGGCGACGCGGGCTCACCCCTGGTCCGTGGGGGCCTCGCTCCCCAGCTCCTGCGTCCGGGCCCGCCCAGCCCTTCCCATCAGCCTCGCAGGGCCCACAGCAGCGGGGGCGCCGGACTCGCCTCCAGCTCCTCAAGCAATGGCCTGCTGCGGTCCTGCGCCTCCCCACGCCCACGGGCCGGCTCAGGTTTGTCTCCTCAAGGCCTCAGCTTTCCTGAATTTTATATAGAGGAGCGTAGCGGCGTTCAGTCCGCGAGGGAGAAGCACCGCCACGTAAGGGCTGCCGCCTGCGAGCCTCGGCCACGGGGCAGGACGAGGCGGGGCTTTGGGGTGAGGCCATCCGTCCGGCCTGGCCCCCTCGCCTGCCGGGAAGGGGCTCCCCGGGGCCCACCTCGAGCCTGCGCCCCAGCCCGGAAGCCCAGCCGGGAAGCAGCTCTGGGAGCGCTGGCTTGTTGGCCGGCGGGGGCTGCTCCCCTCCCGGTTCCGGGGGCTGAACCCCCCATCCTTCCAGCTGAGCCACAGCGCAGGAGATGCCAGGGACGCCCGGGGGGTCACGGCGAAGACCTCCCTGGGCAGAGGCTGGCTCTCCCGAGATCTGGGAGGTCTTCTCCGACGGCCACCTCACTCTCCCCTCCCGGGCCCCTCCAAGGCGGGGACCACACCGGGCGAGCTCGGCGCCTGCCGGAACAGAAGGCTCCTACAAGCCGAGTTTCAAGCGCCGCACACAGGACAGGAGCCCAGGACATACTCGCCGACGGATGAATGAATTTCCAGTTCTCAGATGAAGCGAGGCAGAAGGAAGGTGGAGGGGCCGTCCAAGGTCACACGGCGAGTGTCTGAGTCTGTTCAGGACCGGGGGGTTCAAATTACAGACCCTGCCGTCTCAAGGTCCCGTGACTGAAGTCCAAGACCAAGGCTCCGGCAGAGGCGGCGTCCGGGGATGCCCGGCCTCCCGAGGGCCCCGGGGTGAGCGGGGCGGGGGCTCCGAACCATCTCTTCCGCGCTGATCCCGTCCCGGGGGCTCCACCCCCGTGACCTGCAAGCCCCGAAGGCCCCTCCCAATACCATCACGGGGCCTGGGGATTCCAGCCCGGGAGCTGAGAGGCCCATCCAGTACCTGCGGTGAGTGCGGTGAGGGGTGGGCCTGTGCTCCCTCCCGGACCCATCGCAGGGTCCTCTGTGTGACCAGGCCTCCAAGCCAGGTGGCCTTGACCCTCAGCGTGTGCCCTGTGGCTCGCGTCTCCTCATGTGTACCTGGGCGGGCCTTGCCCTCGGGTACCATGAGGAAGGAATAAACACACACATCCGTAAATAATTCACTCCCTGATACGTGCTATGAATAAAACACGCAGAAATAGCCATAGAAGGGAAATCCACGTGGTGGTCAAGGTGTGCTGAGCTGGGGGGGGTGGAGGCAGATCTGGGGGCAGACGCCGCAGCCTGTGTGAAGTGTGAGGCCGAAAGCAGCTTGGCTCAAGTGAGGGGTACGTGTGTGCATGCGTGTGTACGTGCATACGTGTGCCTACGTATATCTGCATGTGTGTCTGCATGGGTATTATATGCATACACGTGCACAATGTGTGTCTACATGTGTGTAGGTGTGTGCATACCTGTGCACGTGTGTATTGTATGCCGTGTGCATGCATAACGTGTGTGCCTGCAAGTGTGAATGTGTGCATACATACGCTAATGTGTATGTGTGTATGGCTGCATCTGTGTGTGCATGCATGTGCACGTGTGTGCCTTCATGTGCACACTGCATTGCATGTACGTGTGTGCATACATGTGCATAATCTGCATGCCTGCATGTGTGTGTATCCTCAGGTGTGCTTATGCTTCTGCACGTGCTTGTGTGCATGTGTGTGCATCCATCTGCATGTGTGTACACACGTGTGTCTGCAGCATGTCACCAGGCAGTCGCTCCCAGATGAGCGTGGTGTGCTTGGAAGAACCCAGAACAGAGTCAGACCAACCGGATCCAACGTCCAGTCCTCCTGGGGGCTTTGCCTCCGAGTCCCAGCATCTGCGTCTGCCAACAGCGCGACGATGCCATGTTCCCGTCGTCGCCAGGCCACCGTGAGGGCCACGAGAGACGACACACACTCCAGCACTCAGGGCTCAGAGGGAGGCAGACACGCTCAGTTGCCCGCCGGCCCACCAGGTAGGACCTGGTGACGTTCAGGCAGCAGAGCGCCCGGCGGCACGCTCGTGGCCCGGCCTCCACCACCACCGCGGGGCTGGCGTTGCGGCGGAGCCTCGGCCCACAGGGCAGCCCTCAGCCTCCCGCCCGCTGACGCCGCCCTTCCTGCCCCTGGTCCCCCCTGCCCTGGGGCGCTGGGCACACTAGCCGCCCCCTCAGGACTGGGTGGGAGGTGGAGAGAGCACCTACCTGTTGGCGCCTCTGACGCCAAGCTTCCCGGTACCTGCGGCCAACCCGCTCCCGTGGTCCGGGGGTGACCCGCGTGGCTTTCTACAGTGTGTCCTGGGCCTGCGCCTCTCCCGGGAGCATCAGGGCAGGCGTCTCCTCTGCAGCTACACGCGGCCGTCACGGCGTGGCACCGAGGACCCCACGGTCAGAAGCCCCCTCACTCCAGCGCCAAACAGAGCCCCCCGCACAGCCTTCCTAGGGTTCAGGGCCACCCAGTCCCCGGAGGGGCAGGCAGTCCCCGCTCGGCCCTGGCCTGGGGCTGCCGGACTCTGGCCACGGCGGGCTCCGCAGGGCTGGGTGCTTGCAGGGGAGGCCCGGGCGGGAGACCTTGTGGCCACGTCCTGGCCCAGGCCTGGAAGCCGCTGCCCCAGGGTGACCTTTGAGACATGTGGCGCTCCTGAGGCGCCACTGAGATGTGATGACTGGGCCTGCCCCGCGGCCGGGGGTGCCCTGCCTGTGCTGCTCAAGGGGGGCTGGAGCGCGTGGCCGTGGGGACCCGGCCCTGTCAGCCCCGCGCCTGGGCTGCCGTGGCCACTGCTGCATCGGCCTGGAGAGCGAGGGGACCCCTGCCGACTGGCTGCAAACGGCCGCGCCCCGGGAGGATGCACCAGAGCAGCCGGGAATCACCAGGGCGGGGGCCCCATTGCCCTCCGTCTGGGGGGGGATGTAGAGATGGGGCGAAACAGGAGGACGGGGACGCTATCACCCCGCGCCTCCTCCTGGGGCTTCCCAGCGCCCGCCTGGATTGCAGCAGGAGCCCGCGGGTCACCGCAGCCCGGGCACAGCAGACGGCCCCCGGCCCCTCCCCGGGCTCTCGCGTGCGGGTGGCGACTCTGCCTCCCAAGGAAACGTGGTCACATTTTCCCAGGAAATTCTGGTGTTTGGAGAAATGTGGTTGTTTCTTTGCTAAAAGTGCCCGGGACCTAATTACGGCCCGGGGAGCGCGGCGGGGTCAGTTCCCTGGATGTTATGAAGAAGCTAAATGAACGGCAGGTTTCTTCTCATGGAAAGGAACGGAACACGTTACCAGAAAGCGGCGGGGGTGGGTCAGAAGGCGGGAGAGAAGCCGCGGCCGCCCTGGCCGCAGGAGCAGCAGAGAAAGTGCTGGAAAGGGCGAGCGGCGGCCACGTCCCTCCATCCACGGTCCTGGGCCCACCCCCGAGCGCCAGCCTCCGAGCCCAGGGTCCCCTTCGCTCCTCCTGCGGCACCTGCGTGGAGACCCCGGGGCGGGGAGAACTCGCTCCCCTGCGCCCCCCCCAGCTGCCCAGACGGGCCCTTCTAGACCTTTCTTCACTGGCTCCTTCTCTGGCTGCCCCCAAACCTGCTGTGACCTGGGCCTGCCCGTGGCACCCACTCCCTGACCCCATGCAGACCCACATTTCACACAGCTCCCCGTCCAGTCCAGCGGGCCCCGAGCCCCCCTCCTGCCTCCCCCAACCCCCTTCTCATGCACCCTGTGCCGGCCCCGACGCCCGACTCCCACCCGGAGCCCCGGGGCCCGCTGCTCAGACAACAAGCAGGATGGCTCCTGCCGCCCAGCCCCAGCAGAGCGCGGACCGAGGTCCCTCCCCGGGCTCCTGGCCCCGTGACCCGTCCCAAGACTCCGACCTCACCTCTTCCCCTCTCGGCCCCACAGCCCGTGCTGGTGGCCCCTCGCCCTCTCTCGCTGGGCGGTCGCAAGGGGCTCTTGCAGCTCCAGGACTGCGTGGCATTTCCCCAGAAACGAGTCCTAAAAGCTGTGCCCTCCGGGGTGTAGGGGGAGGCAGCGGGAGTCCCCGGAGACCTGGACACCCCCTCAGATGTCCAGCAAGACAGGCAGACAGCAAAGAAGGCCACGAAGGGACACCATCGCCCGCTCGGTGGGGTCACACAGCAGGACCCACGTCATCCGGGGCCGACCTCAGCCCGGGTGGACACTGAAGCCCCGGGGCCAGTGGCCGCGTATAGGACTCGCGTGTCCTCTGCAGTCGTCGCGATGCCCAGGCCCGGGTGAGACAGAACAAGCTCCCGGGCATCCCTGGGCTCGGCGGTGGGTCAGGCAGGGTGACGCCGAGCCTGCTCCCGAGGGCAGGGCGCCCCGCACCCGCCCAGCCTTCCACCGGAGTGAGACGGGTCAGAGAAATTGGGATCTGGGTGCTTGTGGGAAGTGGGAGCGTTACTAACGCTTTCACTTCCGAGAGCTTGGGAAGGCTCCTGTCCTTGTCCTGTTGGATATATGAAGCCCTGAGACAGGATCAACCGTGTCCAGTTTAGAAATACAGGTTTAAATGTTCACGCAAGGGACCCCTGGGTGGCTCAGGGGTTGAGCGTCTGCCCTTGGCTCAGTCTTGGGGTCCTGGGATCGAATCCCCTGTCGGGCTCCCTGCATGGAGCCTGCTTCTCCCTCTGCCTGTGTCTCTGCCTCTCTCTGTGTGTCTCTCATGAATAAATAAATAAAATATTTTTAAAAAATGTCCCAGTGAGCTACATTTGTAAATAAACCCGAGGATTGGACTTGTCCAGCGTGAATTAACCCAACAGCGAGCTTCGTAGACGTGCTCACACCTTGGCGACCTTCGCTGTGTCGATAAGCAGGATAAGGCGGGTTTCTAGTCATGCAGCTTCATTACATCAAGGACTCGCGTGAGTTCGATCACAGTGAACCGGTCCTCCTGGCTGGGAAGCTGCCGGAGGCACGGGACGCTCGCCGGACAGCTCAAGGGCTGGTCCCGTGTCCTGGACTCGAGTCGTCCAGCCGGAGGCGGCTGTCACAGTTGTGATCGCAGTGAAAGCCGAAAACCCGTGAAGACATAACAAGGTCTCACCCCCGGGACCCCCCAGACTATGGAAAAAAACCCCAAAGTTCCTGCAGGAGTGGCACAAGCTCCCTCCTGACACGGGGCACCCAAAGGGCTCCTGTCACACCTCGCACCTTGGTCGCACCCCAGCCGCCCTGCTGACCGCGTGTCCCGGGCCCCCAGGCCGCTCGCTCCTGCCCCACGTCAGTCGGCTCCTCCCCCCGGAGACCGACCTCCGCCTGGGCCTCGCCTTCCAAGGGCGCCTGCAGCTCGGCGGAAACGAGGCTTTGCGCCCTGGCCTGGCTTCGGCGGCGGCGGTGCTGACGGGCCATCGCCGTGAGCACAGGGGACCTGGGTCCTTCTCAGGGACCAGCAGGTTCACCTCCTCTGCACTCCAGGGGCCCCACCAGGGGTGGTTTTCAGTTGGCATCTTAGGGGGCGAGGCGCCCAGGAGAGAGGCTTGCACGGCTGCACGGAACTCGCAGGATCCTGGTTGGTCCCCCTGCTGGTGACCGTCCGAGACGCATTCCCTGAAGTCACAAGTGCACACTCAGACACAGGCACACACTCACACTGCCTCACGCGCGTGGATGCACACGCACACCGGGCTCTCTGTCGCCCCGCCCAGCAGGCCCGGCGAGGAGCCTGCGGTGGCTTCTGTGGGACCTTGGCTCTCACGCACCCTCCGCTTCACCCAGGAGCCCTTCCTGGTTCCAGAGGAGCTCACACAGCAGCCCGGGGCCTGGGCGCTCACCCGGGTGACTGTCTGGACACATGGAGAAGCCCCATTACCAGTCCCACATCTGGCCCGGCGGGGTCTGCCAAGCTCTGGGGGGCTCACCGGCCTGCCCCGGGGCCTTGGGTCCCCCAGAGCCACCCCGTGCACCGCTGTGCAGCCCACGAGAGCTGGCCCTGGCACCTCTGCACACCTGCCGCGTGCCAGACCCAGTGCACACAGGCCCCGTCTCGCCTGCCTGCACGCCGCTCCTCCCACGGGGTCCTTGACGTCACCTCCTTGTCCCCCGCGGCACTATTGCAACACGCCAGGGAACCACGGGAGGCGGACGCGCCCAGACGTGAAGGTCCCCGTCCCAGGAACCTGACCTGACTCACCGCGGTCCGGGGAAGGCACCGACGGGGACTTGGAATCAGCCGCCCAAGGACACCTTCACAGTGATGCTGGTTACTTGGAAAGGTCTAGAACAAGCTCAGCTGTCCACTTAGTGCAACAAAAATGCTCCCAGAACTGCTAGGCCACCGGCGCCCGGGGGGTAAGAGGGCCCCATGCGCGCAGCTGGCATGTTATTTCTGGAAGATCCCGTGTGAAGAATCCGAGAGGCAAACCGGGGTCCGTGCACCTGGGATCCATAACACAGGAGCAGCGAACGTAGCTTAGTGGTCCGTCCACCCGGGAGCGCTAAGCCCGTGCGGCGTCCACGGGAACCCACAGACCCCTGTTATGCGGTGTTTATTTATTTATTTATTTTTTATTTTTATTTTTATTTTTTGTTGTTTTTTTATTTAAATTTTTTAGAAAAGGACAGAGAAAGGGGCAGGGGAGGGACAGAGGGAGAGAGAATCCCAAGCAGGCTCCACGCCCAGCGCGGGGCTAGACCTCACGACCCCGAGCTCGTGACCGGAGCCGAAACTGAGGGTCGGACGTTGAGCTCAGCCCCTCCGGGCGCCTCTGCCGTGCGATACTGAAAGGAAGTTTCCGGTGAGGTGGGAAAACCTGCCTGGAGTATCAAAAAAGAAGCTGAAGACCATGAACCAAATGGTATTTGTATCACGAGCTCAACCGGGGAGACGAACGGGCTCCCTTACGCCGAGAAAAGGCACAGAAAGGAAGGTATTTTGTGCTAACGGCGCTTCCTGCCGAAGTCGGGCAGGGAATGATATTTTCCCCGATTTCCCTGATTTTTTTTTTCCCGGTCGATCTGATCTCGGGGCTGAGATCCCTCGGAGAAGAGTCCGGGGGCAGAGGGCAGCTGTGAACAAGACGGCTTCGGAGGGCGGCGCATGCCCAGCTGGCCCCGCGTCCCTGAGACCCGGAGCAGGGCGCCCCCCAAGTCTAACCCAGGGCCGGCGAGCCTCCTCGTCATCGGGACAGCAAAGCAGCAGGGGAGTCGTGGGAGCGGCCCCCGGGGAAGCCCGGGTCCCCCGAGGAGGCCGAGGCCGGCGGGAAGTCACCCGTGGGAATGGTGCCCCGCAGCCCGTGCCTCCAGCCAGGACGTGGTGCCCACGGGAGCAGAGCGTCCGGACCCCGACGCGGCCAAGGTGCAGGGAAGGGGAGGGCCCGCCACATCCCCCGCGGGGGCGCCCCACGCCCAGGTCCCAGGGCACAGAGAAGACGGTGCCCCGGGTCACGGGGGCCGGCGGACCCTGTACTGGCCGTGCATCGACTGACCAGTTCTCCTTCAAACCCACCTGATTGTCTCTGACGGCCTTTTAGTGATTGTGGTTCATTTTATTTTATTTTCTTATTTTAAAGATTTTTATCTATTTATTCACGAGAGACACAGAGAGAGAGGCAGAGACACAGGCAGAGGGAGAAGCAGGCTCCATGCAGGGAACTCGATGCAGGATTTGATCCCAGGACCCCGGGGTCACGCCCTGGGCCAAAGGCAGACAGTCACCCACTGAGCCACCCAGCGTCCCAATCGTGGTTCATTTTTAAGGCGTGTGGTACGTACTTGTGTCACCCTCCGTCTCTGATCACGCCAGTCCCTCCAGTCCATGATGGAACAAACTATTGGCTTTTTGGTTGCTTCCGTTTCTCCCCTGCCGACTGCAGCCCCCGTTCGGTCGTATCTTTGCCACCTCCTGGCTGTAGTGACGCGCGGACCCCGATGGAGTGGATCCGTGGGGACCCAGGGCCTGACGGGAGGCCTGTCTCTCGGGGCTCGGCGCCGGGCTGCTGCGTGGACACGTGCCCAGGGCGCCCTCCGCTCCTGCTGCCGCACCGTCCACCCTTCCCGTCTCAGCTCACGGTTTGCTTCTTCCCCTTCCCTTACACGCTCGTGTGCTTCCCTGCAATCCCAGCCGTGTTTAAAAAGCATTTACGGGCACTGAGGGGGGCACTTGACGGGATGAGCACTGGGTGTTATTCTGTATGTTGGCAGACTGAACACCAATAAAAAATAAATTTATCATTAAAAAAATTTTTTTAAATAAAAATAAAAATAAAAATAAATAAAAAGCATTTAGTGTTGCCAGGACCTCGGACAGTATCACAGGGCAGCAGGGCAGCCGCACGCCGTGTGTTCCTGGGAGTCCGTCCCCACCACGGATGAGGCGCTCCTCACGCCCCTGTGATCGGGGGCTCCGACCTCCAGTGGGGTTTGCGCAGCTCAGTCTGGGGTGAACTGCGACCTTCTGGCTGGGGCTCACCCGCAGCCTGGGGACAAGTCTCGAAGGGACCACGGGACTCAAAGGCTGCTCTATCCGCCGCTCCCCGCAGGCCTTGGGAGCCCGGGGCTAATTCTGGGCAGTGGCCCCCATGCTGCCTCCGCAGCCCCGGTGCTGAGGCTTTGCTGCAGCCACACCTCCTTGGAGAGAGGCCCCTGTGGGTCAGGGAGGCTGCGGGTCGGGGAGGCTGTAGGGGTTGGGGAAGCTGCCAGTTGGGGAGGCTGTGGGGAGTCAGGGAAGTTTTGGGTCAGGGAGGCTGCGGGTCAGGGAGGCTGTGGGTTGGGGAGCCTGCAGGGGTTGGGTTGGGGAGATTGAGGACCGGAGAGGCTGCAGATTGAGGAGGCTCCGGGACTTCGGAGGCCAGCGCGGCCTCCCCCAAGCCCAGCACAGCCGGCCTCCCCCTGCAGAGGCGGGCACGTCCCTGGGTGCCGTCCAGCCCATGGGCCCCACGCACCCGGCTGTGCGCTCCTGCGGGTGAGGTCGAGGCCATTAAGGTCCTCAGGGCCAGGGTCCGCCCGGCCTCAGCTCCAGGCCTCTGCGCAGCTGCGGGGGACCGCGTGTCGCCTCAGAAGCCTCGCAGAGCCTGAAGACGTGCCGTAGTTTGTAAACCGGAGGCCGAAGCTGCACATCCGCAGTCTGCCCCCGGGTCACCGGGACGATGGGAGACGCCAGCACCCGTCCCCGGGGCAGGACAGGGGTGTCCTGGGCACAGGGGCCCGTGGAAGCACTGACGTGGCTCTGGGGCCGGTGTCCCCTTGCTGAGCCCGTGACGGAGCCATAGGCGACATTCCCTGCCCCTCCTGTGATTGCAGCCCCTGACCCCCAAGTGCACGAGGGCGGCAGGGACGGGGCCCAGAGAGCGAGCGCTCCGCGGTGGGAGCACCCATGGCCATGGGGCAGCGGCAGGCCCCCCGAGGGCTGGAGCCCCCTCTCCCGGCTGCGGCTTCAACCCAGGAGTGCCCGGGGAGCCACACGCTGGCAACCCCGGGAGGCCAGGGGGGACCTGGACACGCTCAGGGGACTCAGCTCCGTGCTCGCAGACGCACACGAAGCGGCGTGCAGGCCGATCCGCTCCTCTGCCGGTGGGTGGAGCCGCACCCCTCCTCTGGGGGCCTCGGTGCCGACCGCAGGACACCCCCCGACACTGGGGTCGCGCAGTGGCAGCAGCAATGCGTGCACACTGTCGGCTGACCACAGCCCCGGGCGCGCTCAGCTCACCTCCCGGGGGCATCGAGTGGCCGGTCATCGGTCACCCGGCTGTGCCTCTCCCGGGCCCTTGGAGCCTTGCCGGCTACACCACGTCACCTGCGGCCCCAGCCCACATGGATGTTTCTCCTCCACCACCGTGGCCTCTCGGAAGGGAGCTGGGGGCTCGTCTCGGTCTCCTGTTCCAAGAGGGCGGGTGCCCCCCAGACATCCTGCTGCTCGGGGTTGCCCCCTGCACCTCCCTCCTGCTTCCAGCTCTGACGTGGAGGTCTGCACCCTACCCCCACCCCACCACCGTTTGTCTGAGCGTCGCCCCCCGGGGGCCCCAGCCCTGCCACCCTGACGTGTGCACCCAGCACCTCTCCCCACCCTGCGGCCCTAACTCACCACTCCTGCTCCAGAGCAGAGCTCAGGTAGGCGGCACAGAACCCCAGGGCCTCCCCAGCCGAGCCCCCCGTCTATTTTGCAACGTCCAGCTGACGGCTGTGCAGCCAGATGTTGACCAGAGCACCAAGGACACTTCAATGTTTCTTTGCGCATCCCTGGGGAGTCCACAGCGCCCGCTTCCCCAGGAGATAGGAGCTGCACAGGGCTCCCCTGGCTCTGCAGAGGAGACGGTGGGTGGGCTTTGCTGTGCCCCCTGCCACCCACCAGGACAACACAGGGCGGTGGGACATGCAGGATGGGGTGCAGGCTGGAGACGAGGAGGGGGCGGCGTGGGCAGACTGAAGGTGTGCGCCCAGTGGAGGGGTCGAGACCCTGTCCCAGCAGGCCTCTCCTCCATGACCCCACGTGCTCCTGGCACCGCCCTTCAGGGATGCGGGGGGAGCAGGGGTCCAGAGGACTCTGGGGTGCAGATCCCCGAGCTTCCTGGGGCGTTGTTCCTGCCGCTCTCTGGGCTTGCCCAGGATTACCCTGAGGGGGGCGTCGTTGGGAGGTGCTCTGGGCTCCTGGATGCTCCCCGTGCAGGACCCGGCCCTCACCCCTGCTCTCAGCCCGGCAGGCCCTGCTCCCTCGGGGCACCATCGATGCACCTGCACCGGGCCCCTCTGTGGCCGTGGGGAGATCCCCTTTCTCACCATCGTGGGGCTGTACAGAAGGGGGACTCGGCTTGATGCCATAAGCCTCGGTGGGGGTGGGACAGTGTCCAGGTGACACCACGGCGCGTCCCCAGCTCTGCAGCCCGACTTGGTCATCCAGCCGCCCCATGTCACAGTCGAGAAAGGGGAAGCCGGGTGCACATGAGCTGCTCGGGCTGACCGAGCCTGGGCCTGCGCTCTCCGCCTCCGTCCCCCGAGGGGCAGCTCTCCACAGACGGTGAGGCCGGGGGCTCCCGGGGACACAGACACCACGGCTTTCCCCTCCCTGCACCCCGTCCTGCCTTGGGGTCCCAGGGCGACGTAGCCAGGGCCGGAGTTCCCAGTGCATCCCGCAGTGAGACCCAGACCTGACGCACGGTCCCCAGACGCCTTAGGAACCAAGCGAGCTGCCTCGATGGAAATTTCAGATTTCTCAAAATACAAGCCAGGGCAGAGACACCTCCTTTGCCTAAAAAAAATACCTCACTTTGGGGTGCCAACCGTGTCCCGTTTTCTATATGAATACTGCCTTCCCAGCGTGTTAAGTCTATAAAAGTCAGGAGCTACACACTTCTAATATCTGCGCTTTTCTGTATTAAATTAGGTTTCAATAAAAACACTTAAAAAAAAAAAACTACATTTCAAGGCAATTTTCCCTAGAAAGGCCTTCCTAGCAACTGCTTCTGAGCCAATTCAACTCCTTCCTGGAGGCTTCAGGCAGCTAGAGCCTTGGTCCTCATTTACATCAGAAACACAGTATTTAAAGAATAATTTTTCTTTAAAATGATTTCTAAATAACGGGGCGCTATGACAAAGAACGTGACAGCTCTTTATGAACCGACGTAAACATGTCTTCAAAACACACTGTTAGGGTGTGGACTCCGGTGTGCCATCGGGGGCCCTGCGTGCTATTTGAGGAAACAAAGGGAAAAAAAGACGTTCGTTGGTGCCTGTGCCTGCATAGATGTGCCCGGGACGCAGAGGCCGATGACCCCGACGCCCCCGGGGAGGGGGACTTCTGGACCGGGAGGGCAGCGCCGGGAGAAAGAGGCTTCTTTCCCTTCTGTCCCATTTATACTTCTGATTTTTGTTCCAGCTGAATCACATCACTCACTAAAAACTAATTTCAGTTTAAGAAGGTTATCATCACTTTTTTTTAATAATACATTTATTTTTTATTGGTGTTCAATTTGCCAACATACAGAATAACACCCAGTGCTCGTCCCGTCAAGTGCCCCCCTCAGTGCCCGCCACCCAGTCACCCCCACCCCCAGCCCACCTCCCCTTCCACCACCCCTAGTTCATTTCCCAGAGTTAAGAGTCTTCCATGTTCTGTCTCCCTTTCTGATATTTCCTACCCATTTCTTCTCCCTTCCCTTCTATTCCCTTTCACTATTATAAGTTATCATCACTTAAACAAAGAGAAGGCCGCGTTATCATCACCCATTCGCAAATCCCCTTCTTTTTCGTGGGCTTCTCTTCCCTCAAAGGAAGAGTGTAGAAATGATTCCCAGCATGGCAAACACCATGACCTCGAGAGGCCAGGCCTTGCTCTTCGATAGCTAATATATATATATATATATATATATATATATATATATATAATTATTTTTGCATTAAAAATACACAGGGATGCACACACTTAGCGCTCATGCCGATCAAAATTCCCCAAGTGACACCCAATCAGTGTTCCTGCTCCCAATTTTAAAAAGCATATTTGGGACACCCGGGGGGCTCAGTGATTGAGCATCTTATCTTCCTTCAGCTCAGGGTGTGACCCCGAGGTCCCAGGACCGAGTCCCACGTCGGGTTCCCTGCATGGAGCCTGCTTCTCCCTCTGCCTGTGTCTCTGCCTCTCTCTCTGTGTCTCTCATGGGTAAATACATAAAATCTTTTAAAAAATAAAATAAATTAAATAAAAAGCGTATTTAAGCTGTGGAAAACAGTATGAAAATCTCTCCAAAAAAAATAAACTTTGGAGTGCACAATTCCACTTCTGGGTATATGTCCAAAAAAAACAAAACAAAAAAACAAAAAAAAAGAAAAAAAAAAAACCGAAAGCAGAGCATCGAAGGGAGATTTGCACACCCATGTTCAGAGCAGCAGTATTCGCCATAACGAAAACACAGGAACAATCCAGTGCAATCTAGTGTCCACCGATGGATGAACGGACAAGAAAACATGGTCTGTTCGTACCAGAGAGATGATTAAGCCTTAAAAAGGGAGGAAATTCTGATGTGGATGCGCCTTGAAGACGCGTACACCAAACAAGCCCCATATAAAAGGATGAACACGGGCAGTCGGGGTGGCTCAGCGGGTTTAGCACCGCCTTTGGCCCAGGCCGTGACCCTGGGGTCCCGGGATCGAGTCCCAGGTCGGGCTCCCTGCATGGAGCCTGCTTCTCCCTCTGCCTGGGTCTCTGCCTCTCTCTCTCTCTCTCTCTCAATCTCTCTCTGTCTCATGAATAAATAAATAAAATCTTTAATAAAAATAAAAGGACGAACACCGTGGGATTCCACTGAACGAGTCCCTAGACCATCAAAGTCACGGAGATAGATGCCGAAGGGCAGGATGGGAGTCGGTGTTCCTCGAGCTCCGGGGCTCAGCTGGGCCAGACGAGGAAGCCCCAGGGGCGGGCGGTGGGGATGCTGCGCGGCCCGTGAACGTGCCTGGTGCTACCGAGCTGTGCACAGAAACGACGACGTGCGGCGCCGCCCGTCACCCCGGAGCGCTGGGGCTTGCCAGCTCCCGGCCGCAGGAAAACCGCGGGTGGACAACACACGAGGTGGGTGTGGGGTGACCCATACAACAGCTGCAGAAACTGAGGTCCAGGGACGCAAAGTGGCGGGTGGAGCAGACTCGGAAACGGAATCCGGGGAGGACAGCCCGGGGTGTGATCCCACTCGGTGGCCTTCCCACCGCCCCAGCCACCAGCGGCCCGGAATGAGGGGTCGCCCGGACATGGAGACCCTCCGCTGTGGATGCCCTGGGCCGCCGCCACTGCCGGGAGCCCGGACGGTCCCACGAGCATTGAGCACCTGCTGTATGCCCCATGCGGTCGCTGGTTCCTAGCGGGAGTGCAGTTACTTCGTGCCCTCAAGAGGATCACAGGATCCTCTGAAAACGGAGAAGGTGGAAAAGCCTGGCGGTGTCTTGAGATTTGTCTGGTGGAGGAGGGAACAACCCAAGGGATTAGCAGACAGAGTAGGAAGGGGGCATCTCAGAGACTGGGGTCAGCTCGGCCACGGAGCAGCGACGCGGGACAGAGCACTGGGGAGCACGACATGTTAGAGGTGCGGGGTTTTATTGTTTGGGGTGAAGAAGAACGAGGAAAGGTTTGGCCTGGGAAAAAAACCTGTGGAGAGCCCCGTGTGTCGTGCTGGGTGCATCGGTCTGCTACCGCCTTGGGGGAAACATCCCCAAGCCTTGGGGAGCAAACAGCAGCTATTTATCATTTTTTCTTCTTATATTTTTTTAAGATTTTATTTATTTATTTGAAAGACAGAGAGAGAGAAAGACCATGAGCAGAGGGGGAGGGAGAGGGAGAAGCAGGCTCCCCGCAGAGCAGGGAGCTGGATGCGGGACTCGATGCCAGGACCCCGGGATCATGCCCTGAGCCCGAGGCCGACGGAGCCCCCACCTCCCAGGCGCCTGCTCTTTATCATTTCTGACACGTCTGCAGGCCCAGTGGACAGACACCCTGTGCTCTGGGCCCGGGCCTGTCGTGTGCGCCGGGCTCCCCTGGGGCCTGCTGGGGGTCTGGCGGTGGTGGGCTGGCCCGGGTGGCTCCACCCCACGCAGGCGGTCCCCCACGCCCCAGGGCTTGTTCTCATGGTAGAGGCCGAGGCATGCAGGGGAGGGGGGGGCTGCGAGGCTCCGGGGCCTCCCTGCGCCCAGCACATGCCCCCCCTTGCCCTGCGCTCTGCAGGCCTGGGCAACCACAGGGTCTGTCCCGGGTCAGGGATGGGCGCCAGCGCCACCCCCTCGCGGCAGAAGCCACAGGTCACCCTGCAAGCAGGGGTGGGGAACCTCAACCTTGTTCCACGCACCCCGCTGCGGAGTTCAGCCCCTCCGACGGGGAGAGCCATCGGGGGCCTGTGTTGGTGCAGGACGACATCGGATTCGTTCTTGGGGAAAGAAACCAGCCGGTTGACTCGCGTCCGCGGTGTATGGGGGCGACAGCCCTGACCTACTGCGCCGTGTTCTGTCTCACCCCGGGGCCCATCACCCGCTCCGTCCGGCAGAGGCCAGACCCGACGAGCCGGGCCGCCTTCTCTTCCAGACGGGGCGGGGGCTTCTCCAGAGCCAGGCGTCCCCACGGGAAGGCCGGACAGGACGCTGCGGCCTGGCGGTCTGGGAGACATGGAGAAACTGAAATCCCGGTTGCGGCCTACATTGACCCAATCTGGGGGGTTGGGGCATAGATGCTACATGAGGAGGAAAAAAAAAAAATTAAAAGAAGGAAACTCCTGGATAGGAACTTTCCTAATAAAGCACTCACAGCTTGATACGCAGACACCGCTACCTTGCGCGGGGCGGCCGCCGCCGTCTCCCAGGCCGCTGGTGCGTGTAAACAATGTAATATAGTGATTCAATTTTCTAAGAATCCGTTAGCAATTAAACCGAGAATGTTTGGGAAGAGATATCAAATTCTAAAGAGAATTGCCATTTAAACTTTCACTTTTCTGAGCAACAAAGGGATAATGGGGAACAGCTAGGAAGTTTCTCGTGAATTTCAGTGAGGAAATTATAAAAATTGAGGTCAAATGCCCTTTGGGATTCTTTAAATGAATCCGTGACCTTGATACGCCGGCAGAAAGCGTCAAGGGCATTAGGCCTGCCTTACGGGGCGCGCATCGGCTCTTGTCCCGATTACTGGAGCCGAGGACATCCAGGAATCCGTGGCACGTTGGTGAGGGGTCAGCGGGAGCGCCGCGTGTTCTAGGCAGATGGTTTCAGAAATGCGGACCACGCACCGCAGGGAACTACACACGAGCATCCGCACCCGGCGATGCCCCGTGTGACTCATGGTGTGTCTCACGCGGGGCGCGTCCGAGGCCCCAGGAAAAGGCGGCGAGCACTGTGTCTGGAGTCATCCCTCAGGTTCAGAAGCTTCCAGAAACTGCAACCAGGAGCTACAGGAACATAGTCTCAGGCTCAGGGTTGTTGCAGAAGCCCGGGGCCTCTCCCAGCCCGCGTGCACCTTGCCCCGAGTGCGGCACCGTCCGTCTCCGGACCCGAAGCCAGTGTCGGCCTCGCCAGCCCCCGGATTGCCCGCGGTGCCTCAGACCTCAGAACGCCCAGCCCAGCTCGAGCTCCAGGAGCTTCCATAAAGCCCCGGGTGCCCTCTCCTTCCGCCAAACCGGCCTGACTGGCTCGTCCGGCTTTTCCGGGTTTTGTGCGCCCGTAAACACGATGGGCATCTTATCAGGCAAGTGCTCCAGAATGTAATTAAGTGCGGTGGAAATTTGCTATTTGAGTGACTGTCAATGACGTAAGGTTGCACACGCCAGAGGTCAACAATTTATTCCGAACCGGGTTGATTGAGGTCAATTCATGGAGCCTCACGTGCGCGTGTGGCCCCCGCAGGGAGAGCCGTGGCATTGCTACAAATTCCGGCTGAAGGAGGAAGGCGGACAACATACATTCCTATCAGGAAAAGAAAAAGTGATCTGAACATTTAAAATGCTAATAAAAAATTAAAATAGGGATCCCTGGGTGGCGCAGCGGTTTGGCGCCTGCCTTTGGCCCAGGGCGCGATCCTGGAGACCCGGGATCGAATCCCACATCAGGCTCCCGGTGCGTGGAGCCTGCTTCTCCCTCTGCCTATGTCTCTGCCTCTCTCTCTTTCTCTCTCTGTGACTATCATAAATAAATAAAAATTAAAAAAAATTAAAATAAAGAAAAAGGATTAGAGGAAAGTGCAAAGAACAGCTGAGAGGACCTCGTGGAGAGCGTCTCGGGGTGGACAGCACAGATCGGCGGGGTCTGCTCACGCCCCGGCAGCCTGGTGGGAACACGGGGAGCCTGGGGCCGGGGGCACCCCTGCTTCCAGGCGGCGGGCGCAGGCTCCCCCCGGGGAAATGCAAGAGCCGCCTGCAGCTTCCCAGGGAAACCCGCCATTCGCCCCACGCTCGCCCCCGGGCTCCGAGCATGCTCCGTGCTCCCCTCGCAGACCTCTAGGAAGAGTCTCCCTGTGTGCGTCCCCCTCCCCTCCTCCTCCTTGCTCCTCAGGGCAGCTCCCCTGACCGCCCAGCAGCCCCCTCACACCTTCCAGCCCCGGGATTCGCACCTTCCTCCCAGAAGCATTCACCTGCCTTGTGTGCCAGGGCCACACAGGAGCCAAGCCCCCTCCCCTCTGGCCACTCCTCGGTCCTCCCCACAAAGCTCCTCCTCCTCCTGCACACAGTGGCCAGCGTCCTCGCGTCGTAGCTCCTCGAGGGTGGGCCCTGCGCCCCCTCCTCCCTGCCAAGCAAGCTCCTCCGTCCCGGGGCCTTCGGTCGCCACCTACATGCGTGGGATGCGCAGATGTGTACGTCCAGCCAGACGCCCCTCTGCTCTCTGCCCTGCAGCCCCCTCGATCTCGAAACTCGAGTCCACGAGGCCAGCTTTCCCGCAGCTCCTCACGTGACGGACGGGAGCCCGCCTGACCCGTCCACGGGCTCCGAGGGGTCTCCAGCTGCCCACCCTCCGTTCTGACCCCGTGGCCCTTCCTTGCGTGCCTTCTACAAGCTTCCACACGCCTCTGCCTTCCCAGCCCCGCTGCCACTTAACCTCCCACGGGGGCCTGATGAATGGCGCGCCCACACGTCCTGAGCATGTCCTCCCCTCCCCTGTGGGCCTGGCCAAGCCCACGGCCTCCTGCGAGCTCTCCCGGCACCGCGCACCCTGTCTTCGTCCCCGTCCACCCATTCTCCGCCCACAGCCACTGAAGAAGGAGAACCGGACCGGGTCCTCTCTGGTTTAACCCTGGCCAGTGGACCTGACCTCTACGCAGAAACAGATCCGCGCTGGAGGCTGC
Organism: Canis lupus dingo; assembly: GCF_003254725.2. NCBI lineage: Eukaryota > Metazoa > Chordata > Mammalia > Carnivora > Canidae > Canis > Canis lupus. Next base: position 49,898,240 of record NC_064267.1, on the reverse strand, counting down.
CCACGATGCCTCCCCAGCTCCCCCCGCCAACGTCCCCATGCTTCGGAGCCCTCGCACACCCTGGAACACCAGCTTCAATGTGCAACGAGGGCTGTGCACTTGGGGCTCCGAGCTGGGCCGCAGTCCCCAGAGCTCACCCACCTGGCAGCCTGCACACCTATAACTGAGGACGCCCCCCATTCCTCCCGCCCCCAGCACCCTGGAACCACTATTTCCTCTGCGTTTCTCCCACTTTGATGATTCTGGGTCCCTCGCATGGGTAAAACCATACAGCATCTGTCCCCCTGTGACCGGCTTGTTTCGCCCCGCATGGCGTCCTCAAGGGTCATCCGTGCTGTCACCTACCACAGATCCTCTTTTTCGCGAGAGGCCGAATCACGTTGTGTAGTGTGTCCACACCGCACCGTCTTCTACGCTGCACTCGGGTTGCCTTCACGTGGCGGCTACGTGAGTGCCGTGGCCGTGCAGCCAGGGGTCACGTTATCTTCCGGAGATCAGGATTTCAGTTCTCTTCGATGACCACCCAGAAGCAGGACTGCTAGATCATACGGCGATTCTGTTTTTAATTTTCTGAGGCGCCTCCATCGCATTCTCCATTGAGAAGATGCACCATTTGCATTCCCACCAACAGGGCACGAGGGTCCCGGGAGCTCCGCATCCCCGTCAACACTCATCATCATCAGGTGTTCGAGAAAGGCATCCTAACAGGTGTGCACTGTTATCCCGTTTGCATTTTCCAGATGCTCAGTGACGTGGAGCATCTTTTCGTGTACCTGGTGCCTATTTGTACGTCTTCTTGGGCAATATGTCTATTCAAGTTCTTTTAATCGAATTCTCTAGGTTTTTTTTGCTATTAAATTGTATGAATTCCCTACGTATTTTGGACATGAACCCTGTATCAGATACACGGTTTGCAGATATCTTCTCCCACTCCGTAGTGGCCTTCTCACGCTGGTGATGGGTCCCTTTGCCGTGCAGAAGCTTTATAGTTTGATGGAGTCCCGTTTACCTATTGCCGCTTTTGGTCTCATATCCAGGAAATCGCGGCCGGAACCAACGACAAAACTTTCCCTTTATGCTTTCTTCCAGGATTTTTACAGTTTCAAGTCTTCCACTTCTTAAGTCTCTAACTCATTTTGAGTTGATTTTCATGTCTGGTGTAAGGTAGGATCCAACCTCGCTCTTCCGCGAGCGGCCGTCCAGCGGGTTTCCCCCACACCACTTGTTGGAGAGACTGTCCTTTCTCGACTGTGTGTTCCTGGCAGCCTTGTCAAAGACCGGGTGGCCTCAGGTGCTTGGGTGCCTCCCTGGATTCTGTTCCGTTCCATCCGTCTCCGTGTCTGTGTTCACGCGCTAGCATCACGCTGTTTTAATTACCAGGGTTGCAGGGTTGTGATATATCTTGAAATCAGAAAGCGTGATGCCTCCAGCCTTGTCTTTCTCGAGGTGGTTGTGCTGCTCGTGGCCTTTTGTGCTTCCATACGAATTTTAGGGGGGGTTTCTATTTCCATATAAAAGGCAGTTGGGATTTTGTTTTTGTTTTTTTTTTTTTCAAAGAATTTTGTTTTATTATAGTACATGAGCTGGACTGATGGGAAAGGGTAGGTGTATGGGCAACCACTGCCCGGATTAGCATCGGATGCCCATCCCGATGGCCATGAATGTGCCAAATGTGCCGCCACCCTGCATCATGGTTTTCCCGATGCCGCCCATCAGCTCCCAACCCCGCATTCTGATCCTGAGACAGGAAAAGGTGCCGAAGAGCGCCCCGGCCGCCATGCCCACTGCGCAACCCATCACAAAGCCCATCTTCACGCGGTCAAAGCAGCTCGGCTGGGACTGTCCGTAGGGCCCCACGGCCACCGGCATCTCGTTCGCGGCTTCGGTCACTCAGTTCTCGCGGTTGGGATTTTGAAAGGGATCGCGTTGAATCTGGAAGACCACGTTTCAACAACACCAGGTTTTCCAGTCCCACGAACACAAGGCGTGTTTCCGTTTACTTGTTTCTTCTTAAATTTCTCTCACCGGCGTTTTGTGATTCTGAGAAGTTTAACCTCCTCAGTTAAGTTTATTCCTGTATTTTATTGTTTTTGTTGCTCCTGCGAATGGGCTTGCTCTCCTTGTTGTCTTCTCAGATGGTCCAGGGCTGGTGGACGGAAACAGCAGGTTGTGTTTTTATTTCGTGTCCTGCAACTTTACCGGATTCATTTATTAGCTCTAGCAGGTGCTCGCCCACAGATGACGTCACACCACCGGCACCAGAGGTGGTTTTACTTCGTCCTTTCCAATTTGGACGCCTTCTACTTCCTTTTCCTCTCCTAACTGCCTCTTCTACATCCTCACCGAAGGGTCACAGTGTCCCTCCCCTGGCCATCCTGCCTGTGGCCGGCCGTCATGCAGCATTCCGTCGTTCCGTAGCACCTGTCCCAGTTAAGCATAATGGCCCTTCAGAGATGTCCACAGCCGCATCCCCAGAGCCTGTAACTGCGTCCTGTTACCGAGCTAGGGAGGATTCCCTACGACAGGGACAGTGTCCTGGGTCACCCAGTGTGGCCTGTGTAATCACGGCATCCTTATAGAGGAGCAGGAGGCAGGAGGGGAGAGCCCAGGGAAATGTGGCTGTGGACGCAGGGCCGGAGGGATGCCGTGCTGCTGCCTTTGCAGATGGAGGAGCGACCCTAGGCCAAGATGCTGGGAAAGGCAGGAAGCGGCCCCAGGGCCTCCGAGGGAAGCATCCCCGCCAGCACCAGGGCATCAGCCCCAGGATGCCCACCTCAGCCCTCTGACCTCTGACCTCCAGAGCTGTGCCATCGTTAATTCACACTGTGCAAGCCAGCATGTGTGGCCACTTGTTGTATTGGGAGCAAAGAACACACACCTGTGTGTTTCCTTGTCCTCTCATGGGCAAGCTCTGGGGGGTCAGAACGCCGCCACGTGCCACTGCCCTCACGGAGTCCAGCAGGGTGCCTGGAACTCAACAGGTGCTCAGCCAATGTTGAAAGAATAAATGAATGAAGAATTCCAAAACGACAATTGCTAAGATTAAAAATATATACATGTTCCAAGTGCACGTAAGGATGGCGAAAAAGCATAGGCACTCCAGGTTAAAAAAAAAAAAAAGAATCAAACTTCTCTTTAAAATGCTTTGTGTATGGGGCACCTTGGTGGCTGGGTGGATTGAGCATCTGCCTTCGGCTCAGGTCATGGTCCTGGGGTCCTGGGCTCGAGCCCCATGTCGGGCTCCTGGAGCTCAGTGGTGCATCTGTTTTTCCCTCTTCCTCTGCTCCTTCCCCTGCTCATGCTTTCTCTCTCTCTCAAATAAATAAAATCTTAAAAATAAAATAAAATAAAATAAAATAAAATAAATAAAATAAATAAAATTAAATTAAATTAAATTAAATTAAATTAAAATAAAATAAAATAAAATGCTCTGTGCCAGTGAGGTCATTCCCCTTTGTCCCCGGCCCCCATGGCACCTCCTAGGAACGTGGGGCCTCTGAACCCCCCTCTCCACCCTCTGCTTCACAAGGGGAACTTCTCGTTCCCACAGAATCAGGCTCACAGGTGCTTTTGTTACCGTGCAAACCGACCCCAGCTGCAAGCAGCACCGCGAGCAGGTGTGAGGCAAAGGGAGCCTGCGGCCTGGGAACAGGACGTGCACGATGTGAGCTTGGTGCTCTCTATTTTGTCTCTGGCTTCCTCACACAGACAGAAAATCCCAGTGAGGTGTGAGGCGGTGGTTCCTGAACCAGAGACCCCGCAGGACTGAGCGGCCCACCAGGAGGAGGCCGCAGGGCCAGGGACAGCCCTGTCCCGGTGCTTCCCCGCTCACGCCCCTGCTCTCTCCCTCCGTCGCCTCCCGCTCTGCCTGCAGGAGACACGCACCCCAGGTCCTCGGGGACGACTGGCAAACACCCTTCGCACAGCCACCGATAGGTGTTTGGCGAACCGTGTAATCAAAAGGCAAGTGCGTAGAAAGTTAGGGGCTGATGGAAAAGCAAAGGAAGTGCAAAAGGGAGACAACTTCAATCCTAAATTCCAGGAAACTCAAGTTAGATGTGTGACTAGATGGACATGACAGAGAAGATTAGACACTGATCTGCTGTGAGGAGCGGGAGAGGGGACACCATGGTGTTTCCAAGGAAGCTGGGTGGGGGCCCCGCAGAGACCGCAGGCAGCAGGGGCCCAGGGTGGGCCCTGGGGAAGCGGCGGTTCTGCTGACCTTCAGGAGCCCAAGTGACACCTGCCCCAGCTCTCGGGGTGACAAACGGCGGCCGAGGGGACACGACGGTCTGTGGACGCTCGGTGCTGTCTCAGGGCAGGGGACAAGGGGCACAGAACGAGGGAGAAAAGATGGTCCCTCGGCGGCCAAAAGGAGGGGGAGACGGGCTGCAACAGGGACGTGACACAGCCTTTTGTGGCCGGAGCCAGGCCCGGAGGCCTGTCTAGATGGTGACAGGCTATATGGCCGTCACAGCCCTGGGCTGACCGTTCCCACCTGGGCACTGGCCCTGACGTGTCAGCAGCTTGTGGGAGAGGGACTGGGCAGGTGCCAGATCGTGACTGCATCTCCTCTCCACGGCTGACACCCCTGCCCACCCCCAGACCTTGGGCAAGGCCCTGGGGGAACGGAAGGCCAAGGCCAGGCGCCTGCAGCCCCTCCCCAGCATCCTCAGGCAGCCGTGATCCCCCCCCCCCACAACGGGGTTGTCATTCTCTGCGGGGCCGTGCAAGCCCGGCCTGGGTTCTGGAGAAGAGGGGTAGAGAGACAGCCCTTGAGAGTACCGTCTCCTTTCTCCGGGGAGTCCCCAGGAGCGAAGGGAAGCAAAGCCCAGCCAGCAAATGGTGTCTGGACACTCAGCCTGCACCGAGCAGCTCTCAGAAACCGGCAGCGGGCGCGCAGGTGAGGCCGGAGCTCCGAGGCGCTCCCATCCCTCGGCACCTGCTTTCACCCTCGTTGCTTCTCACCTCTGTCGTTAGGGCGAGGCCAACACAGCAGGACAGTGTGGACAGGGCGTGGACAGACAGGGGACATGCGGGGAGGGGCGGGCGAGGGGAAGAATGACCTATGGCCTTGGCACTGGGGAGGGCCATCCTGGATGTTCACAGCCCCGACGGCCACGTGCACGTCGCAGTAGAGCTGACCTCTTCCATCCTAAGCTCTGGATCTGCCTGCGGGCTGAGTGGGGTGGGACGCGCTTAGTTCTAAAGCCTTCCGTCCACCATCCCCCTTCACCCTCTTGTCCCCACCCTCTGGATCCCCCAGCTTCTCCTTAAATGCTGCAGAATTTCCTTAAAATTAGGATTTTCATGTACAGGCACGACTGTGTTTCTCTGCACTGGATCTAATTCCAGCGCCCACAGACCCTTCGCCAGCCAGCACGGGTCAAGAGCATGTGCCACAAAAAACGCTAGATGGAACGAGGGGCGCCCGGAGCCATCAGCTCTGCCATCAGCTCCACCATCGTGCAGAATTTGCTCAGCTTGGAGCAAGAGGCAGCGAGGCGCCGCGCACATCCCGTTACCGTATATGGACAAATCCGCGCTCACTGGGCAAGAGGGCGCTGCTCTCGTTGGAAGAAAGTCTAGAAGAGCACTCAGAGCGCGGGGAGGATGTACAATAAGTAGACCATAATGGATTGTCCTAATGCTTCAAGGAAATTATTCCAGAGACAACAAGGCTGTAATTTCCAACACAAATCAATGCTCCTTGGGTCAGTCTTAAACACAGTACGCGTGTATAATCTGTCCGAGTGTGGTTTAAAGAAAGACTCTCCCAAAAATAACTGTGTCAGAGATTTATTTAACTCCTTAATGAGAGAATTGCCAAGATGGCTAAGCTGGTACAGAGAGCATTTCGGGAAATGGATGTTTATAAGCAACGGGAAAGAGTGTTGACACCAGGTTGCCAGGTCAGCGATAAAACTGGAGTGTCCTGCAGGGCAGCGGCACCGTGGGGTTTGCAGTGCCTGTTCCTAAGAGTCGGGGGTCACTCGCATCCCCACTGAACAAAAATCTACAAGGTCACGGGAAATTTTGCAAAGTCTTGGCACCGCCCAGCAAATAATGTGTCAAACATGGATGCATTCCCCTAAAGAATCAGAGAGTCCTCAGTTGGGCCCATTAGGTACTGCTCAAGGATGACGTCAGAAGGACGGTAAGCCGCCTTCGGCTTCATTTACGAGGTTTTCCACAATGATTTTTCTTAGCAGAATACTGGAAAAGGGAAATAAAGTTACCATTATTTGCAGATGGTATCATTTGCATGTAGACAAGTCAAGGGAGCCGCAGAGAAGCCTTTAGAGCCTGTTGTGGCCTAATTGGTCCCCCTACGTTCATCGGTTGACGCTGTGAGCCCCAGTACCTCAGAGAATCGCTGCAGAGAAGTGAGTCGCATGAGGTCGAGTGGGCGGCCACTGATCCATTATGACTGGTGTCCCTGGAGGAGATTAGGACACAGACACAGAGGGACGACCAGGGAGTAGGTGGCCGTCTACATGCCAAAGAGAGGGGCCTCAGGAGGAACCAGCCCTGTCCACACCTTGTATCCCCAGGACCAAGGGGGCCCCTCACTGCCCTTCCTGGGCTAGTGGCTATGTCCCCCGGGGCCAGCGCCTTCTGCTTTATCCACACAGAGGAGCCGTGCAGACCCCAGATCAAGGCACCCAGAACGCACACCCCGCTCGGGCACCCCACTAACAAATGCAGAATGCCACAGAGGAGAAGCTGTGCTTATATTTGGAAGGAAAGCCATAAAATATTTGGCAACATGTTTAACAAGAAACACGCACAGTCCTCGTAACAAAAATGATAAAACTTTCCTGACGGACATGGGGGTTTGCTTAAATAAAGATACATCTTGTTTCCGGATGCGAGATGTGCTGGGTAAAGATGTGAAATCTCCCAGGCTAATTATGAAATTCAGCCCAACTCAAATGAATGTGGTAAAGGAATTTTTTTTTTTTTTTACTAGGAAAGTGGATTCTAAAATTCTGCTGGAAGTGTACGTCAATATGTAAAAACTGCCAAGAAATTCATGAAAATTAAGACTGTCATGGGAGACATTCCCTGTTTAATAAATCAAACTGTAGAGCGATATTAATCAGAACAATTAGATACTGGTGCAGAAATATAGAAACAGATCAATGGGATGGACAGGCCGCTCAATACACACTCCACAATGGCCGTTTACCATATTATAAGATTATATAAAATACAGGTGCGCTTCAACTCAATATGGAAACTTCTCGTTTCACAGGGTTGGAAATGCGTTTCCCATCTCAAAACCAGATCTTATTTCTGTTCACGTTGTAGTCAGGCCCAGATTCCTGACAAATAAGATCTCCAAATATTTTTAACTATAAAAGCAAGCAGAAGAAAATATAGGGAAATGCATGTTTATAATCCTGGGGTAACGAAGGTCTTCAAAATCAGGCTATGAGATCCAGAATCATAAAGGAACACACAGACAGATTTGGCGCCACGTGTGGTTTAAACTCCTGAAAAGTCATCAGAGGGGAAACGACAGATGAGGATGAATGTCACTAACAGTCGTGACAGGGAGGGGTCAATGTCTTTAAACCCCAATTCCTCTCCTGGAAGGCTTGTGCAACTTCAAATTTCTGATTCTGAAATTCTACTCGAAGTAGAAGTATCTAAAAAAAATGCCAAGAAGATTTTATATCTCAATTTTAAGAAAATTAGAGTCTGTTGGGGAAAGTGCAAAATGGGAGATCCACCTGAGGCACTGGAAATATCCTAAGTCAGGTCGGCCGCCCAGACACCCTCACCCAGGCCACAGATGAGTCAACCCCAGGCAGGGCCGGCCTCGGAGGACAGTCTCCATCTCTTCTCCTGCTGCAGGACGACCTGCCGCTGGGGCTGGAGCTACAGGCCAGGCAGGAGCACAGGAGACCAGTCCTCAGCCTGAGCAACTGGCCCGCCCAGCTGGGCCGCCTCATGGGGGGGGCAGTGCTCCTGGGCCAGCCCCGTGGGGACGCCGCGGACACGCCGCGGAGACGCCACAGAGACGACCTAGAGCAGCTCTAGGAGCTCCGGCTGGCTCGGAGCCACAAGCCGTTTGGTGGCGGTGATATCACTCCGTGTTGCGTCTCAACTTGTTTTGGACTTTTCTCCATGTGGTTTGGGGCAAGGAGATGTGGCCTGGCCTTTCTCATCTGTAAAATACAATGACTTCATGTTTCATTGCCACAGAAGCTGTGGGTATCCGATGAACAAGAGACAGAACCCAAGCGTGATGGACAGCCCACGGTGGGGTTCAGCCAACGTGGAAAGTGTTTGCGCCAGAAACTTGTGAACATCATCAAAAACCAAGACTCTAAAATGTGAGATTCTTGCCCAAGAAACACGCAGCAAGTGGAAGATCTGGATGCAAGTAAGGGCTGCTCTGGGGCACTGGGGCCCGTACAAGGGGTGGCACCGGAGATCTCCGGGGAAACACCTTTTGTGGGGAGGGGGAGTCCAGCTGCCTCTGCACCTGCTGGCCTCCACAGCTGGACCCACCCGAGGGTCGGAGCCATCAGTGCCTTCCCTGGACGCCCCTCGGCCATCCCCAAGGTGGGGCTCCCACGTGGCTTCCAGGCCACGGTCTCATGGGGTCTCACAAAATCCCAGCATGGACCAGCCCCAGAGCCCCCCAGGAAGGCACAGGGGCGGGGAGGAGGCGTTATGTCTGCCCGATTTGTGCCTCAGACCCAGGATGCCAGAGCTGCACTCGAAGCCCTGGGGGACTCAGTGCAACATTCTCCTCAAGACACATTGAAATGAATTTCCATGTTTATAAAACCATGAATTATTGAAAAGCACTCAGGAATTTTGTGTTCCATTTATGGGAATCAATGAACAGAGAGCTACATTCAACCTCTGCTTTGCTGCTTATGGCTTATAAAGACAGCGCAAACCAACGGTAGCAAATATATACGGAGAGCAATCCTGGTCACAGTTGCAATAAATAAAAAGAACAGGCTTCAAAAGGAAGATGAAGGGCCCATATGAAGCAAATGACGAGGTGAGTAGGCAGGCAGATTTGTTTTTAATTTTCGCAGATAGTCTCAAAGATTCACAAGAGCAGAGAGGACAGGATGGCGAGTTCTCGGGAGCCCATCCCCCAGCGTCCATAAGCATCCTTTTGCGCTTCCTCCCGTCCCTAACTGCTCCGCTCTTCTTGAAGCCACAACATATTAAGATGAATGAAGACATGAAAAAATGCACACACCTCCTGCAAACGTACATAGATAGAAATGTGCATGTTATAAAAGTGACAATAAGATCTTAAATAAGATCTACTGCGATCTCCGTTGAAAATTCCAAAGGAAATTTTGTTTTTACATTGTCAGAAGAGTTCTAGAGTTCAGACAGAAAAAAAGAAATACATCAAAATTGCCAAAAAGCATTTGAAAAGACGGCAAGCTTGATCAATTGCATATTAAACAATAAAGCCATAAAAAGCACCCTTAGAGAAAGTCGACCAATGTAAACTATCATAATCCATAAGTGAATTTGGTATAATTGCCTGATATAAAATCAGGATGCAAAGGTCAACTGTATTTCCATGTGAGTAATGCACACAGAATAAGAAATTCACAAAAGACAGTATTTATCTGGGGGAAAAAATCTAACAAAAGATGTACAGAAACTTTAGCTCCTGGTGGCTCAGTTGATTAAGCATCTGCCTTTGGCTCAGGTCATGATCCCAGGGTCCCGCATTGGGTTCCCTGCTCAACGACGACTCTGCTTCTCTCCCTCCCTCTGTGATCTCTCTCACTCTCATTTTCTCTCAAATGAACAAACAAAAGTCTTTAAAAAAATTAAAAATTAAAAATTAAAAAAAAAACTTTACACAGAAATCCACAGAACACGACTGAGAGAAACGGAAGAAAACAGAAAATTCTATGTAAAGATAGATCCAACCGGGGCTGTACAGAACCTCTCCTCTAGTCACTGGGAGAAATTTGAAGTTTTAAATAAATGGAAAGCTTTGCTTTGATGAGGACAATTCTCCCCAAACTCCTCGATACATTCAAGGGATCGCCAGTGACAATCCCGGCAGATATTTGCAGAAGTTCATAAGCTGACTCAAATACTCACAAGCATCCAAGGTAATCTTGAAAAGCAGGCACGAGACGTTAAGAACGTTAAGATGTTACGATTTATTATAAAGTGCAACGGCTGAGTGGCTCAGCAGTTGAACATCTGCCTTCGGCCCAGGGCATGGTCCTGGAGTCCCAGGATCCCCAGTCATCGGGCCCCCCACAGGGAGCCTGCTTCTCCCTCTGCCTGTGTCTCTGCCTCTCTGTGTGTCACTCATGAATAATAAATAAATAAAATCTTCTTAAAAAAAGATTTATTATAAAGGGGTAGTTAGTAACTAAGCAAATGTGATGTTGGCCCAGGGAGGGATGAACTGACCAATGGTACATATGGAGTAGGGTAAGGAAATAGACACACACATACACCATCAATGTGGTGGAGAAAGGACTTTTCATAATCGGACTTGGGTCCATACCTAAGCAGGCATTTAAAGATGTTGTGTGCATTTGAGGAAACTGCCTCTGAGAAAAGCTGTACAAACGTGTAACTCTCCAGTAGGGGCGAGAGCCTATCACGCTCCTGATCATCAGCCTGTAGGGTCAGTGTTTAAGTCTTTCCTAATTTGCCAGCCAATAACGTTTCCATGCTCTGTGAGGCCAAACAGCGCTTTCACGTCTTTGTGGTTACGTTCGTATTGCTTCTTTGATGAATTGCCTGTTCGTGTCTGTTGCCCATTTTTCTCCCGGGATGCCCACGGTGTCTCTTAGTGATTTGTCATGTATTTTGCAATCTTGCCAAGTATCACACGTTTATTTCTTTATCTGGCGCGTTTGAAAATGTGGTGTTGGCTAATACTGACGGCGGTGGCAGGTGGCAGGTGCTCTGGGGCTGCCTGGGCCCCTCCTGGCTGAGGCACTGCCGATGGAGAGCCCTCCGCCCCCGCCATGGTCAGCCCTCGGCTGGCATTGCCTCAGTGGCCAGAGACTGTCTCTTCCAGGAGGCCCTCCCCTCTTCCTGGCTCATCGGATGACAAGAGCATTTGGAGGGTGGGGGTGGGGATAGGTAGCCCAGCCCCAGCCCCAACACAGGGCGCTTCTGAAGGGCCACCTGCTTCTGACATCTCTGGGGGCTCCACTGTGGGCTCCACTGAGACTGCATTGGCCTCACCTTCTCCCGCTGCCCAGTCCTGCTTCTCTCCCCTCCCTTTCCTGCTGTGGAGCCCTCCCAGGTACACCTGCTGCCTGCTTGTCTCCCGCTGGGATGCCCCCCCCCCCCCGCCCCGGCGCCCCACAAACACTTCAGATATCACGAAAACCTATATGTGGTCAAATCTGTCAGTCTCCTGCTTTATGTCTGCTGAGTCCTTAGAAAGTTTTCCCACACTCCTGAGATTATGTGACTGTTAAATATTGAGACTGAGAGAACAAACACACTTGGAATATATGCGGCGTAAAATATAGAGGAAAGTCTCAAACTTCATTTTTCTCCCCAAAGGCCTAGGCAGAGGGTGCAGTAGCACTTACCGAGCAATCAATCCTTGTGCCACTGGCTTGAAATATATCTTTAATAACAGAGTAAATTATTAAGGACACTTGGATTTGTTTCTGGGCTTCCTAGTCTATTAATCCTGCTCGTCGGTCTGTTTCTGGGCCAGCCCCCTGGATTTTAATTCTGCAGCTGCCTGCCCGGCCCTGACACGGGGGCCCCCCACCGCTCTTGCGTCGCTGTTGTGCCAACCTGACGCGGCCCCACCGGACTTACCTCTCGTCTCTGGGCAGCCCGCGCTGCACGAACTGTGCCCACATGGCTCTCAGCCCTGCGGCGTCCCCCGAGCAAACCCCTGACATCCATCTACTGAGACATGACACAGGGGTGGCTCAGGACACGAGCTCGGTGCCCCATACCGCCTCCCAGCAGCCGCCCAGGCCAGGGTGCATTGCAGAGAAACCTCCTGCTCTCTGTCCACTGTCGCCCGTGTAGTCAGCACAGACTTGTCCCCACTCTGCAGCCTACCTGGAGCCGCCCGGTTCATAATTTCTGAGATCACAGATTCAAATGTGCATCTCAGGAGGCTCCTCGAGGGCTCACCTGTGACCGCGTCTTGCAAGTGTCTTGTCCTGGGCGCCTGTCTCTCCCTCTCTCTAACTTCCTCATGATGCAGAAGAGGGAGGAGACGGGGAGGTGGGCTCCCATGGGGCTGGGAGACCCAGCGCCACCCCGCACGTCTCCAGCCTGGTGGACGCCATTGGCTCCGGCGTCCCCTTCACCTGTAGGAATCTAGAGTTTTCTTTTTCCCGCTGCTGCTCAGGCTTCCGTGGATGGCATTGTTTCTCCCTGCTACTGTTGAGCAGTGTGGACGGGCGGGTTTCACCGGCCTTAACCTTGGGAGCTGGGGGGGGGCGATGGGATGCGCCCCAGAGGGGACTGGCAGTGACCGGGAGAGAAAGGTGAAAGCTCCACAGGCTCTTCAAGGTTGAGGTTCCCCTGCTTCGAATCCCGTGAGCCCCTTACGCCTGACAGGCAGTCACCTGCCCCGCCCCCGGTCAGCAGGACTGAAAGTGGGACAAGTGGGGGCTGTGTTCCTGCACCTGGCACGGGACCTCAGAGACCGTACGACGGGCCAGGAGCCCCAGGATAGCTCGTGACACCCGGGCTTGTCCTGCTCACCTGTTCGCCGGAAACCTCAGCGACAGACACCCCCAGCTCAGCAGTGGGGTCAAGGCACTGGGGGGCCGAGGCAGCAGCTGAAGGTCCTCCCCCTGCTTTGTGGGATGGGCCAGGGCACAAAGGTGGGAGTAGGTTTGGGGGTTTACTGGGATGAGCCGGACTGGTGCAAGTGCTCGCCTGGCTCCGTGGCTGGGAAACCTCCGACACCGGGAAGCCCCCAGCACCCGAGAGCCCGCGCGCCCTTAGCTCCCCTGGAGGCCACGCTGACCGGTGGGCGCACCTGCCGCCTCCTGGATCTGTGGCCCTGGGCAAGTTGCCTGACTTCCGACGGCAGCTTCCCATGTGCAGAAGCACATCCGTGTGTAAATCCGCTTCCCCACCAAAGGTAGATGGGGTGGCCGATTCCCCCAACGTGCTGCCCTGAGTCCTTACCACACGGCTGCCAGACAGAGGAGGGACCCTGGGTGAACCCCGCCGCCCCCATCCGGACACCCCGAGCCACAGTCACTCCTGGGGCTTCCCGAGGACCCCTGCACAGCCCGGACCGCTTGGCCGCTGCCGTCCCCCACCTGCTGTGTCCCCTCACCATCACTGCCCGTGGGGCTGCTCGCCCTCTGAGGTGACAGCGAGTCCACGTCCCCCGGGCTGTTTTCCAGGATGGCGCTGGAGCGTGAAGTCCGTGAGGTTAAGCACTGGCCGCCGGGGACGTCCTGGTGGCCCCGAGGGGCCTCGCTCTCCTACGGGAAGGGGGAGCCGGGAAGAGGGAGCGTCCCTCCAGCTGGCCCGCCGCCGATGGTCCTGCCTCCCGCCTCCCGCGGCTCCTGTTTACGTGGATGGAGACGCATCCGATGGCGGGGGCGGGGGGGACCCTGCAGGAACCCTCGATCCACCGAGCGCCGCTTGGAGGCAGGAACTCAGGGGGTCCCCGGGGGACGTCGCTGCGTGAGGACACCCCAAGGTGATCAGCCTTCCTCCCCTCTGCCTCCGGCCGTGCTCCCCTCAAGGCCAAATCCAAAAGAACCAGGGATGAGAAGGCCGTCCACAGGCAGTAGTTCCCCGGCTGCCCCTTCAGGGGCCTGCGCTGGCAGGCAGCGAGCCCCGAGGAGCTTCGTGGGGCGTCCTGCGTGGCCTCCCGGAGGGTCACCCCGGGGCAGCGGGGGGCTCCCGGGCCGTTCTCCATGCCATCAGCTTGCTCCCCGAGGAAGTTGTTAAGCTCTGTGTTGCATAAGGCGTGGGCCAGGCAGAGAGTCACAAAAACAACAATAACAACAGGAATCATAAATAACAGGTGACAGAGGGCTGGAGGGGCCCATGGTCCTGCAGCCCGGAGTCTCACCCCTGCGGGCTCAGGTGGCCACTGTGACCCCCGCCCCCACCGAGGAGCGAGGCCCAGCGCAGCGCCTCCCGGGGCAGATGGGTTGGCAGGTGGCGGGGTCGCACTCACGGGATCCCACGTTCCCCCTCACGCTAACCTGCTGCAAGGGAGGGTCAGATGAGAACTTCCCTTTGTGTCCTAAGTATCAATAATGTGACTTGTTTTTTTAATCTTTCTACCTTGAAATGATTTTAGACTTCCAGAGAGGTTGCAAGGGACGTCTGGGTGGCTCAGGGGTTGAGCATCTGCCTTCGGCTCAGGGTGTGACCCCGGGGTCCCGGGATCGAGTCCCGCATCGGGCTCCCTGTATGGAGCCTGCTTCTCCCTCTGCCTGTGTCTCTGCCTCTCTCTGTGTGTCTCTCATGAATAAATAAATAAAATCTAAAAAAAAAGAAAGACAGAAAGAAAGAAAAGTCGCAAACAATGCCCAAAGTTCCCAGACGCCGTCCACCCGCTTCCCCCGGCGAGGACGCCCTGCTCGCCCTTGAGAATCAGCACCAGGACGCTAGCGCTAGCGTCAGTTAAATTACAGACCTTATTTGGGTTTCATCTGTTTTCCACAAATGTCCTTTTCCTGTTCCAGGGTCTCACATTGCATTTAGCTGCTATGCATGACTTCCTCTAGAAAGCCTCCAAGAACTTATTTATTTTTTCGTGGTGTCTCGTTGGGACCTCACACCACCTCCATGAGCAAGAAGCGTGGGTGTGGGCGTCATTAGGGGACAGCCAGCTGCACCCTGTGGCAAACGTCCCTGCCCAGTGGAGGCCAAGGGGTGTCCCATCCAGCTTTTGTAAAACAGCTAAGTGGAGCCTGACCAGCACAGGGAGGCCTCGGGTCACTGGAGTCCGTGGGGACAGAGCCAAGTGCCCACTTTCCCTCCTGGCCCGTGCAGATGGCCGACCGCTCAGCCACAGGTCACACAGCACAGTCATCTGGAAAGGGCCCTCAACCTGCCCTGGGCTCACAAACAAATAGAATCTGGAGCCCATTGGGGTACAGAGACGCATCGAAGTGCACGTTGGACTCTGCCCCATGCGTCACCAGGACGATATGCCGCCTGCCGCAGGGGCTCAGAGGGCCCTGGAGTCGCCCTGGTGTCCAGGGGTGCCGCGGAGAGCCCCCGGAATCAGGGTCTCCGTGTGAAGCCTCAGAGCAGAAGCCAGCCCCGTGGTGGTCGGCCTCAGCGTGGGGCCGGGTGTCGGCCGAGTGCAGGTGGAGAACTTAACACTCCAAGGACGCAAAGGGCAGAGCCCCGGTCCCAGAGCTGTGGCCCCAAGGAGGCCACGGGGCGAGGCAGCCGGTACTCCTGCACAAGCCGCTGCATGAACCCCCAGGGACTCAGCCCCTCCAAGACGAGAGACCAGGACGGGGCGGCGAGACGAGGCCCAGCTCCTGGCTCCCCGGGCTGCAGCTGTCCCCTCCTCCAGGGCAGCGAGCTTCCCCGCCTCGGACCTCCTCGCCTGTCAACTCCCGGCCCCAATGTCCTTGCCCATCTCTGCTGCCTCAACAACCCTTCCCATCCTCCCGGGCCCAGAACCCATCAGCCCCGCACGAACGGGGACCCCTCGTGGCTCCGTGCCAGGCCTCCCAAAAGCTCCTGCTGCATTTCACTGAGATTCTGTGTCGCCTGTGGGCCTCCCTCCCCATGCAACCGGGATTCCAGGCAGGGCCCTGGCCCAGCTCCTGCTCCACGTTCGTGTTCCCGGCCCTGGGCACAGCCGGGGACGGAGTGGGTGCCCCCCCCACCGGAAGCTGTTGGAGGAAGAGAAGGGGGGCAGGGAGGGATGAGGGACGGAGCTGTCTCCCTGAGATAGGAGGTGGTGCGAGGGGGCAGGGCTGCCGGCAGACCACAGCCTCCGCAAACTTCAGCTTTGGTAGGACAGCCCAGCCCCCGGCACTCAGGGACTCCCACTGAGGGACCTCAGAAGCTTCTAGAGCAGCTGCCCTGTTGTCAGGTGAGAAAGTGGAGCCCAGAAGTACGAGCTGCACCTGCAGAGGCCTCTCTTCAACAGTGAGGGCCAGGCTCCCCAGAGTTCCCTCCACCCCCTGGGCCTCACCTTGCCTCCTGCACCAACCCCGTGCTCAGGCTCTAGATGAGCCCCGACCCTGGGAGCAGGAGGCAGCTCTGCGACATCTTGGCTCAGAAGGAGCCGTCAGCGAGCAGGACAAGCAAGGGCCGAGGAGGCGGGGGGCAGGCCCCAGGGGGGCCACGAGAGGCTGGGTGGCAGCAGGGGAGCTGTCGGCCTCTGCACAGAACGGGGGGCGGGGAGAGGCCCTGGAGTGTGGGGCTGTGGCTGGAGGGTCGGGCGGCCACCACGGCCTCCGCGGAGGCTGGAGAAGAGGCTGTCAGGGCGGAGCTCCTGAGAATCGAGAGGGCACAGCTCCAAGGACGGAGGGAGGTGCGGTTGTCAGGGGCAAGGCTCTGCTGCCCGGACGGGAGGGAAGCCGGCTGGCAGGGCTGTGCATCTGGGAGAGGGGGCATGAGGAGCTTCTGGAAGCTTCCAGGTCCTCCGCGAAAGAGGAGGTGAGTCCCTCTGAAACCGAGGGAGGAGACGGCTTGGAGAGGAAGGAGACAGTATGGAGAGGCAGCCCACAGGTAGGGGGCGAGCAGCAGGGCTCCAGGGCCCGTCGGAGGTTGGCGGTCTGAGCCGCACCCGGTGAAGGGAAGCCTCGGGCTCCCGGGGTTTCAACAGGACGGAGAGCCGGCGAAGCGGGGCTGCGCGCTTGGAGGGGCTGCGACCGGGCCCCACGACCACAGCGGGGCCGCGGCCAGCCCGGGCGACCCGGACCCCCCACGCACCCACACCCGTGTCTGTGGTGCCCCGCAGGGAGGGCGGGAGGCCTCGGGGTGCACACCTGTCCCAGCGCTCGCCACCCGCCCTGGCCGCTCTGCCCCGCGGCCACCCCTCGCCGCCCTGGGCCCCCGAGCCCGTCCGCAGCAGCACTGACTTTGCCGGGCTGCAGGCCGGGCCCGTGGAGCGACACCCGCACGGCGACGGTCGCGCGGGTCCCCCCAGCCTTCCCCGAGGAGAGACGGAGCGCGGCTGGCGGGGCGGCTGCGAGGCCCGGAGCGGGGCCGGGAACCCGGCCGTGAGAAGCCGCCGCCGACCACCAGCTCTGTGCTGATTCGTAATGATGTGTTTAATAGAAATTTCAAGGTTCATTACGGGATGTGGATTAATTAAATTGAGAGGGGAGATAATGAAAGATATTCCCACTGGACGCGTAGCGGAGCAGGCCTGCGGTGGCAGGAGGAGGGGGGTGAACCTGTGGACATTCCAGAACCCTCCTCTGAGTTTGCCCACGTGCCCGGGAGCCGGGGCTCGGCTGCGTCCTCCGAGGCGAAGGCGGTGGCAGAGGCCGCGGGCCGCAGGTCTCCACGGGGAGCCCGGCCTCTGTCCGCGTCTCCGGCTGCCCCGCCGGGCTCAGCCCCCGCCCCACGTCACTGGCTGCTGGCCCCCCGGGGCGGCCACTGGCTGCTGCTCCCTGCTCGTTCCTTCCCACGGTTCTGGGGGGCAGGAGGGCGCCAACCACATGGGACTCTGTGGGGCGCCCCAGGCGCCGTGGCTGAGCAGTTCGGAGAAGGAGCGGCTGTGGCTCGAGGCTCTGCTGGCCCAGGAGTCCCGAGGGTACCCCCCGAGTCTCCCAGGGGTGCTGGCAAAGCCGCTGTCGGCCTCCTGACGCACCAGCGGGAGCTCGAGGAGCTGACAGCGAGTCCCGGTCTCCGTGGGATCCAGGACTGGGGGTTGGTGCACGCTCATGGCCATGAGAACAGCAGTGCCACTCCCTGTGTTTGCACGCCGCCCCTCCCAGCACGCACACCCGACCTAATCTGACGCTCACGAGGGGCCCCGGGGGACATTGCACCCATTCCACAGAGGTCGCTGTGGGCAAACTACCGCTACACATGATGGGAATAAATCTCATCAACAAGGTGCTCGGCGAGAAGCACCCACGTTGAGGGAACGCACGCCTGAGGTCACGTACGCAAACCCGGAGGAAGCGGGTACGTTTGAGGAGGCCGGATGGGCGGGACTGGGAAGGGGCACGAGGATCTCGAGGCGCCCAGCCGTGATGTAGCCCCTCGTGTGCGCTGAGGCTCGGCAGGGGATCCTGCGGGGAGCTGACACCCGCGGCCCGGCCCTCTCCCTGCAGCTACGAGCACCTGTTGTAAACGGAGTCCCACGTCCAGGAAACTGTCCTGCAGACGCCGGTTCATCTTCCCTCGCTACCGTTTATCCTTCCCGGTCTCCCCAAAACAGGACACTAATGTACCACGAGATAAATGCATTTCTATTGCAAAGTGCTCACAGGTGGATCCAGCCTCGAGAGTGAGTGCCTGGAGCAGGGCCGGCGTGGGTCTCAAATCCAGGTCTCTAGCGGCACGTCCGGGGCCCTTTGCTCCAGAATGAAGCCCTGTGTTCCTAACGTTGGTGCGGGGGGTGCGGGTAGCTGTGGCTGGGCGCCCGCTCCCCCAAGAGCTATTCTGAGAGCCGCACTTCTTGTGGCTCCGGAGAACCTCTGAGCAGTCACCGAAATCACAGACGCTCGGCCCCAGAGAGTCCCCGGTAAGGCCAGGGAACACCTCAATGCTTGACTTCCGGCCCATCGCTGCCCGAGCGACTTCCCACGCACCCAACTATCTCTCAGTTCGCCCTCGTCCTCCTGAATCAGTGGGATTCGCCGGGAGGCATAAAGGAGGTGAAAATCCTCTTCCTTATGCAGCAATTATTCACACCAGCCAAACCTCATTCATCACAGATGAACTTCTTATCCAGTTTATATTCCGTAACTCAACCCTCTTTAAGTAAGAGCAAACGGTAGCGGGCTTCGGGGGGAGGCACTTGCCGTCCTACGGACTCGAACAACCCGAGCCGCTCTTTCATTTTGTACCTGCGTCGTATTTTCTGAAGTCTGCACGAAGGACAAGGGTGATGGGAACCAGGGTCCAGATCCCGCTGTGGTCTTTCCAACCTGCGAGGAGATGAGGCTTGAGCTCAGGGGGAGGCACAGCCGTGCAGGCCCACAGAGCCCGCTGAGCACCTGTCACCGGCTGCCGGGAGCCTCCACCTTCACCCAGGATGGGGTCCAGGGTGACCTGCTTCTTCCTCCTGAAGAGGCCGGTAAGCTCCGCAGGGGAATAGAAATGGAAGGGAGCCCAGAAACCACCAGCGCACCTCTTCCCTGGACCAGTGAGGCAGGAAGCCTGCAGGATGCACCCTCAGGCACTGGGAGCGGGAAAGGCAAGGCCGGACGTGAGCCCGGGCCCCAGGAGTGTGCCCAGGATGAACGCCCAGAGCTAGTCAGGGAGACCCAGGGGTGAGGCCGACAGCAGGGTGGACACAGTAAGACACCAAGAGGGAAGATCTCAGCCGCGTGCCCTGGGCAGTGGATGTGTGGGATGACCTGACAACAGGCTCTGTGTGCAGCCCCAGGCCCATCACTCACGGAGGGCAGAGACCGGTACCCAGTGGCCTCCCCGCTGGACGGTCGAGCCCACCTGGAGAATTTGACGGAAGGAAGACCCGTTCATGGTGCATTTAATTGACACTTAGACCATCCTCAGGGGGACGGTCATTTGGGAAGAACATCTTGAGTCTCTGCAACTCGTCCCGGGGCTCATCGCACTACGTCACACACCCTGAGCACTAGGATTCATAGGATGCACAGGAGCCGTCTCCCGCAGCCCCATCCCTAGGGGAGCAACAGAGGAAGTTTTCCGGGGGAAAATAGTCCCAGAACAAAAGTCTCGAGGGACGAAAAGAAAAGAAAAGAAAAGAAAAGAAAAGAAAAGAAAAGAAAGAAAAGAAAAGAGAAACAAGTGAGCAAAGACTGAAAATGCAGATAAATCTAAACAAACACTGACATAGAAATTACGATAATAAATTCCAATTCGGTGAAAGAAAGAAATAAAACCCTAACGGCAATATTACTGTTGGCAAGAGGACTAAATTTACGACTGCCTGTAAATCTACAATTATCTCAAAACTAACTAACTTTTAAGAAGAAACCGAGTATAGTGTCAAGTCAAAGACAGAGGGGGGAGGGGGGCGCAGAGCAATGTTCACCCGCCCGGCAGCCAGCTACGGGGATCGTATTAGTTTCTGGAGCTGCTATAACGAGTGACCGCACGTTTGGAGGCTGAAAACCACAGAAATTTGTCATCGTGTAGTTGGGGAGGCCCGAAGTCTGAGATCTAGGAGATCTAGCGAGCTGCCCTCGCTCCGGGGAGAGTCTGCAGGCACAGCATCCGACCCGGCCTGCGTGGCCCCCCGCTTCCTCCTCTTCCCCACCTTCTCCCCTCTTCTGCCCTCTTGCCCCCCTTCCACCTCACTTGTCTTATATAAGGACCCGTGTCCTGGGACTGAGGGCTCAGCTGGATAA
Organism: Canis lupus dingo; assembly: GCF_003254725.2. Taxonomy (NCBI): domain Eukaryota; kingdom Metazoa; phylum Chordata; class Mammalia; order Carnivora; family Canidae; genus Canis; species Canis lupus. The sequence goes on along the minus strand of NC_064267.1, from coordinate 49,877,763 downwards.
TCCGGGCTGAGCTCATCTCAAGATCCTCGACTTAACTACATCTGCAAAGATCCTTTTCCCAAATAAGATAACATTTACAGGCTCCTGGAATTCGGATGGGAACCTGTCCTCTGCGGGGGTGGGGAGCCACCGTTCAACCCGCTGCATGGATGAAGCAATCCGTGCCTTTGGTTTGGAGGGCCCCAGGTACAGCAGGGCCCCTGTTGTGCAAAGCAATCTGTGGGACCTTAGATAAAAGTCCAGACCCGTACCCCATGCCACCCCACCCTGTGTGTTCCGTGCCAGGTCCTCGAGGAGAAGCTAGCGGACAGTGGGCTGTGGGGGCCTGGGCCTGCCTCTTGCCGAATGAGAGGGTGCCCCTATAGATCTTCCAGGAAATCTTGGGGAGGTCCTTGGGGTCCTGTTGCCAGGTCTACGGGGGCAGGAAGATGAAAATCACCTGGCCTTGGGTTGAGGATTCCTCCGATAACCTTCAGCAGGAGGGAACCCGGATCCCGCCTGCCTGCACCCACCCACCTGCTCCCTGCAGGCATTCGCGGATAGAGCCCCCCTGGAACCGCTCTCTACACCGAACGTAGACCCCAAATGAGGAAATTGCAACCATTTGGGATAGTTCAAGTTTTTAATTACTCCAGGAAAAGTTAATTACAACTCAGTGGCTGCTTACTCTGCAGTTTTCTGAGAGCAAACAGACGCTCAGCAGCCAGATGGGGAGCCGGGATCTTCCTGTGTTGGGGCCGCGCTGGAACCCAGGGCACCCAGGTGCCAGCCGGGCTCGGCCCCCGCTGCCGGGTGACCGGCCCCTTCTCCCCTCTGCGGTCAGTTTTCTTTACCTGCTGATGGGCGTCTGGGAGCTGACCACAAGGCTTTCCTGCTCTGCGGCGCTCGTCCATGGCCCTGTTCCCCTCACGTGCACTGAACCGCTCGTGGCTCTTGAACACGCTGCTCCTCGAATTTGCATGGGGGAGGACAGGCTTGGCGATCGGCCTGCCGGGATTCGAATGCTGAGTCTGCCCCTTAATCTGTGCGGCCCTGGGCAAGCTTCCTAACCCGCCCGGGTCTAGGTGTCCGCATCTGTGGAACGGGAATGGCGACACCATCCGCCTCGTGTGGTCGTCGGGGGGTAGGTGAGATGGCGATGGGGCCCCTAGGACGACGTCCCGGTGGTGATGACGATGGTGAGGTGTGTCCTCATTTGAGGCTGTGGCCCAAATACTACTCTTGGGGCCCTTCTAATGCCCACCCCCTGTCCGTCCCCACCTGCTGTCCGATGACCCTGTCTTAGTAAGAGACCACGGGAATCCGTCACGCGAAACCAGAAAGGGGCCCGGTCAGCACAGCCGGCTCAGGGAGATGGAAAAGGCACAGCCCTTCCCTCTGCCTCTGCGGCCTGGCTGGACACCAGCCTGCCCCCGACCCCGCCCAGCCTGCCCCCCGCCCAGCCTGCACCCCCCGCCCAGCGAACAGGCCGCAGTCGGATGGGCCAGGACACGTGCGTGTGGCCACATCGCTTTCTGCAGGTGAGCTGAACCCACCTGCCCCCGTGCTGCTTCCCCCTGGAAACCTCTCCGGGAGGCCAGCTTCCTCTCTGCACCCCGACAGGGGCAGGTTCCGGGGGACCCCCAAGTCTTCCCTGAAAGTCAAGGCTTACGATCAGGAGTGAGAGTCAAGAAGCTGAATCGGGAAGGCGGGTCACACTGTGGGCATGTGCTTGTGCTCAGGGCAGCTCGGAGGAGCTCGCAAAGCCTTGAACACACCCTCATCTCGGAGGAAGGGGAGACCAGAGGCACAGAAGACCAAGGCAGCCCCTCGGTGCAAGGTGGAAACCAAGTCAGGGTTAGGACTGAAGGCCCCGTGCGCCCCAGGAGCATTCGGCCACACGCTCGGCGATGGGCAGGTGCTCAGAGCAGGTGTCCCCGGCACGCAGTGGGGTCAAGATGCCCACGTGCGGGCCCTGGAGCACCCAGGGGTCCGGCCTGCCCAGGGAAGTCCTCCCCTCCCACATCCCGGCGGCAGGTGCCCCTGAAGGCAGCCTGGGCATCTGCATTTCCGGAGCAGCTTCCGGGCCACTCTGGGGCACCGGGAAGGGCTTCTCTGAGTGCCTTTTGGTCTAAAGAGCAAAGGACCTGGCCCAGGGAAGGGGAAACAACAGGAGCCTCGCAGGGAAGGGCACAGAGACACAAAAGGGGGAGGGCAGGACCCTCGTTCCTGCTGCCCCAAGCCTGGCGCATGTCGGTGCCCGGCGGACCCAGGGATGGGTGCCGAGATGTGCCCGAGGGAGCAGGGAACGACCCTACAGGCAGAGGTCCACGGGGCGCGGGAGCACAGTGCGGGTGGGGGCTGGCGCAGCCCTCAGCGCCCGAGAGGCGCTTCCTCCAGTGGGTGGGGCCAGCAGGCAGGGAGGAGGGACGGGAAACTGAGGCTGGGTTTGTCTGTTTGCAAAATGAGCCGCCTCGTTTCTTCAGCTTACACGTGGCGTGGGTGGTGCTCCCCGGCTACCGGAGGACTCCCTGCCCAGCGGCTCTGTCCCCGAGTTGGCGTGTGGGGGCAGCCGCCTCTGCGAGGCCAGGCCTGGGGTCCCCTCCTCCGGGCTCTCCCCAGCCAGCTCAGCCCAGCAGGTGCGACCTGGAGCCAGTGTCTGGGACACAGGAAATGGGGCGGCCCTTTCCCACACCTGCACCCAGAACTGGCCCAGCATCTCCTTACCGGGCAGGTAGAGGCGGGAGGGGGACCCCATCTCTCCCCATCTCTCCCCAGCAGAAGTGCCCGAGAATCTTGGGGCCAAGTGATTCTGGGTCAATCCGTTAACATGTCTATACCCCATTTTGCCATCACTGTTCAAACAATCAGGTTAATACCAGCCAACAGGTCCATGTTTATTCCCAGCTGGGCCGGCTGTTGGTTTTTTAAAAAAGATTTTATTTATTTATTCATGAGAGACACAGAGAGACGCAGAGACACAGGCAGAGGGAGAAGCAGGCTCCGTGCAGGGAGCCCGACGCGGGACTCGATCCTGGGACCCCGGGGTCACACCCTGAGCCTAAGGCAGATGCTCAACCACTGAGCCCCCCAGCGTCCCTGGGTCGTTTCTAAACCCCTGTATGCACACTCCTGATCCTCACGGCAGCCCTACGAGGCCCTCACACTCGTCACTCAAGAAACTGAGCCTAAGACATAGAGTCGCCCGCCCGCTGCCACGCAGCTGCCATGGGGTCTGAAGCCAGGCAGTGGGGCTCTGGGCTCCAGCTCCGCACACCCCCAGGCTGCTTCTCCGTCCTGTGCACGGAGCTCAGGAATTGTCACCCACCTAACTGGGGCCGACCACACAGTCAGGTGGTTGGATGGGTGAACAGTGAACCAACCAGTGCCCAGAGATGAGCAAGGCCGGGGTGAGCTCCACCCAAGGAGCCCTTCTACCTGGGGTGGTAAAGAGGTGCAGCCAGAAAGTGGGTGCAGAGCCCTTGGGCAGGAAGTTGAGCAGTCATGGAACCAGCCCGACAGGAACAGGGCGTCCCCGGGCGTGCGTGCTCCTCTATCCTGCAGGAATAGTCACCAGGGCGCGTCCATACCAGGAGGACCCTGCAGTGTGGCATCCGCGCCTCCACAGTCACCGAGCCTCGGCCCACCGTACCGGGTGCCGTGGGGAGGGACGGGACTGGGTGCCCGCAGGCGAGGAGAGGCCTGCCGGAGGAGGACGGGGCGGAGCCCCCTGAGCGGACTTAGGTGCTGCTGGGGCCGAGGGAGCACAGGTGGAGCCGCGTGCCAAGCAGGATGCGGAGGCTGCACGGCTAACCGGGGAGCGGGAAACATCGCCCCGGGGCCAGAGGCCAGAGGGAGAGGCAGGCAGGGCCCCCCCACAGGACCCCCTGAGCTCACCCACGGAGCCCCAGCGCCCTCCCCATGCTCCTTAAGGGTCTGGGCTGGAGGCCTAGGCTGGCCCGCCGGGAAACAGCGGCTGAGATCATGCACCCGCCCGCCTGCACCCTCCCCAGGCCCTCCCTGCGCCCTCCTGCACCCTCCCTGCCTTCCCGCCCCCTCCCCGCCCTCCCTGCACCCTCCCTGCGCCCACCCATGCCCACCCAGCTCACCATTTTCAGGACACGATTTCCCGTACTTCGAAAGTGTGTCTGGTACATGGAAGCAGGGGTCAACCCTTCTGTACCTCGGATTCTTCAAGCAGGTCCGTTGGTTGGAAAACCTGAGTAACGTAGCGTAGTAGTGCCGGGGACACAGGCTCGGGAACACAGGCTCGCCGTGCGAGCCAGGAAGGTGACGCGCTGTGGCGGGGACACGAGCACAGCACGCCGGAGGGGAGAACAGAGCTGGGCCTCGGAGAACACGGGCGAGTTTCCCGGGCGGGATGGGGGAGGGTGCTCCAGGCAAAGGCCCTGGGGCCTGTCGCCGGGACACGGTGCCCAGCTTCCAAGTGATGATGCAGCCAGACCTGGATCCCTTGTGGCCCTGGGAATGGAGAAGCAGAGTGGGTAGGTAAGGGGCTGCTGAGTCAGCTTGATCCAACTGTCCTGATCCCCGTCTCATACCGGACAGGGTCTCGCCTCAGTGCCCGCCGCGCCACCACCCCTGCCAGGAGCCAGTGGAAAGAGCCTTACCCTCCAGACACAACCCTGCACGGCTCCCTTCCCGGAAGGGCGGGGGCGGCCTGTTGTTTGGGAAGAGCTCCTCGCCCGCTGCAGGGTGGGCCCCCGCCCCTCCCAGCCCGCCCCCCAGGACACTGAGCCCCCATGACTGTGGGGACCGTGCATTCTGCCATCGGGGGGCCTGTGAAGTGAGATGCTGAGACCAGATCAAGGGTCCCCAGCCGTCTCCCGGAGACGCCCCAGAGGCTGGGAGTGAGCAGGGCGCGGGCTGCGGCTCCTGCAGAACCCCTGACCCGCCTGGCTCATCGGGGCAGCGCACAGGCACACACGCACACGGGTACGCAAGAGGGGGTCGCGGCTGGGCCCCGCTCCCCGCACCCCTCCGCACCCCTCCGACCCGCTGCTCTGCCCTGCGAGGCCCCTTCCCATCAGCGAGCCACAGCCCCGCACGAACTGCAGGCAAAAGTGGTTTGGAAAGGTCAATACGAGATGCATAATTCAGGGGGTGCACCTCCCGGAGGGACCGCTGATGGAGGAGATGTGGTGAGAACAGGAAGTGGGTTCTCACCGCAGGAGACGCCGGGCCTTCCTGCCGCCCTGCACGCTCGCGGGGGCCGGGGGTGCGGCCACGCTCCGTCACCTCTCAGCTCGCGGGCCGGCGGGGCTGGTGGACGGGACGCTGGCGTCCGGGGGGGCCAGGCTGGCTCCTGCCTCTGGCTGTGCGCCCCGCTGTTGCCTGGCCACCGGAGATGGAGAGATGGGGACGGGATCCGATGGGCATTTGCTTTATTCTGGGTAATGAACCAGCCTGAAAGTCACTGGTGTTGCCTGCATGGGTCAGCTGTGGCTCCCGGGCGCCCCCACCTGCCCTGCGCTGGACCCCAGGGCGCTCTGGGTCCCGGCTGAGCTGGCACAGTGCGTAGGGGACTCAGAAGGGACCTAGGCCAGCTTTCCGAGCTTGCAGAGCTCCCCGTGACAAGGCTTCCTGCCGCCCGGCCCCCGCGCAGGGGCCACAGAGCCCCGCGGGGAGGAGGGGACGCTGGCCGTCACCTCTCGGGAGCCCCGCGGTGCCGTCCAGCCGCAGACACGCAGACCGAGACTTTTACCAGTGGGTCGCGCTCCACGTTTTCTCTACAACTTGTGTTCTTCGCTAACAGCGCGCCTCGTGGGTCACTCCGAGGCAGTGCGTGTGTCAAGCTCCATTTCTGCAGCCCTGGGCTATCTCAGAGCAGAGACATCACTAAATTCGCTCTTATTCTTTGCAATTCAACCCCCCGAAGGCCTCCTAGGGAGGGTCAGCCGTATGGGGGCACAGCCTCTCCCCGGGGAAGGCCCCACACGTCCTCAGGGCCTGAGCCTGTCCCGCCCTGTTGGCTCAGGCCCCGGCTGCACACACCCGGGCTGCTGCATGCGCTCCCTGCACCCGGTGCACCCTCCTTCTGGCCTCTGGGGGAGACGTACCCATGCCTGTGCCACCTGTACCAGCCTCCTCCGGCCCCAGCGGCAGGAACGTGGCCCAGGTGGCACCTGTGTCTTCAGGACACAAGGACCTCAGTGGGAAGGCAGGTGGGGTGGCCCCCGCCCTCGCCCGCCCTCACCCGCCCAGCAGCCTGCCCCGGAACCAGGACTCGGAGGTGAAAATAGAAGGAAGGGGAGACACTCCCTAAGTGGCTTCTTTTTTACTTCAATGGAAAATGCCCCCAAGTGAAGTTTGAAAAGAGTCCCCAGGCCTGCATCCAGGGGAGCAGCCCCCTGCGGCCCTGAGCTGGGAAATGTGTGGTCTCGTGCTAGCGGGGCCGTGCAGCTTCCAGCTCCAGGAGGCCCACAGGCAGGCGCTCCTGCTCCTGCCACCATCTCTCACCATCTCTCACCATCTCTCTCGCGAGCTCAGAGAAGCCCCAGGAAGGCTCTCAGGCGCCCGCATACCCCCGGCCCCCGCCCCACCAGGTCTGCCCCTGTGGCCTGCGCAGCACCCTGGCCCCGCTGGGCGGGCGGGCCACCTCAGTCTTCATCCCTGGAGCACGATGGCCTGGGTCCAGCCCCGCATCAGTGAGGCCCTGGGACCCGCAAGTCAGGAGCCCGCTGCACCCCCCGGTGGGCACGGTCCACCCATGTGTCCGCTGATACCTTCGCAGGCGTTGACCAGCAACACCCTCGCCGGAGCAGACAGTGAATCCTCGTATCCCTGCATCCTCTCTGCCAGGAGCAAACAGGCTGACCCCCCCCGCCCCACCGGCGTTCCTGTCCTGCAGCCTCACCTTCCCTCGGACGTCGGACCCCACGGAGCAGGTCTGCCCGCAGGACAGGAAGAGGGGACAGGACACTCGCCCTGGTGACGGTGCGCCAGAGCCAGCTTCCCGTGGCCTCTCCTTTCTGGGCACCCAGCTGTGCGCCGGGGATGCTCCTGCCCTCCCGCATGGACACAGGCCTGGGGCTGACGGCCCAGAGCTGGCCGGAACCCCACTGAGCGTGTTTCAGAGCCGTGCTGACCCAGGGCCCCCCGTGCCGCCCCGAGCCCCTGGGCGTGCTCGGCTCCACTCCACCGGGCGAAGCCGTGGAAGGACGTGCCATCAGACGTGCTGTGTCTGGAGGGGGCCCCAGTTTGGCCAGGCCGACCCCTAATTTCACAAGGTGCAGAAATGGAAGCGAGAGAAATGCCCAGATGCAACCACACAACCACACTCAGTGTGTCCACGCTCGGAGGCCCTTGGGTTGCCTGCGGTTGTGTCTCCATCAGGAACATTCCAGAAGGTCTTCCTGGAAATCCAGAAGCGAAATTCCCAAAGGCCCCAGTGAGATGTCTGTTCTGACAGTCCCTGGAAAAGCACCGCTCCTCTGACTCAGGGAGGTTGTGGGCAGCTTTTCCCGTTCACCCCAACCCCAGACTCTACATTTGAATTTTCCTCCGTGTAGTTCACATTCGTGCATATGAAGGGAAGCAGAGCATGAGACTCGCCCCCTTCCCGTATGCAGACCCCTTTCCGTGGGGTGTGGGGGCTCCACCCGCAGGACAGCACCCAGCGCCCACTTGCCCGACCCTGCAGCCGGGAGCCCTGCCCCCTGGAGACGCCCTGCTGCTCCAGCGAGGCCCCGACCTGACCTGCCAGCGAGGCCCCAGCACCCAGAGCTCCAGGGAGCCGGGACTCGGAACAGGTGCACGCTGTTTGAAGCCAGGTAGCAGAGCAGCGCGGAGGAAGGTGGGGAAGCCCCGCGCGGCCTGTCCTGAGCGGGATGGCCGGCTGCAGCCCCGTGGGCCAGGCCGTGTGGACTTCTTCACCCGGCGCACAGCGGCCTCAGCCCGGCCAGGCTCGGACTGCTCTCCCCGGACCAACAGGAGCGAAGTCAGGCTGCAGCCAGAAGCTCGAGAGGCCCGGGGCTCCAGCCAGGGGCACACAGCAGCGTCTCCCTGAGGGCTGCCCCTCGAGGCACCCCGAGCCCCTTCCCCACATCCCTGCAGAGAGGTCTCTGGAGGGGGCTGCCTCTTGCGGGGTCCCATCCAGACCAGGTGCCCCGTGTGAATGCATCAGCTGTGGACGGGGCCGCACCACCCACTCTAGCAGACGATGCCTCCGCTCGGCGCCCCCGAGGATGAGCACAGGATGGGCTGCAGAGAGCCCTGCCGGGCCAGTCGCCCTCTAGAGCGCCCTCCCAGCCCCAGCCCCACGCTCGTGTGCATGGCCCACGCACAGGTACCCCGCGCTGGGTGGGGGGGCGGAGGTCTGCACAGCTTCGCTGGGAGCTCCTCCCACAGAACCCCCACGCTCCCCCCCAGGCTGCCTGTGCACGGCCCCCATCAGGTAAGTGGGTGACAGGCTTCGGACGGATGGCACGAGGCTGCGTGAAGCCCGCTTGCACCTAGTAAAGGTCCTGAGGCAGGCTCGCCCCCATGGAGGTGACGGCAGGGCACACGCTGTGGGACAGTCGGGCCAGCCTCCCACATAGCAGCCCCCAGGGCTCCCTGCGGGGAGACAGACGGGCCACCCGCCCCTCCCGGGATGCCAGGCCTGGTGTGAGTTACACCAAACTGCTAAAGAAGGGTGCGGTGGTGCCGGAAGGCGTGGGAGACAGGTGTGCACAGCCGCGGGCCGGGGCTCTGAGGACTCGGGAGCTCCTCTCCCCGGACCCACGTCCACGCGGCTCCCACGGCACAGGAAGGAGGCCGCCCCACGCCCCAGAGCACAGCGCAGATGTAGGGGCTCAGGCCGCAGCCTCCAGTGCAGGGGACGCCAACAGGAGCAGCCGGGAACCCGAAGTGCAGGCCTTGGAGCCCATCTGAACAGGACAGAGGCCACGCGGGCCTTTTCCAGACCAGGGCTGCCAGCCGGGTCTGCCCCAGGACTGCAGGGTGGACGCAGGCTAGCCCCATCACACCTGTCACTCCCCGGATCCCCATGGCAACTCCGTGAAGGAGGCACCATCGTCGCGTCCATTTCACAGACCGGGAAACTGAGGGCCACGGGGCTGAGCTCACACAGGTCTGCGCAGGAAGGGGTAGAACCGGCGGCCAGGAGGGTCTCGGGCCGGCGTCGGGGCCCGACCAGCCCTGGGAAACAGCTCATGCAGCCACCTGCCGCTCCTGTCTGGCCGGTGGGCAGTCCGGGGCCGCCCGGCCTACTGGACACCCTCGGGGGGACAGCAGAGGCCAGGAAGGGCCTGGAGGGACAGAGATGCTGCAGGGAGCAGACGAAATGTCACATCTCAAAAATCCTCAGAAAAATAAAAGATGCCACATTCCTGGAGCTAAAACGACGGCTGTAAAAGAAAGACAAATGTGCAGGGAGCAAACTAGATTCGGGGAGTCAGAAAATATAGCTGGACCGAGAAAGGCTCGACGGAAGGGCTGAAAGAGGAAGCTGAGCTAGGATTGCCGAACGTGGGCTGGGGGACGGGAAGTAGGAGAGAAAAGATGAGGAAACGAGAGAACGTGTTAAAACAGCGGAATCACGGATCCAGAGGAAGGGGAAAGAGAATGGGGAGGCGACAGGTTATCAGGGTTTTCGCCCAGGAAGCCTTCCCAAAGCCAAAGGTCCGCGGCGCCTGATGGACGGGCCCCCGAGCCCCGCGACGGATGCAGGTCGGGACAGAAGAACCCGGGAAACCAGGGGAAACCCGCCCGGGCCCCACGGACAGCGTGCAGGGGGCGAGGCTCCGAGCATTCCCCACCCCCCCCCCCGGTGTAGAGCTGGGAGGCCCCCGGAGCGCCCCAGCAGCTCAGTTAAAATAGTCCATGACATGCAATCCCATGCTCAGCTTCTGCACAATCAGACGCAGGAGGAGAACGATCCAGACACAGAAGGTCCCAAGAAGCTAGAATGTTCCCCAAGGCAGAGCCCTAGAGAGGAAGAGGCGGGGTCCAGGGAAGAGGTGCCCCCATGGAGGCTGGCTGCGTCGGCCGCGCCAGGCCACCCCGAGGACCAAGGGCCCGGGCCCGGGAGGCCGCCGTGGGGGCTCGCGGGTGGACCGCCGTCCAGGTGGAGCTGGGGAGACGTTACATAGGAACATGGAAACCCAAGTACATGGGGCAGTGGGGGCGGGGGTGCAGGGAGGCGCTCATTCGTCAAGGGGGCGGTGCCGGTGCCGGGGAGCGAATGTCACCGCTGGGGCCCGCGCACCGCTCCACGTGCTGTGAACACTTGTTGTTTGGGATTGTCACATATCTGCGTTCAGAGGACGGCAGGTGACTCCTCCACGACGGGAGCCACGGATAGGGTTTCGCGGCGGAGGCTCACCACTGTCCCCCTGTCTGCCACAGACGCGCTATGGTTCCGGGCCTCCCTGCACCGAGGCTGGGGCACCTGCGCGGCTCCAGCCGACGGGATGGGACGTGCTCCCTGCACTGTGTCCCTCAGTCTTCCAGGCACGTTCTAAGCTGGAAAATGCTGTCGTGCCCACGGCAGAGGAGCAGCGGAAGCACCGGGGCTCCTGGCGGCCCAGCCCTGGTTCTGAGCCTGGTGGTCACAGCCCACGGCGGCTTGGTCACCAGGCACCTTCCCCTGAAGCTCCTCAGGGACCTGGAGGGGGTCTGAGCACCCGGGGCCGACGGCGTGCCTGTTCCCATCCTGCCCAGGGAGGGGAATGGGGCTCCCTGAGGGCCTACCGGGCGGGCCTCTGACGCCAGGCACAGCGGTCGTCCCTGGGGACAAGTGCGGAGTCACAGGGCCCAGAGCAATGCTTTGTCCAGATCTTTCTGGCCTCCGACATCGCCGGTAGCCAGCTGCTAGGGCTGGGATGCCCACACACGGGAGCCCCTCTGCCTCCGCCTGTCGTCCAGGCCCGACCCCGAGGCCCTCGTTTCAGTTTGAACCACTTCATTTTCAACAAAACCAGGTAAATAGGGTGAGCTGCTCCCCCGACTCAGAAGACCCAGAAAGAGCCTCTCCGGGTTTAGGACCGGCCAGGTTAACAGGTTTGTGACTCCTACTGTTGACGGAATGACGATGAAACCCATGACCCTGTGGCAGAAAATACTAAACCTCCCCGCCCAGATTAGGATGCGGGGCCGTCCTACAGGTTGGTAAACGGTGCTGCCGATTCAAGCACACCTCGACTGCGGGCGGCTGGCGGGGCCGCAGGCTGATTCTCTACGTGCCTACACCCGGGCTGTGCGTGAGAGTGATGATGCGGGCAGCGCTGGGCGGCCGGCCCCGCGTGGTCGGCAGCAAGCTTCCCATTCCAGGCTGGCCCTCCCGCCGCCTCACGCACGTCCCGCTCGCTCTAGCTCTGGAACAGGAGACGGTTTGGGAGTCAGGTGGGCAGACGGGGTGGGAAACACCAGCCACCCACCCAGAATAAAGCACCAGGGTGCCCAGAGCCTCTCTGAACCACAGGGTCCCGCCAATCAACCAATTACTTGATGTGGCGAATGAGGGGGTGAGCGGTGTGCGCTGTGCTCAGAGGAGTCCCCGTGCTCGTGCTATTCCTTGACTGATGCCTGATGGAGGGACGGATGGATTCCCCTCGTTCAATTCACAAAATGACTTAAAGCAGCTTACAAGTTGGAGGTGTGGGAGCAACGGACCAAGTCTCCCCAGGCCCCCCCACCCCCACCCCTTGCTCGGGGAAACCCCTGCTCCAGTCTCTGGTTCGATGAGTGGGACTCTTCTAAATTCCACAAAGAGTGAGATCGTGCAAGGATTTCCTCCTTTGTGGCTAAATAATGTTCCATGGTCCACACAGACCACATCTTCTACATTCATCTGTCTGTCCATCCATCCGTCCATCCATCTGTCCATCCATCTGTCCATCTGTCCATCCATCCATCTGTCCATCCATCCAACCATTCATCCATCCATCCATCCATCTGTCCATCCATCCATCCGTCCATCCATCCATCCGTCCGTCCGTCCATCCATCCATCTGTCCGTCCGTCCGTCCAACCATCCGTCCATCCATCCATCCATTCATCCGTCTGTCCATCCATCCATCCGTTCATCCATCCATCCATCCGTTGATCCATCCATCTGTCCGTCCGTCCGTCCAACCATCCATCCATCCATCTGTCCGTCTGTCCATCCATCTGTCCATCCGTCCATCCATCCATCCATCCATCCATCCGTCTGACCGTCCATCCGTCCGTCCATCCATCCATCCGTTCGTCCATCCATCCATCCGTCCATCCGTCCATCCATCCGTCCATCCATCCATCTGTCCATCCATCCGTCCATCCATCCATCCGTCCATCCATCCATCCGTCCATCCATCCATCCATCCATCCGTCCGTCCATCCATCCATCCATCCGTCCGTCCATCCATCCGTCCGTCCATCCATCCATCCATCCATCCGTCCGTCCGTCCATCCATCCGTCCGTCCATCCATCCATCCGTCCATCCATCCATCCGTCCATCCGTCCATCCATTCATCCGTCCATCCATCCATCCATCCATCCGTCCGTCCATCCATCCATCCATCCATCATCCATCCATCCATCCTTCTGTCCATCCATCCATCCATCCGTTGGTCCGTCTGTCCATCCATCCGTCCATCCATCCGTCCGTCCATCCATCCATTCGTCCTTCTGTCCGTCCATCCGTCCGTCCATCCGTCCACCCGTCCGTCCATCCATTCATCTGTGAATCCATCCATCCGTCCATCCATCCATCCATCCATCCGTCCATCCATCCATCCGTCCATCCATCCATCCATCCGTCCGTCCATCTGTCCGTCCATCCATCCATCCGTCGGTCTGTCTGTCCATCCATCCGTCCATCCATCCGTCCGTCTGTCCGTCCATCCGTCCGTCCATCCATTCATCCGTGAATCCAACCATCCATCCGTCCATCCATCCATCCATCCGTCCGTCTGTCCGTCCGTCCATCCGTCCGTCCATCCGTCCATCCATCCATCCGTCCATCCATCCATCCATTCATCCATCTGTCCATCCATCCGTCCATCCATCTGTCCATCCGTCCATCCATCCGTCCATCCATCCGTCCGTCCATCCATCGTCCATCCATCCATCACCCATCCATCAGCAGGCACTCAGGTTGCTTCCCCGTCTGGGCTGCTGTGGATAACGCTGCAGTGAATGCAAGGGGTGCACATATCCCTTCAAGGTACTGATGTCATTTTTCTGTGGGATGAATGCCCAGAGTGGGATGCCTGGATATTTTTAATTTTTTGAGGACCCTTCATGGCGGCTGCACCATTTTGCGTCCCCCCCCCCCCCGCCCAACAGGGTGCTGGGCAAAGGGTACAAATTTCCCTCGTGCAGGATGAATGCGTTCTGGAGATCTCACCCGTGCAGCGTGCTGCCTGTCATAAACAGCACCGTCCCGTACTCTGGAAATTTGCTGGAAAGTAGATCTCAGTGCGTCCACCACACACAAAGATCAATCAGTGGGGCGTGAATTAATGGAGACGTTATTGGCTTGACTGTGGTGATCATCCTACTGCGAACACATATATGGAAACACCACGTCCTACATCTTAAACAGACACAATTTTATTTTATTTTATTTTTTAGGAGACAGACCAAGTCTAGATAAAGAGGAAAGAGGAGCAGCCCCAGATGGTGGCCAGAGACAGTAGGTGGCTCGGTTCTGAATTGCACGGCCACCAAGCAAAGCAGGCACAAGTCTGGGGCAGGGGTGACAGGAGGATTACAAAGGAGTGACCTGGACACTCACAATCTTGATGACTCTGGCCTCCACGCTTGTCCACAGGGTGGGACCCTCGAGTGCTTGGACCCTGGGATTTGGGGTTTCCATTCTCCCTGTGACCCCAGGCCTCCCAGATGGCCAGGCTCACCTCTACAGTTGCAAAGGGCATTGTGACCACCGTGAGGCAGGTGACAGAGACGTGGGGGACAGTGGTGGTGGAGGCCTGAGCCCAGTGGCCTCAAGCCACAGCTGCAAATGCCCCACTGGCCAGTGTGGGGCCCATGGGCAGAGGGTGGGACCCTCCGGCAGCAGAGCCAGAGCCCCACAGGCCCCTCCAGGCCCGGATCTCCAGCTGGAAGCCAAGGCTAGCTGCCCGCAGAGGCCCTCTCAGACGTGCTAATGCACCTGGCCCTCCTGAGCCCTGGCAGCTCCGTTCAGAAGTGACTGTGGGGCAGGGCACACAGTCGGGGGCTGGTAAGGAAGGAGTCCGGACGTCACGGACGCCTCCTGATCTGCAAGCTCACGTCTCTTTCCTTGTCCCCCCATCATACAACAAGGTCTGGATCCTTCCAGGATGACTGCGGGACGACCCAGAACCTTCCCGCAGCCCGGACGGCACCAGGGCCGTTTGCAGGGGGCTGCAAGGGCTCCGGGGTCCGCGTGGCCTGCGTGAATGCTGGAGGCTCGGCGGCGGCAGCAGGCAGGGCCCAGCAGGACGGCAGGCGGGGGTGCGTCCACCTCCAGCAGCGCCCACACCCGCAGCCTCCTCTGGCCTCCGCCACCGGCAAGGCCCACTGTGCACATGGAAGGAAGCACGTCGGGCGCCCCGTTCTCCCCGCCACTGCCCCAGGCCCGCGCCTTCTCTCCTGAGGGGGAGCCGAGCACCTGCGGCCCCGCCCGAGGAGGACGCTCGCCGCGTACTTTACAGTCAGGAGCTATTAAAGATTGAGCAGAGCCCAGACAGCGGCCATCTCTGGGGGAAGAAGCATCTTAAGTAAAACCATCGTAGATCTTCCCTGTTGACAAGAAGACGGGCAGCGTGGGGCAGAGCAGAATCGATCCCTCCTCCCGCTCAGATGGAGCCTGATTCTTATTCCCTTAAAAGATGTCAGATGCCGAGCAACAAGATGCACCCTGGACGTGGTCGTCTGAGGGCGTTCAAAGCAGGTTGCAGATGGAGGGAAGTCGGGGTGACAAGAGGGCCCGTGGTTAGCGGGGCTGCACCAGCAGTCGAGCGGGGCTGCCTTTCTGGTTTTCATCTTGTGTGTGGGGGCCGCACTGCCCCCCGGTCCTGCACGGTTCCAGGGGCCCCGCCTGCCTACACCTGGTGTGGTAACGCACATGATGCAGCTCACGGCTACACTCTGGCCAGGGGATACCTGAGAGTGACTTGGGGACGCATCCGACATCCATCCGACAGGTGACCTGGGCACCTGGGCAGACCACTGAAGTGAGGTCCTGGGTGCCCCCCCCCAGGTGCATCTGCAGCCGCGCTCCCCACTCGCCCCTGCAGGCCTGCCCAGGCCCCTCTGGCTCTCCCGGTGGCCACTCCTGGAGCCGGGGGCCGTCGCGGGGGGCATCCTGCAGGCGCGTTCTTGGCGGACTCTGGCCCCAGGCCTGGGAGGCATCTCACTCTGCCCCTTGCTGGGAAGAGGACCTGCTGCCAGGCCAGTGAGCCTCCCGGAGCCAGGCCCCCGCCTGGAGCAGCCTCCCACTCCTAGGCGCTCACCCAAGTTCTCCACGGCGTCGTGTGGCTGCAGCTCGGGGGTCTGTGTCGAACCCCTGACGCTCAGCGTGAGTCGAGCGAGGGCAGTGCCAGCGGGGAGGCCCCAGCCCCTCCGGCCCGGGCCCCAGGGACAACAGCAGTGATTGTCGCCGTCACGGGGCGGGTGGCTCTCCCGATTCACGCGGAGTTCCGCTCCACACCCTCAGCGCACACCGCAGACACTTTAAATTCCCAAACCTCCGAGAGGAAGACCAAGTTGAGGACTGACAGCCAGGGTCTGGGGTGCGGGACGGGGGGCGGGGGGAGCATCTCTGGCCGCATCCCAGATGAGGACTGTTCCACGGGAGGCCGGCCCGAGGGAGCCTCCCCACCACTCAGCCGAGCCAAGCTGTCCAGCCCGAAGGAAGAGTCTCGTTCCAAAGGTGGCGGCACCGAGGGGAAAGTTTTGTTAATCCACAACAATTTTAAGAGCTGAAGTAACAGTTTCTCCAGTTTCAAGGCGTCCACCCACTGCCCTAAATGCGAAACAGGAATCCTGAGCTTTGTAAGTTCCTGAGGGTTCGGATGACGGAGGGAGCCGGCCCCCTGTGATCCCACCCCCAGGCCCAGAGCGTCCAGCAGAGCTGTTGGGCTGAGAGGGCGGGCTCCCGCGGCACCACGCCAGAGAGAAGAGTCTGTGGAAGTTTCCAGAACCGGCTGCTTCCCCCTCTGCCCATCTCTGTGACTGCCTCTGGTGCTGCCTAGTTGGCAGCAGGGTCCTGAGCATCCCACCGAGCACCTCACTGCCCTGCCCGTGCTGTGGGGGGAGGAAAGGTGGGGAGACGGGCGCCCACTAGAGAGGCCTTCCTATTCCAGCAGGATGTTTGCCCCCAGCACAGCCGTGGGCCCCCCGAGAGCCCCAGGAGGCCACCACACACCATACCCTTGGCTGGTGAGCCCCTTGCTCCCTTCTTGGAAAAATCTGCTGCACTGATGGGGAGGGTCCCTGTCTAAACCCCATTAATCCCTGTGGTGGTTGATCTGATGTGTCAACTTGGCCAAGACATGATGCCCAGTTGTTTGGTCGACCGACCATCTGTCTAGATGTTGCTGAGGTTATTTATTTATTTTTTTAGATGAGATTAACATTTATAATCAGCCGGCCTTACGTAAAGTGGATTTCCCTCCATAATGTGGCTGAGCATCATGCAATCGGCTGGAGATCTTAAAAGAAAGGACTGGACTCTTGCTCCCACACTGCAAGGCCACTCTCACCCCGTCTCCCCTGCCGGCCAGCCCCGCGGATTCCGGACTTCCCAGACCTCCAAGCTCAGCATGTCTGTGTGTGTCCTATGGGTCCCGTTTCTCCAGAGGACGCTGGCTGAGGCAGCCCGTAGGGGAGAAGATGGAGGTGAAGGCATAGATGTAGAGACCCCGGTGCAAGACGTCTTAGGATTCTCTCTTTTTACTGAAGAGCCTGGGGCGGCCCAGGTGAGAAGGACTCAGAGACCCGTCAGATCTTCCTGGGAAGTTGCCCTGAGGCCCCAGTGACCCTGCTATGGAGGCAGGAGGGGGCCGGGGCGGGGGGCTCTGTGTCGGAGTCGGGGGGCCACGAGGTGCTTTCTCCCTTGAGAGGCTTGGAGCCTCCTGTCCCCATGCCGGTTAGCAACACCCGGGCAGCCCCCCAGCACCTCAGCGCTCCTACCGGGGATGACACCTGTTCTAGACTGAACAGGTGCCCCCACAAGTTCACGTTGAAGCCCCATCCCCCAATGGGATGCTGGTCGGAGGTGGGCCTTTGGGAATTATCACGGCTGGATGAGGTCATGAGAGTGGGGCCCTGGACGAGAGCCCCGTAAGGAAGGACAGCAGAGAGCTTCCTTTCTCCCCATCGCATGCGGACATGGTGAAGGGCGGCCGTGTGCAAGCCAGGGAGAGCCTCGCAGGAACCGAGTCTGGGGACACCTGACCGTGGGCTTCCAGCCTCCAGACTGTGAGGGACGAATGCCTGTTGTGTAGACCAGCGGATCCAGGCCACGTGTCTCAGGGCAGCTGAGAACAAGCAAAGGGGCGAAGACCAGACTCCAGGGTCCCCTGGCTGGTGGCCCCAAGCGAAGAGCGCGTCTCTGGCCCCCCCGTCTGCAACTGAACAGAATGAGGCCGGGGCCACCTGTCCCGTAGCCGTTTGTGGATCAGAAGAGGGGAAATGCTGTGTAAACCGTGCTGCACAGATGTTCTTCCCAAGCACTGCCTGGGGCCCAGAATTGACTCTCAAAGGCATAGAGTTTCGTCTACGAGGAAGCCACAAGGAGGCAGATCCTGCTCATCACCAAGGACCACCCTGCGATGAGTGGAGCCCCCCCCCACTCCCAGCCATGGGAAAGCTGCCTGGGGAGAGGAGGGCTCGAAAGGGGCACGTCCACTCCGAGGCCAGCATCCTCCCTGCAGGCGTCCTTGCTTCCTGGGGGCTCATGGTGGACCCTGGCCCAAGAAATGGGCCTGCCATGTGATGCCCAGGGCTATACTGACCAGGGGGCGACTGAGGGACCACCTGACCGAGGCTGCTCTCCGAAAGAAGAAGCCCGGAGGTCATCTCTGGGGCCCATCAGCTCCCCCATTGCCGCCCACCGGCCCCAAGTGCCCCAAGACGCAGGGAAGGCTGGCGGAGCGCGGCCTGGCCCCCCTGCAGCAGGCATGGGCATAGTTTACTGGAAATGCATATGCCCTTGGGGGCAGCTGGGTGCAGACATCACAGAGTCAGGCCCCCCAGCCCCTCGTAACTTCAATCCCACGAGACCCTGCGCCTGTGAACTCACCGCTCATCCTTGTTCATCCAACCTGTCAGGCCAAAGGATCACCAACGCCCTAGGGTCCAACTGGATTTGTTCTGCGCTCGGCAAATGCGCCAGCAAAACTCTGACTGCCACGGGGGAGCGGGGGAATGCAGGTTTAAACAATCAGAGCAAGCGTCACCCATACTCATCTCCACCAAACACCGGTATTTGCAAACCAACCACTAAATAAATAAATAATGAGTAAGTCTGGGGCAACACTGTGTCATTCGACAAACATTTCTGAGCATCAGAAAGCGCGTGCCAGGCTTACATTCCAAGAAGCTCTAAGAAGATCAAGAAACTCTGAGATGTCGCTGAGTCCTCCGGGGGCCGGGAAGCGGGGGTGCAGAGGGGAGACGCAAAGGCGGCACCGGGGCCACAGGATGGGCACCTCTGAGGAAGTGGAGGGCGGTCCCTTTGGCTTTAGGACACGCGGTCACCAGCCAGGGAGCGAGGAGGGGCAGCCGCCTCTCAGGGCCACCCTGGGGTGAGGTCCAGCAAATAGAATCACGCATCGTCCGCCTTCAGGCCCTGGAGCTGATTCCATAATGGGCCCTTTCACCGCATCGAGGGGAGTCAAAAAGCTGCCGCCAGCCTCCCGGTAGTCCCCCTGATGCTCCACAAGGGACAGGCCACCCCTGGGGCCCCAGCTGTGCCGCTGCCCGCGCTGGGTGGGACGTCCTAGGAACCACAGGTCTGCTCTGGAGAGAAAGAAAATGTTCTATTTGGATCTAGTAGCATGGCCTCGGGCTGAGAGACCGGGCCTCTCGCTCCTGGGGCCTCCACAAGCTTCGGGATAAATCCAAACCTGTAACATGGCAAGTAAGACTTCGGTTCCGGCCCTGCCTGGACAACTGGAAAAACCAGACTATAGAAACAAGGGTTTTCAAGATACTGGGCATCAGGGCTCAAAGGACAGTGATCCCGGAAAACGGCTTGGGATGGGGGGCCGAGGCGGGCTCCAGGCCACGGGCACAGGGCGGCAGACTCGGCGGATGAGCCCCGGGGGAGCCCCCGTCCCCCCTGCAAAGACGGCCCCTTCTGCAGACGCGCAGAGGCCCCTCTAGTGCCCCGCTGGGCACCGGTAAGGGCATGCATGTGGAGAAACCGCCCAGACGGGAGAGAGAACCCCCTGGGAGAGCCGGAGGGGTCGGCGCCCAGCACCCACACGCCAGTCCCGGGGCGTCGGGTGGGGCGCTCAGGGGCTCGGCTCGGCAGGCCGCGCCGCTCGGGCACCAGCAAGACTCGAAGGGTCCCAGCGTGTCCTGTAGCTTCACGGCCTCCCGGGGCGGAGCGTGCAGCAGCGTCCCTGGGGGAACAGGGTGCCAGCACCCGCAGGCCCAAGCCGACAGCGCCTGCTTCCGGTCCAAACTCCTCAGACTTGCAGAGAAGCGGGAAAATATGACCTGGAATGAGGAGAAAAATCATTTGAGACCAACCCAGAAGTAGCGATGATACAATCGGTTGGAACAGGCGGGGGACAGAGCCTCGGGGGTGTGAGGACGCCGGGGAAGCGCGGAGGCCGTGCAGCGGGGAGACGCTTGAGGACCAGCTCCGCCCTGGCCCCTGGGCACACTGGTGCCCATCCATCCCGGCCCCTGGGCACCCCGGCGCCCATCCATCCTGGCCCCTGGGCACCGCCCGCACCCATCTGCCCCAGCCCCTGGGCACACCCTGCACCCATCCATCCCGGCCCCTGGGCACCCCCACTTCCATCTGCTCCAGCCCCTGGGCAGCAAACAGGGAGCCAAGAAGCGTCTGCAGACCAGGGCAGCTGGGCCAAAGCCGCGAGGGTGTCTCCCCGCCTCCCACCAGGCTCCCCAAGCTGCAGTCCCGCTGCACACACCTGCACACATCGTGCGTGCCCACGCCCACATCCACCCACGCAACAGACATGCCCGTGTGCACACGTGCACCCACACCCGCCCACCCATGCCCACACTTACACGCACACATGCCACACGCGTCCCTCTTGCACGGGCCAAGCGAGACCCCCGGGGAAGGTCAGAGAGGCTGCTCCAGATGACTAGTCCCCAGGGCAGCTAACCTGCTCACGCGTGGGTCACACCCACCTCTGGAGGACCCTCTCGCCGTCCGTTGGCCAAGGCCACAAACACCACCCCCCTCCCAGGGTCTGGGCACCTGCTGCGTGGAGCAGCCTGCGAGGTCTGGGAGTCTAGACAGGAGCCCGGCCCGCTTCGGCCCAGGAGGTGGAGGGGTGGAGGACGGGGTGCTGCTGCTGCGCGGGGCGAGGGGGACTGCCGGCCCCCCGGGCGTCCCTGTCCCTGAGGGAGCAGGTGGGGGGCAGGGGCAGCCGGAGCCCCAAGGAGCCACACACGCAGGTCCCGGGCTCCGAGAGTCCCTGGGCCGAGGCACCCGCGGGAGGGGAGCGGAGGGAGCGGAGGGGCCGCTGCGATTTCATCTCCGGGAGGAAAGTGGGACCTCGGGCCGCGCTTCCTACACGAGAGGTGCCGCGGCTCCCCGGGAGCGCTGCTCTCAATCATACTTAACACTGTGCCCCGAGACAAAAATAGAATTCATTTCAAATCTCATTTCAAGAGAAACACACAATGTAAATAAAGAGAAAGAAATGAATTGCTAATTAAATCCTCTTTAAATTTAGTGTAAGATTAAACAGAAACTTATAGAATCTGCAAGTTGGCACGCGGTAAATTTTTTTCCCCCGAAAACTGCTAATTTAGAAGTGATGTGCTTATTTAGCCACGACTTGATATTGCTATTCTGAATAACGCGCCCGGGGGGATCCCGAGCGGGCCCCGGGGTGAGTTTTATTCCTGGCGCACGTCTGCCTCTCCCGAGGGAACAGGATGCTCGGAGGGCGCCCGGGACCACCTGAAGATCAGGGAGGAGCCCTCTGGGCCCCCGACACGGCTTCCGGAAATATAGGGGAGGGAATGAACCAGGAGGGCAGGCGGCTTCGGGGCCGCGGGGAGGGGGTTTACGGGGGCGCCTGCGGGCCAGGGCATCTGCGCCCCGGAACACCCCGCAGCTCTGCGCCCGTCCCAAGGGGGGAGCCGGGCACTACTGTACCGCGGCCCGTCTCTTAAGGGTTCTGAACACAGAGGCGGAGTCACCCCGGACCCCTTCCCTGGCTTCCCAGCCATCTGCTCCCCTGCTGTCCGGAGCCCCTGCTCTGGGCCCTGCGCCCTCCAGCTCCAACCCAGCCCTGCATGGACCCCACCACCACCCCAGGCCCCCGCACCCTCAGACTCTGACCCAGCCCTGCCCAGACCCCCCTCATCCCAGGCCCTGCGCCCTCCAGCTCTGACCCAGCCCTGCCCAGAAGCCCTCCACCCCGGGGCCTGTGCCCTCCAACTCTGACCCAGTCCTTCCTGGACTTCCCCTACTCCGGGGCCTACACCCTCCAGCTCTGACCCAGCCCTGCCCAGAACCCCTCCACCCCGGGGCCTGCAACCTCCAGCTCTGACCCAGCCCTGGCCAGAACCCCTCCACCCCGGGGCCTGCGCCCTCCAGCTCTGACCCAGCCCTGCCCACACCCACCCACTACCCCAGGCCCTGCACCCTCCAGCTCTGACCCAGTCCTTCCTGGACTTCCCCTACTCCGGGGTCTACACCCTCCAGCTCTGACCCAGCCCTGCCCACACCCCACCACCACCCCAGGTCCTGCACCCTCCAGCTCTGACCCAGCCCTGCCCACACCCACCCACTACCCCAGGCCCTGCACCCTCCAGCTCTGACCCAGACCTGCATGGACCCCACCACCACCCCAGGCCCTGCACCCTCCAGCTCCGACCCAGCCTTGCCCAGACCCCACCTCACCCCAAGCCCTGCACCCTCCAGCTCTGACCCAGCCCTGCCCACACACCCCCTCTATCTCAGGCCCTGCACCCGCCAGCTCTGACCGAGTCCTTCCTGGACTTCCCCTACCCCGGGGCCTGCACCCTCCAGCTCTGACCCAGCCCTGCCCATACCCCCCACCACCCCAGGCCCTGCACCCTCCAGCTCTGACCCAGCCCTGCCCACACACCACCACCACCCCAGGCCCTGTACCCTCCAGCTCCGACCCAGCCCTGCCCAGACTCCCCTCCACCCCGGGCCCTGTGCCCTCCAGCTCTGACCCAGTCCTGCCCAGAACCCCCTCACCCCAAGCCCTGCATTCTCTGGCTCTGACCCATCCTTGCCCAGACCCCACCCCCACCCCAGGCCCTGCACCCTGAAGCTCTGACCCAGCCCTGCCTGGACTCCCCTCACCCCAGGCCCTGTACCCTCCAGCTCTGACCCACCTCTGCACACAGGCCCCAACCTTTGCCTCCTCCCCTTCACTCCCTCCTCAGACCTGATTCTGCTCCACAGCCATCACGCTCAAGGCTGGCGGAGACACACATGCGTGCACACACACGGCTGTGAGTCTGTGCGTGCATGTGGGTGACCGTGTGTGTCTTGCATGCACATGGGCCTGCGTGTCCACGGGTCCTGGGCCTGTGCCCGAGTGGCCACACGCGCACATACACAGACATACGCACACACACATTTTATCAACGGTTTTAACCAAATATGTAAATTAAAGACAAAGATCTTTTAACCTAAAATTCAAAATTATTTATTAAAATCCATGGTAATAAAATAAAATAAAATAAATTGATGGCAAATTCAACCTACAAAAAATACAGAATTTTTTTGCCCTTTTTTAATTGAGGTATAAGGAACCTGCGTTAGTTATGAGTTAGCTTCAGACGAACAGCGTAGTGACTCAACAGGTGTACGCATCACTGAGCTCACGGCAAGGGTTGTCCCCATCCCCGTATCTCTGTGACCTGTCCCCGACCTCCCCTCTGGAGGTGCCCCCCCTGTTTACGTGCCTGTTTTGTGTTTGTCTCTTTTTCTCTTTGTCCGTTTGTTCTGTTTCTTAGCTTCTACCTCCGGGTGAGGTGGCAGGGTGTCTCCCTCTGACCTATTTCACTTAGCCTGACGCCCTGGAGCTCCACCCAGGGTGTTGCTAAAGGCAAGATCTCATCCTTCCCAAGGCTGAGCTCCACTCCATTGTGTGTAAACGCCGCCTCTTCTTTGTCTGCTTCCAAATCTTGGAGTAAATAATGCAGCGGCAAACCCGGGGCGGGCGGGCAGGTACCTCCCTGAACCAGTGTTTTTCAATATTGAAATCTTTTTTTTTTTTTTTTAATTTATGATAGTCACAGAGAGAGAGAGAGAGAGAGGCAGAGACATAAGCAGAGGGAGAAGCAGACTCCATGCACCAGGAGCCCCACGTGGGATTCGATCCGGGGTCTCCAGGATCGTGCCCTGGGCCAAAGGCAGGCGCCAAACCGCTGCGCCACCCAGGGATCCCTCAATATTGAAATCTTAAGTGAAAGTTATGTCAACGATGCTGACCTTTGGTTTAATTTTTTGAAAATTAGGTCACCTCTTGGAAACGACACTTTGTTTTGCGGAGATGGCGTCCGCTCGCGCTCCCTGGGAAGGAAGATGGGAGCAGCCGGGTCACCTGTCTCGTTTTACCTTTGCACCTGGGCCGCCAGGTCTTCCCTGAGCCCACGGGCAGCAGCTCTCAAACCACACAGCCCCGACCACAGAGCAAGAAACGCGGGGACGTGTCCCTCTAGGGCCCGGATCCCAGGTGTGCTTTGGTGCATTGTGCGTGCACTCGAGTGTGCAAGCATGTGTGCGCGTGCGTGTGTCACACAGCATCCCCACGGTTGTGCAGGGCCCCAGGGCAGTGGTCCTGGGGGCTGAGTGTAATGACCACAACCTGGGTGTGCACCGGACACGCACACACATGTGAGGACATGAGTGCTTACATGCATGCGTGCACAGGGGTGGGTGCACTATGTGCCTGGTGCCCACACACATGAGGGCATGCACGCGTGCACACACACGTCCATGGGCATGTGGATTGTGTACGTAGTGCGTATGTGTCTGTGAGCACATGTGTGTGCACGCTCATGTGCGCGCATGGTGTAGACACGAAGGGGACAGACACGGAGTCCGCAGGACCACCCCTAGGTGCACAGGTCTCTCCAGCCGAGGACTTGTGCCCCCAGAGTGTCGCCTTTATCCTACCCATTTCTGTCCGGCCCTCAAGGGTCCTGGGCCGTCTGACCTGGAAGATGTGGCCCTGACTCCCGCTGCCCGCTGCATGGTGGGGGCAGGCCCGGCAGGCGGGGTGAGCCCCCCACCCCAACCCCCACCCCCAGGGGCCAGGGGGGTGGGGGCCTGTCTCCAGCCTGGGACCATCCTTCTCCCATATTGGTAATTTCAGCCTCAGGGGATGCTATGTTTTCTGTTTGGCTTTGTTTTTTAGCTCTCAGTAGTCGTTATTAATGGTTTTCATTTCCTCAAAAATTACAGCTGTTGTGATGTTAATGGAGTTAATTGTTACTATTCAGCAGCTGGAGTGGCAATTTAGCACCTGCTAATAAAGACGCTCCTTGGAAGTTGGGAGAAAATGACCAGATTATCCAGTGTTATCTTGTCACTCGGTGACAAGTGGGAATTATAAAGGCAGAGCGCGGGGTGGGTGTTGGTGTCTGAGAACCCGCGGGGCGTGTGTGGCACGGCCGACCGCCATCTGCGTCGCACGGGCAGGACAGGTCTGGTGCAGAGTTAACTACCTTTCGCTGCGACGTTTTCGACGAGTTTCAGTCGGACACGCTGGGG
This sequence comes from Canis lupus dingo, assembly GCF_003254725.2. NCBI lineage: Eukaryota > Metazoa > Chordata > Mammalia > Carnivora > Canidae > Canis > Canis lupus. The sequence goes on along the minus strand of NC_064267.1, from coordinate 49,852,873 downwards.
AGTTTCTCTGCGTGTCAAGGGACAGACATGAAGCCCGATGGCAGAGAGAACCGTGCGTGGGCCTGCTGGGCGGGCAGGGACCCCGGACCCAGGGGCCAGGCCGCCCCGACATCCCAGGCTGGCACCGACCTGTCCACGCTGTGCTGTCCGGGCCGGCGGAGTGGCTGGCAGGTGCGGCACCCTCCGGGCCCCGGGCCGGCCTCCCCCTCCAGGCCTCCCTGCGGGCTCAGCATCCACCTGCTGGCCTTCCCCTCCCCCTCCTGAGCCTCCAACCTGACTTTTCAGGGAATGGAGGATTGAAACTCTCTTCTTCGTGCGTGAGTGTCCCCCAAGACCCCCCGTTGCTCCCCCCCTGCAGAGCCCTGCAGGCTCCGCCTGGACACACGGGCGCTGCGCAAGGAGCCGGCCCCCAGCACGCCCCGCACGTCCTCCCTCACCTCGCGGGGGCAGCAGCGGATGCCGGGGGCCACGGAGTCCTCCTGGGGCAGAGCTTGTGTGGGAACCTGAATTCGCGCTAACGAACGACCACAAACAGGGTGGCCTAGACGGATGGGGATTTATGGTCTCACAGGTCTTGAGGCCAGGAGCCTGAGGTCCAGACGCCTCCAGGGTGGTTCCTTATAGAGACTCGGTTCCGTGCCTCTCCCGTGGCTTGTGGGGGCCGTCAGCAACCGCTGGCGTTCCTGGACACTTGTCACTGGACTTAATGCCCAGTGAGTAACCCAGGTGATCGCATCTAGAAATCCTTCATTACACCTGCAAGCACATCACAGGTCCCAGGTGGACCTTCTCTTCTGTGGCTCCAGCACTCAGCTCCCAACAGAACCCCAAAGATTAGCTGCTGTGAGGTGTGGGTCAGGCCGTGGACCCTCCCAGGCCATGGGACAGAGCAGGAGCCGAACCAGGAGCCGGGACCAGCCCGAGAACAGGGCTTCGCAGGGTGCCCTTTCAGCGTGCACTCAGCGGGGAGACCCGGGAGCTCCGAGGGGGCCTGCACCGTACCTCGGGAAGCTCTGATCCAGGCCTGCATCCGGCCATGACCGAGCAAGGCTCAGGGATCCAGGGCCAGGGAGGGTCGGGCAGGGGCAGGACCCCAAGGGGCCCAGAGGCAGGCCAGGGAGGAAGGACCGGCTGTTTAGGATGAACGGCCACAGAGAAGTTACTAATGTAAACCTAAACCACATCCACGCCACACTTGGGCCAAGAGATCAATCTTTTTTAGAAGAAACTTTTGTGTAAGTGCATCTGAACACAAAGCGCTCCGTGCTCTGGGTCCCGGTGCCAAGGGCGCTCATGGCTTCCGGTGCCATCTGCAGCAGCTGCTGGCCAAGGCTAGGCTTCGGTGACCCGCCGTCTGACCTGTGCACGCACACCCGGCCCCACGGGGACAGCCTGCCCTGATCAGAGCCTCTCCCGGGGCTGTGTGCTGGCCTCGTCCTCCTTCCCATGGCAGGCGGGACTCCCACTGGGGCCGGTGCACATGGTGCGTGACCACCTGCTCACAGTGGGCGCTTCCCCCAAGCCGCGGGGTGCCTGGCACAAGGCACACGACGTCTCTGAGCCTCACTGCTGTCACCTGTGAGATGGGCACATCCAGGACCCAGTTCACAGGCTGGCCTGAGGAGGACTAGTGGCCACTGGACCCCGGGCCCGCCCGATCCCCACCTTCTTCCAGCGGCTTCTCACTACAGCGGCCTCCTGAGATCGGAGGTGCTGACCTCGGACCTTACTAACCGCGGCCACTCTGAGGCCTCACGGAGCCTGTTCTGCGGCTGCGTGGCCTCCAGAGCAGGGGCAGGGCATGCTGGCTGAGGTCCTGCACCTCCCTCTACACCCATGGCCTTGGCGCAAGGCCCCCGATGGGAGTGAGCCCTGCACCTGCCCATGTGTCTACTTCCCGTTCAGCATCGGGATGGCTCCCGGGTGAACCACGGAGCCCCTTCCCCTGCTCCAGCCTCTTGCTCACAGTCTCGGTCCCGGCCCGGAGCCACCAGCCACACTGCAGCCCCCCACCCCGCCCCACCCCGCCTCCTGGACAGAGGAGGGGAATCCACCACCCAGACCAAATCATCAGCACCCCTGAGCAGACACCCCAAGAACTAGGAGAAGAAAAGGAAAAGAAACAGCAGCGCACGGACACGGCTGCTTTGTTCTCCCTGGGAACCGGGGGCCCTGCCCGGGGGGCTCAGGGCAGGGGCCCAGGGTCCGGGGTCCGGGGTCCAGGCCCGGGGGGTGTGCGGTACTGAAGCGCCGGCTGGAGAGCAGCCACGGAGCGAGTCTACACCCCAGGAGCGGGCACAGGCTTTGTGAAGAGCACGAGGCCTGCCCCTCGTGGACGGCGGGGCGTCCACCCACCCGGCGGCGCGGCCCTGGCCTCCCTGGAATCCCGGCTCGTCTGTGCAGGTGCCTTCCCTGCGGCCGAGGCTGTGCCCTCCGGCTGAGGCAGGAGGCAGGAGCAGAACTGGAGGTTTCCGGGAAAACAAAGCCGAACAGGAAAGTCGCGCGTCAGAGTAGGACAAGATCCTCCCCGCAGGGTCGACAAGCGCAGCCCTCGCGTGATCATTCTTCTGGCCTCAAGTGCCGGGCGAGCGCTCGAGCTTTCTGGCAGCTTTCTGGACGACCCCTGGCCCCCAAAGTCAGCAGCACTGCGACCCTCAGGACTGGAGTTTCTGTCGCCAGCAGGGTTTTGAACAATAAAATCTTTTTTAAAAAAAAGTTAGAAGAGGGGATCCCTGATGGCTCAGCGGTTTAGTGCCTGCCTTCGGCCCAGGGCATGATCCTGGAGTCCCGGGATCGAGTCCCACGTCGGGCTCCCTGCATGGAGCCTGCTTCTCCCTCTGCCTGTGTCTCTGCCTCTCCCTCTCTCTCTCTCTCGCTCTCTCTCTCTCTATGTCCATCATAAATAAATAGAAATAAATCTTTAAAAAACTAATAAAAAAAATAAAAAGTTAGAAGATGGGGGCACCTGGGTGGCCTAGCGGTCTTGGGCTCAGGGTGTGACCCCAGGGTCCTGGGATCAAGTCCCGCATCGGGCCTCGGCGGGGAGCCTGCTTCTCCCTCTGCCTGGGTCTCTGCCTCTGTGTGTGTGTCTCATGGATAAATACATAAAATCTTTAAAAAAAAAGTTATAAGAGGGAAGGTCTACTTTTAAGGGCATATGTAATGTATCACCTGTTAAATGCTTTCCATTATTTGCACCTTGAGGGGGTAAAGATTTAAGACGCAGCTCGACAGCCACCGTCTGAGCAGGAGCTGCTGTGTCTGCCAGGGGCCTGCGCCCTGGGTCCACGAGGCATCGCAGCATCCGATCCCCGGGCGCCCGCGTGCAGCGCTGCGGCCGAGAGCAGAACCGACCGTGTGGCTGAGCCGGGCCGGGCCGGGCTGGGCCGCTCACGGGTCCAGCACCGGGCGCACCTTGTCTCCGGAGGATAACCCCGCGGCGCTGCACCTTGGCCCCGGGAGAGGCTGCCGGGAGTGGCTTCCTAAGGCAATCGAGGCACGAAAGCCCGGGGAGGAAACTGAACCCACCCGGGCCGAAGCTCAGGCCGGTCCTGGATTTTCTGGGTGCACCAGATCGCTTATCTCTCCGGGGACACAGAGAAGTGCCTGGCAAGAAACCTAAGCTTTTCAGACACAGAAAATCCCCGCGCTTTGAGGCTCGTGCATCTCGGGGAGTTACTGAGGGAGACACGATGCCTCCCGCCTGCCTGCGCCTTTCTCCCGCCCGTGACCTCCAGCCCAGCATCCGGGCTTCCTAAGCCTTGAGCCTGCAGCCTGGGGCCTGGGGCTCGCATCACGGGCCCTCCCGGGTCTCCAGCTCGCTGACGGCGGGCCTGGGGACTTGTCGGCCTACGTCATCATGTGAGACCATTCCTTGTAAAAAGTTCCATCTGTCTTCTTAGACACACTCCCCGAGGCAAGGGAAACAAAAGCAAAAATGAACTATTGGGACTTCATCGGGATACAGAGCTTCTGCAGAGAAGGAAACAATCAACAAAACGAATGGGCAGCCTGCGAGGGGCCAGGTATTTGCAAGTGACACGTCTGATGAAGGGTTCGTATCTGGAATCCGTACAGAACTTACCGAACCCAATGCCCAAAAAGCACGTAATCCAGTTAAGAAATGGGCAGAAAGGGACGCCCGGGGGGCTCAGCGGTTGGGCGCCTGCCTTCAGCTCAGGGCGTGATCCTGGGATCCAGGATCCGGGATCGAGTCCCACATCGGGCTTCTCCCTCTGCCTGTGTCTCTGCCTCTCTCTCTCTCTCAGTCTGTGTCTCTCATGAATAAATAAACAAATCTTTTAAAGAAAAAAAAAAGAAATGGGCAGAAGACATGAATACATACCTTTCCTAAAGGCTTCCAGATGGCCAGTACACCCATGAAAGGATGCTCAGCATCACTGGGCATCAGGAAAGAGAAATCCAAACCGCAATGAGACACCATCTCACACCAGTGACAATGGCCAAAATTAACAACACAGGAAACAACATATTGGTGAGGACGTGGAGAAAGGGGAACCTTCTTACACTGTTGGTGGGAATGCAAACTGGTGCAGCCCCTCTGAACAGTGTGGAGGGTCCTCAGAAAGTTAAAAATAGAGCCACCCTATGACCAGCAATTGCATTACTAGGTATTTACCCCCCAAAGATACAAATATAATGATCCCAAGGGGCACCTGCCCCCCAATGTTCACAGCAGCAACGCCCACAAGAGCCAAACTGTGGAAAGAGCCCAGATGTCCACTGACAGATGATGGATAAAGACGTGGTCTATACACATGACTCAGCCACCGGAAAGGACGGGATCTTGGCATCTGCAATGACGTGGATGGAACTAGAGGGTATTAGGCTAAGGGACATAAGTCAGAGAAAGATAAATGTTACATGCTCTCACTCATATATAGAATTTAGGAAACAAAACAGATGAACATAGGCAAAGGTGGGGAAAGAAGAAAAGGAGAGACGGAGGCAAACCATAAAAAAAAACTCTTAACAGGGGATCCCTGGGTGGCTCAGAGGTTTAGCACCACCTTCAGCCCAGGGCGTGATCCTGGAGACCCGGGATCGAGTCCCCCGTCGGGCTCCCTGCACGGAGCCTGCTTCTCCCTCTGCCTGTGTCTCTGCCCCTCTCTCTCTCTCACTATGTCTATCATAAAATAAATAAATAAGTCTTAAAAAAAAAAACTCTTAACAGAACAAACGGAGTGTCGATGGAGGGAGGTGGGGGGGTGGGCTAGCCGGGGGAGGGGGACTGGGGGGGCACCTGCTGTGAGGAGCACTGGGTGTGGCATGTAAGTGATGAACCGCGGGCTTCTGCTCCAGAAACCAATACTGCACTATGTTAACTCACAAAATAATAATAATAAATAACTTCCGAGGCGCAGATAGCACATGCTCTATGCAGGTACACCGTGTATACGGTAGATCTCGCGCACAGAGTCCCGCGTCTCTGAGAACGCTCATGGACACAGGCGCCCAGTGCCCCGACGCCCCCGCTTGCGGGCCCACCGCCCCCTGCCTTCCCACGTGGGTGCCCCAAGACCCCGTTTGGTCCCACCTGCTCAGGCCTCTATCCCCACTCCTGCCCCCTCCGGGTGGTGGACCCCTGCCCCTCCCAGGGCCTCCCACAGCTCCTGACCACAGTAGCTGCTGCACAGACACCCAGCCTGGCCGCCCCCCACCCCCCAATGCAGACCCCACCAACTTCCCATGGGCAGCCCCTCCTCAGGGCTGGCCTCCACCCTGGGCGGCATTCCAGCGGCCACATCATCACCCAGGGCCAGTCCTGCCTGGGATGGATTGGGGTGAATTCAGAGCCCCCCGCTGGGGATGCACCCACACCCCGCCCGACACGGGGCTGCAGCAGAACACACTCCCGCCTCCAGGAGGACATGCCTCCCCTAGCATGGGGGAGCGACCACCGGGGTCCCGGCTCTGCCTTCCTGCCCCCAGGGGGCACGTGCCCCAAGGTCCTGCGGGAAATCAGGGTCCTGGGAAATCAGGGTCCTGTCCGTAGATGCCGGTAAGCGTGAACCTTGTGTGCACTTGGAGCTCACCTCGCACGTGGGTCAGGCACACAGACGGGGCACGTGGACCAACCCGGGCGCCCCCTAGGAGTCAGCCCCCAGGCGTCCTAGCCTTCCTGGGAAGGTGACTAGTGCAGGTCACACCAGAGCTGCTCCTGCAGTCGCAGAGGACCAGCGAAGACCATGGCTTCTGTCCCGGGTTAACCGGATCGTCCGAATCCTGGGAAACGTCCCTCGGCTGCAGGCAAGTCCTGGCGGCGTCCTGCGGGCAGCTGTGGGGGCCGGCGGCCCGGACGGAGAAGCACCCACCGCCGGGTCCAGGGCTGGGACTACAGAGACCCCTCTCCTCCCGGCTGGAGGGCAAAAGGAGGCAGGCGGGGGGCCGTGGGCCGGGGCACATCAGGGCAGGACGACCCACAAAGGACCAGCGTCCTGACAGCTTTCGGCCCGGGAGGAGCGGAGGCCCACCCTACATGAGCCTCCCATCCTCTGTCCCCTCGGGCCTCTGCCCGCCTCTCCCGAAGCCAGTTCCCCTTCCAACCAACACGTGTTGATTAGGATTTGCAGGAGCTCCTGCATCCCCTTACTCCACAGCACCGCTGCTGCTGGAGTGAGTGAGCTGCCTGTCTAGGGGAGTGTTCAAGCAGCAAGGGGGGCGGGATTTCGGCCGGACTGCTCGGCGTGGGTCAGGACGGGCAGCCCACTGGCCTGGAAGGAAAATCCAGCTAGGCCGCCTGCGCACCAGATGAGGATGCTGGCTGGGGGGCTGCGGAGCCAGTCCACGGGGGCCGCGGCGGCTGAGCCCTGTGTGGGACGTCCAGCACATGCACACCCCTCCCTACTGAGCACAGCGTCCCCTCCCCACCCCTGCGGAGTCCCTCTGCCCCCGGTCCTCAGCTCAGCTGGAAGAGATCTCCACCCAAAAGGGAAATCCAGCAAGGAATCCCCTCTTTCCAGTGCCTTCTCCACCCAACCCCCCCCCCCCCCAGAGATGGGCCCGCTGCCAGGGGCAGGGCAGGGGGCGGCAGCGGACTGAGAGCCCAAGTGCACCCCGCTCGGTCCCGCCTCCTCCCTGCAACGTAGGATTACGAGGAGCTCCTTTTTAAAGAGGTTGAGCAATTTGCACAAAGTGACCCCAGCAGCCGCAGGGCAGGGGGGCGCCCGTGCCCACCCCCTCGCCCTTGCCGAGTCATCCTGGGGCTCCGGCCCCACCCTCACCGCCGACCGTTGGGCGAAGTTTCCTCATTCTTGCACAGGAAGGCTCGAGAGGGAAGTTGAAAGTGCTCCCAGACAGCTCAACCAGTGTGGGTTTTCCTCCGGGGCCACGAAGACGTTCGGGAACCCCACAGAGGCGGCGGCTGCACATTTCACACGTGTGCTAAACGCCTGCCGCAATACGCACGTTCTCGGTTGTGTGAACTTCACCTCGGAGTTTAAAAAGAGGGGGAAGTGGCTCCAAGTGAAACACGGGTGGGCCTCGCAGCAGGCTGGCGGCCACGTGGGCAGCCACGGATGGGCCAGGCCCTGTGTGCCGCATCGCCCCACGCGCACGAGCTGAGCCAACCATGGGCCCCCCCGAGAGCCAGGGCCTGGGGTGGCCCCGGCCGCAGCTGGGGAAATGGGGTCCAGAGACCCCTGAGGTCAAGTGTCACCCCACCACCATCCAGCAGTGGCCCAGACCCGGACTCCCGGGAGAGCGGGGACCTCACGAGTCGTCCTCCAGAGGCTGAGGACACGGGCCCCGGTGCTATGTCTCTTGTGAGGGTCCCCGCACCCCGTGACAGCCGGAGGCGGGAGCACTTGCATAAATCCACCTGCTTCCTCTTCCTCTCTCATCTCCCCAGGGGCCCCACGGCGAGGCCAGCGCCGTCCCGGCCGGGGGCCCACCTCAGCGCTGATGCCCTGGCCCTGGGAGGGGACAGCGAGGGCCTCAGCATCCAGACAACAGGCCAGACTGAAATACGAAAATTCCTCTCGGTCCAGAATTCTGTGCTGAAGAAATGACTCATTACAAACAGCAGAGCCTTCGAGTTAGACAGATGGGGAAAAACTCTCTGAAATGTGCTTGTCTGCCTAATTTAGAATAATTGCAATCCACTACATTAGGGCATCAGGTTTTCAGCATCTAGTGAGATGCTTGGGGTGAGAAGGGGCGCGCTTTTTGGCAAATTAAGACGGAGCTGAAAAGGCCAGGGTGCTGGCTGGTACCCAGCGCCTGCCACTCTCCCTCCGGCTCCGTGCGGCTGTCTCCGGCTTCTCCTCATACAGCCCTTCGGTCAGGGACAAACTGCCAGGAAATCGAGGACTGGAACCCAGGAAGGACAGAGGAGGGGAGCCGCGGGCGGCCCGGGGCCTGTGGACACGGGGGGGGGGGGGGGGGCGAGCCCCGCTGCCGGCGCCCCTGCGCCCGCGCCTGACCCGGTGCCGTCCTGCGTCCCCCTGCAGGCCTCGGCTCGGCCGGCTCTGCTGCACCAGTGTCGTGCGGCCCGAGTCACGGGAGGAGAAGGTGGCGGCTGGGACAGAACCTGCGTGCCCCGATGCCGGCAGACGGGGGGAGCGGGGCGCCCGCTTCTCCGGGGAAAGGAAGCGGAGTCGAGGCCACCGGATTCCAGCCGAGCCAGGCTGGCTCCTTGACGCATCGCTGCCGAGCTCGGCTCTGTGAGCGTCCAGCGGGACCGGGGGCTCCAGTCCCAACCATTCCCTGGTCCCATTTTATTTGTGCAGGTTCCCACCAACCCCGTAGCCACTAAACCAGTGCTGCAGAGATAAAACCGACATGGCCCATCAAGCCAGTGGTCGTTCGGGGAGGCCCCGAGCCCTTCCCACACCTAGGGTCGCGGGGGCGCTCCCTGAAGGCCCCAAACGAGGAAGTCCCAGCTGTGTCCCCGCAGGGCCGATGCAGGGCCCTGGCCGTTGGCTGGGACACCGACACGGGCAGCTCAGCCCACAGGAGGCGCAGACCACACGGAAGGACAGTCACGGTGTCACTCGGGCCACACTGTGCCGCATCCCGGCGCGTCGGGTGGGAGTTCCGCGGCCCGTGTGCTGGGCAGGGAGCCGTGGGCAACGCGGGAGTGAGCAAGGCATTCCTCACGCCCGAACGTCTATGTTTCTTCAAACCTTGCTCCTAATGACTGGGCAGTCCGGTCCACACGGTCTCAGAACCCTGCGTGGGCACACGCACCACGGGTGTGTTCCGTAAACGCACGCCGGCCTGAACAGCACCTTCGATGCCTTTATAATCACCGTCCGCTCAAATCACCCAGGGCCCCCTCGAGTCTCATGGTCCCGGTTCCACCAGGAGTAAGCGGAGGCCGCACGGACGCGGTGGGCCCTGCGCGGGGCCGGGCAGGCTGGCTCCGCCCGCAGCCGGTTCCTGGCAAGCTCCGCCACCCCGCGGGCTGTGCCTCCCTCTGCCCCCCTCACAGGTCCCCGCGGGCACGTGGCGCCTCAGCCACTGGGCGTGCGTGGGGCCGATCGCTGATCCCAAGGGCTCTGCGCGCTCCCCAGAGGACCCTCACCCTGAATTCGGGATGCAGGTGGGGTATCCCCTGGGATGGCTGAGGACCCTGCCAGGGAGGAGGCGCTGGGAGCAGGAGGCTGGGAGGGGGCGTGAGGCTCAGGGCAGTGGCTCCGGGACTCATTGGCCAGGGGTCAAGATGAGAGACCTGTGGAAGGCGACAGGTGAGTAGAGGCCAGTCTGGGGGCCACCGAGGCCTTGCAAGGGGGCCGGGCTCACAGGAGGTCTGCTGGGATGCCGGACGTCTGGCCGCTTCCTGGACTTCAGTCCCAGCGAGACTCCAGTGGGTCACCGTGGCGCCCAGGCCAGGCAACGCCAGCTCTGGCGGTGACAGCACGGACCTGGTCTGGCTTCCCTGGGCCGTTCTCCTGGCCGCTTACCGGGCTGAGTCTGGGCCGCCGGCCCTTGGAGCTGGGCCGGCAGGCACTTCGCACTGTGAACACCAGGAATATCCGTGCATAAGGGGTGAGGGGTTTGCTTTTGGTTCGGGCTTTTATAGCCTGTTCTTTATCATCTGTACTTTATCCCTTGGCCTTATTCAATAAAATTAAAATGTCTGACCTGGTGGATTTCTTTATAAAGCAGGTGCTCAGGAACGTGCTGTCACCACCCTCTCTGGAAGCCATGGGTGCTGGGAAGCAGGAGCTGTCCCTGGGCCCGGCCAGCAGGACGAAGGGCAGGGCCAGGCCCCACTTCCTGTCCACGCTGGTCAGAGCTGGTCTCCCCCAGCCCTCAGTCCTCAGGCACACCCTCTGCCCTGGCCATGGGCCTGGGGGCTTCACCTGAGCACCAGCCCACCTGAGCACCAGCCCCACCCCAGTACCAGCCCACCTGAGCACCAGCCCACCTGAGCACCAGCCCCACCCCAGTACCAGCCCACCTGAGTACCAGCCCACCTGAGCACCAGCTCCACTTGAGCACCAGCCCCACCTGAGCACCAACCCCATCTAAGTACCGGCCCACCTGAGCACCAGCCCCACCTGAGCACCAACCCTCCTGAGCACCAGCCCACCCGAGCACCAGCCCCACCTGAGCACCAGCCCACCTGGGTGCCTGCCCCACCTGAGTACCAGCCCCACCTGAGCACCAGCCCACTTGGGTGCTGGGCCCCATGGCAAAGCCTGACCTGCCACCTGTGAGGAGGACTCAGGTGGTGAAGCCAGCGTGTGGCACAGATGCGGTGGGAGGGCCCCTCAGGGTCACAAGGAGCACCTGAACGAAGCAAGGGTGAGCAGGTGACCTCCCTGAAGCTGAGAGCCTGGGTAGGGGTGGCCGGGAGCAGGATGGCCCTCACCTGTGGCATCTCACCTAAGTGACACTGTTCTCCTGGGTTAGGACAGTGGAGCTCGGCTGTTCTGATTGGCCGGCTACCTAGGAGTGGGTGTTCCTGATTGGCGGGCTGGCTAAGAGCTCGGCTGTTCTGATTGGCCGGCTTTTAGAAGGATGGGTCTATCGCTGATTGGCTGGATGTCAGAAGTCCGGGCCTGTCATTGGCTGCTCTCAGAAAGGCGGCGCTGTCACTGATTGGCTGGCTTTCAGAAGCGAGTGTACCGGGGTCAAGTTGTGCATCAACTAGCTTCCCCTGAAATACAGCCTGATGGTTAGTGCTTTATTTTGGCCAAAATACCACAAGGCTTTCCCTGGGAGGACAGTCGCTTCTCACACACAGCCCTCCTGCAGGAGCATCCTAAACCGGCTCCCTGGACCAGTAACACGACTGTGTGCCGTCTTGACCCCAACCCTGAGGGTCACGGCAGCCTAGTGCATACCTGGGGCAGGTGCTCACCGTGGCCAGGATCAGAGTTTTCCTTATTGTTGTGGCTGAACACACATGGGCTCTGGGGGGGTTAAAACCTCTGATGAGCTCCGGCCTCCTCCACTGAGTCTCGGGAGCTGGGGGTCACGGGTCTGCAGGTGGCTCCCTACCAGGATGGTTACGAGGACCCGATAAGACCACAGGGGTGAGGACTTGGTGGAGGAAGCCAGAGGGAGGCCAGGCACCAAGGTTCGCGTCTCCGGGGAGATGTCCTCACCAAAGAAGCAGATATCCTGGGTCTGGTGGGCCCCATCTGTCAGATGCAAGGGTGCATGTAGGGAATCCTACAGAATCCCAACCGGCTGGCCCTGAGCAGCCATTCTCCCTACAGGACATGCCTAGGAGAGGTGTTGTGTCCCTTTTCGTGGGTGCACTGGGAAGACACCAGGACTTGTAGCCCTGGAGGGTGATGCTCGTGCGAGGGCTCTCCTCCCGACAAAGAGGTCCCCTTGCTTCCCGCAAGGCCACCTCTGAATTCTGTGTTTGTGTTGGACGATAAGTAAGGCTGATCACGTTTTGTACCTAACATGGAGTGACATCTTTTGAATCTCTGCATATTGCTGTTTTCACTAAGCCACATGTAACACTTCAGAGTGCCAAATGCTTTTTAAAAAATAGATCTGGCTCCGAGTGAGTGCTACAGAATAACGCGGATGGAATATGGCTTTTATGAAAACACAAAATGTTACCCAAAGAATAAGAATTGAAAGGATTCTTTGGAAAGAGGTGTTGTGCAGAGGCATTTGTTCCGGGTGCATGTTTCAGGGGAGAATGCCCCTGGAGGGGACTCATTCACCTTACTTCTGCTTCTTTAAAAGCCCCAGAGCTCGGTTCCCCCGACTGAGAGAAACGCAGACCAAAGCTCACTTTCCCCAAGATGGGGGCCCCTGATTCTTGCGCGTTGTCCAGATGTGGTCAGGATTAGTGAAAGGAGACGCGACCTCAGAGTCCTCACAAGCGGCCCCACTGCTGGTATCTTGCTCGCTGGAAGCCCCTGACGGACCTCACCTTCCCGCCGCCACAGACAGCCGTGACCCCCTTACCCTGTCCTCCCGCCACACCAGCCCGGCAGCCCTGACCCTGCGTTTTGGGGGATTTGGTCACTTACAAAGCATGGTCACGGGCCTCACGTGCTCCTTGCCACCCACCTGCTCCCTCTCCCTTCCCTCCCCACCTCCAGTCCCACAGCCGCCATGCAGGAGGCCCCACCTGCTATGCCCCTTGCCCAACCGGGACAAAGCGTTCCCTCCTCCATCAGAGGCACACCCACCTCTCCAGGCTCCCCAGGGCCTTGCTCTGAGAGCAGACCCTGTGCCATGTCCCCTGGCATCCCCACTCTTCTCTCTGGGCACCCCACCCACTGCGATTCTACACACACGATGCATTCTCCCAACCTGGAAAACAAACCAGGCCCGACCACAGAGACGGTGCAAAGACCAGTGGTTTCAGGGCTCAGGGCAGAGAAGGCCGAGTAGGAGGCACGCAGGGCATTTGTAGGGAGGCGGGCATGTAATGGCAATTGTCAAGACCCACAGAACTTTAGGACACAGAGAGGACCCTAAAGTAGAGGACGGACTTCAGTTCATAATAGCGTATCAGTCTGGGTTCATCAGTTGCAACAAACCCACCACACTAATGCCTGATGTCAACAATGGCAGCTGGGGGGGGGGGTGCAGGGGAGGGCATAAGAAAACTGTACTTTCTGTGCAATTTTTCTGAAAACCTATAAATGCTCTAAAAAATAAAATCTACTTAAAAAAAAAATCCGGGCAGCCCGGGTGGCTCAGCGGTTTAGCGCCGCCTCCAGCCCAGGGCGTGATCCTGGGGTCCCGAGATCGAGTCCCACATCGGGCTCCCTGCATGGAGCCTGCTTCTCCCTCTGTCCGTGTCTCTGCCTCTCTCTGTGTCTCTCATGAATAAATAAATAAAATCTTAAAAGAAAAAAAACAACTCTTGCCTTGCTGACTTTCAAGTAAATGGCACGGTAAGAATAGACGCCTAGCTCACAAAGCCCGGCGGCAGTGCTAAAGCCGGGGAAGCCGGTGCCCACGGGAAACGAATGCCACCCTCGCGGTGGAATTCCCGCTCAGGGGCGGGTGGGGGCCCACACCAGGCCTCCCCTGGACAGCAGCGTGGTTCCGAGCGGCCCTGGAGGCACGGGACGGGCGAGGAGGGGCAGCACAGGGCAGAAGGGGCACGCGACCACCGGGGGCCCGCTCGCCGCCCGGCCGAGGGAGACGCCGTGGAGGTGAGAGCCGGCCGTCGCGGCTCTGGCCCTACAGCCTCTGCTGCTGAACTGAAGGAAAGGAAGGGACCTCACGCGCCCCAAGGACACCCTCAGACACGCCAGCTGGCCCCCACTACACCCCGAGATCCTTCCCCAGAAGACTCTTCCCAAGGGACTCCCGGGGACTCAGTGGCTGAGTGTCCGCCTTCCACTCAGGGCGTGACCCCAGGGTCCCAGGATCGAGTCCTGTGTCGGGCTCCCTGCATGGGGCCTGCTTCTCCCTCTGCCTGTGTCTCTGCCCCTCTCTCTCTGTGTCTCTCATGAATAAATAAAGAAAAATTTAAAAAGAGGGACGGTCCAACAAGAGGCTGTAACAACAGTAAATATTCATGTACCCAACACGGGAGCGCCCAGATATTAAACAATTAACAAAATATGTGGGCCAGCCCTTGCCCCTGGAACCTATGAAGCTTCTTGGCTAAGGCTTTGCCGGTGGACTTGCAGATCCCAAGATAAAGTCACACGGGCTGAGCTGGGCGACCGCGCCTGGTCTATAAGAGACAGAGGAGGGGCCCCAGGAAGACAGGCGCAGAGACCAGAGGTGCCAGAGCCCAGGAACGCCTGCGGCCCCAGAAGCTGGAGGAAGCAGGAAGGGCCTTGCCCAGAGCCTCCGGAGGGGCTCAGCCCTGCCCAAGCCTGCATGGAGGCCCCCCAGCCCCCAGCACTGAGAGAGAGGCGCTTTCTGTTACTGTGAGTGTCCCCGATTGTGGTCATTCATTAGGGCAGCCACGGAACTGACACCACGGGGCCCTGGAACAGGTGAGGGTCCAAGGCTTGATTGTTGGTGTTTCTATCCTGGCGGGTCCCTCCCTGACCCTCAGACCCTCAAACTCCTACAGAACCGATGGCTTCCTTCTGTCTCAGACGTTTGCCACCGCGGTCGGCTCTCTGGGAAGGTCCTAGGGCGACGCCAAGGCTGCTCTCACCCACACGCAGGGTCCATGTGGGGTCTGTGGGCCATGGGGTCAGTGGCCCTGGGAGCACCAGAAAGGCTTCATGCACCCCACAAACGCGCTCATGCAGGCTGCCCCCAGCTCAACACCAGCTCCTCCTCCGAGGGTGGCCTGTTCATCGCCATTCAGGTGCCTCGGGAGGGACACCCTTGAGCTGTCCGACGTGCCCTCCGCTGCCCCCTCCCCAGCTGGAGGGGGCTCCGAGCCCACATGGGCAGCTCCAGACGCCCAGGGGTGGTGCTCTCAAATCCCCCAGCCATGCCCTGTCCCACCCTGCCCCGCCAGAGGACACTCCCTCCCTGCCAGGCCTTCGGAGGACAGGGCTAGCTTCAGTCTTACTATTGACCAGCAGGAACACCTGCAACGGGCATACTATTTCACTCATCATGAAACCGACCTCAGGGTGGGGGCAAAGGACAGATGAGTCAAAGTCCCCAGATGATGCTGGGGAAAATTGGCTTACTTATTTGGGGAAAAAAGGAGGTAGACCCAGAGACAACAAAATAAATCCAGACAGAGAGTTTAACACTCAACATGAGATCACACATGAAGCATATAGCACGTAGGTGGATATCGGTCTGTGTGATTGATCTGGGTGAGGGAAAAGCCTTTCTAGTCCCAAATCCCAAAAAGGAAAACCATCAAGGAAAACACTACAAACCTGGGTACATGGTAACAAAAAACACTGTTATTTCAAAGGAAACTAAATACGGGGCACCTGGGTGGTTCAGTCGGCGAAGCGTCTGCCTTCGGCTCAGGTCACGATCTTGGGGTCCTGGGATCCAGCCCCACATTGGGCTCCCTGCTCGGTGAAGGGTCGGCTCCTCCTTCTCCCCCCTTCCTGCCTTGCTTGTGCTCTCTCTCTCTCTATCAAGTAAATAAATAATTTTTTAAAAAAGTAAATTAAAAAGGCAAAGAAAAATTTATCTTCTGTAAACATAACAAATACAGATTTAATATCATTAATTTTGAAAGAAATTTCGCACATGAGTCATGTGGTCAGCAGTGTGTAGATGGCACAGGTGACCCCCATCTCTAGGGGTCCTCGTCCTCCTGTGATCTCCTCCCCCTGAGTGTGGGCAGGTCCTGTGACCTACTTCTAACCATGACAATACAACAAATGGACGGATGTCACTCCTGTGATTACATTTCATAAGCCTGCAACTCTCCACTTGCTCACACCCTCTACTTGTCAGCTTGCATGTTTCTTGAAGCAGGTGCCCCATCAGGACTCACAGAACTGGGGGCAGCCTCAGGCCAACAGTCCACAAAGCTGCCAACAAGCTCGTGAGTGGGGAAGCAGATCCGTCCCCAGAGGAGCCCGCAGATGAGACCACGGCCCAGACCCACACCTCAATCGTAGCTTCATGAGGCCGTGAGCAGAGGACCCACCTGAGCCATGCCCTGGATCCTGACCCACAGAAACAAATGTGTGTTCTTCAAGCCACTCCACCTGTGGTGATTGGTTGCACAGCCATCGATAACTAATACAAATAATAAAAAAGACACATCTAACTAGAGCTGGACCATCTCGTACTTCCAACCAGGATTTCTCCAGTGTTTGCAGGCAACCTCTCTCCCCTTTAAGGGAAGGTCCCACAAACCTTGCTTTCCAGAAGCGTCTGTGCCCAGCAGGAAAGAGCCTCAGCAGGGGAGGGACCTCTCACCACCACCTCCCATCACGATTATGCTAGAACCACAAGCACCGAAGCGTTGAAAGAGCAAACACGGCCTTTGCAGTGTGGGCTAACCCTCCTCAAATGCACTTTTTTAAACATGTGCTCGGATTGAGATTCTTCTCTAAGAGAGGTGGAGCACAGGAGAAAGGTGAGCCTGGACAGATCTTGGCCACACCATTAACACCGACATTAACACCAACATTAACATTGAGAAAAGTAATGTCACATTTGAGTGTAATGAGGGCCCCCTAAGTGTCCAATAAAAGGCAATTCATATTTTAGGAGCACCTGGGTGGCTCAGTCAGTTAAAGCGTCCCACTCTTGGTTTTGGCTCGGGTCCGGATCTCAGGGTCTTGAGATCGAGGCCCCAGGTAGGGCTCCACGCTCAGTGGGGAGTCTGCTTGAGATTCTCTTCCTCTCTCTGCCCCTCCCCACCACCCTCTCTCCCTTTCTCTAAAAATAAATAAATAAATAAATCTTTTTAAATTTTTTAAATTTTTTTAATAAATCTTTTTTTAAAGGCAATTAACATTTCCTATCACATAGTTGTCCCTGATCTTAAAAAAAAAATCCTACTTTGTGTTTGAAATTGTGAAGAGAGATTAATGGTTGACCATCCTACCCACATTTTGAGGTTATGAATCCACTGTCTGGGGAGGAAAGTTTGGGTGGGCGGACGGATGCACAGACAGAGGTTGGGTGGACAGGTCGATCCGCTGACGGTGACGCGCCTTCCTACATGTTTTGCCGGGACCCCGGCAGGCAGAGTCCCCGGGGCAGGCGGGCCGGTGGGCTGCCGTCGGCCTGGAGCAGAGCCGCAGGAGGCTTGAGAAGGGCAGGCTGGAGAGGACGCAGGTCAGACACGGTGAGGAGTGGACACCCAGCCGACGACGGCTCGGGCCCCCGGGGACTCACAGAGAGGGCCTCAGCCGCAGCTAAACCCCAAAGGGGCGACTTCCCTCGCTCCTCAGTAAGCTGGCCCCAGAGGCACTTCCCAGCGGGGCAGCCCCGTGGCTCCCCGCCGGTCCCAGCAGCGGGGCATCACCCAGAGCCACAGGACCTTAGGGACCTCCCCACCTGCCAGCAAGGCCGGGGCACGTCCCCAGAGCGCATGGCACAGAGGCGCAGGCAGCGTGGCCCGGGCACGTGGGAGATGTGGGAGCGCCGGGAGCCAGCGGGGCCGTGGTGGGCCTGGGGCCCTGCCTCTGCTGCACCCTCCAGCTGCTCCCGTTCTCCTGACTGCCCCGCTCCGATGTTCCCCGGCCCCCAGGACCGCGTGGGCCCCTGTTGGCTGGAGCGGGGCTGGACCACAGACACTGGGCGTCCACACGGCGTAGCGCTGGGGGAGGCGGCGAGGGCATGAAATCTGAGCTCATCTTTGCGGGATCTCAGGGTGGAAACACATAATCTTTTAATTAAAATTTTACTGAATTTTAACTTGAATTTCCCCATCTGCTCCCTTAATTATGCCTAACCCTAAACCTAACTCTAAGCCATCTGTGTTCTTCCCTCATTAGGTGGAGTGGCTGCTGCGTCTGTCCGATTCCGCACACAGGAGCCGAGCCGGGGACTTTCTGGGGCTGCAGAGGCCCCTGCATGCCTGTCGCACCCGGGGCCTCAGAAAGCCTGTAGGGCTGGATCGGCGGTGAGGGGACAGGTGCACAGAGGCCTGGATCAGGAGCAGCAGCGCCGGGGCCTCGCGCTCAGAGCCGACGTCCTGCTCCGTGGGGACCAAGCCCCAAGGGGTTGCTGGGCAGCCGGGGGACGCCAACAGGCCGCGGGGTCAGCTGAGCTGGGCGCCCTTATACTTAGACACGTGACACCCACGCGTGCCACCGCGGCCAGGCCCGGGCCGACCGGAGCCCCCTGCCTGCCACCAGGCTGACGCCCCCGAAGAGGCTCAGCACCCTCCAGAGCACGCTTGCACGCCGGGGGTGCTCCCTGGACGCTGCTCGCACCTCGCCTGCAGCCGTGGGCTCGAACCCTGGAGCCCGCTCCTCCCCCGCCAGGACGGACGGCACCTGCGGCCTCCACGCCAGCCCGGGGGGAGCGGCAGGGCCTGGCCCCGGGGGCCCTGGGGACCAGGCGCCTTAGGACAGCAGGCAAAGCTCACAGGCCACGCTCAGGGCCGAATCGAGAAGAGCGCGTGTGCTTGCACACAACTGGGCGTCGTGACTGGAGCGGAGGGCCATCTGAGACAAGCGCGCACCCTCGGGTGTTGTGACAAGTCGCTCTTGGAAAATAAAAATGCCAGCTAAGAACAGGGAGACATTTCTGGAGATTCTGGAGGGATTGCGAGGGGGCATGGCTTGATTCCAGACAGCAGCAGAGCTCAAGGCTGACGTGTCTACCCGGAGCCGCTGGAGCGTGGGCAGGCGGAGGAAGGGAAGGCGCAGGCGCTCCCCTGTAGCCTCCTCCCCGCACTGGGGGACGGCAGGGTCCCTGCCTCCACCTCCCCGCGGGCCACGGAATCAGGCGCCGGGCAGAAAGCAGTGGCCCTTGTCAGGTGCTCCCCTGTGCCCGGGCCCAGGTGCCAGCGCACACGCGTGACACACGTGTACCCGTGCATGCGGCACTCACCTCGTGTCAGGCCACACAGAGACACAAGCGTGTGTCCTTTCAAGGTCGGCCGGCCACGCAGGCTCCCATAGGCTGAGGCCGGCCACGGGCTCAGTGGCGGGCGTATAGTCCCCCCCAGTCCAAGTCCAAATCCAGCAGCCCCCCCGCCCCCCTCCCCAACTCCCTCTCTCCCCACCCCCCACCACACACACAAGGACACGCACACGCATGCCGTGAATCCAGAAAACTGACCCAGAACTCTGGGGAGGGGGCAAGAAATCTAGAAATGGCTGTTCTTAAGTCACAAATGTCCATCAAAATAAAGGGGAAAGGAGAAGAAATGGGTAGGAAATATCAGAAAGGGAGACAGAACATGAGAGACTCCTAACTCAGAAACGAACTAGGGGTGGTGGAAGGGGAGGAGGGTGGGGGGTGGGGGTGACTGGGTGACGGGCACTGAGGGGGGCACTTGACGGGATGAGCACTGGGTGTTATGCTCTATGTTGGCAAATTGAACAGCAATAAAAAATAAATTTATAAAAAAAATGCCCATCAATCCATTAAAAAAGGGTTTACCTCCCTCCAACCCCCCAAAAAGGTAGGAAGCCACCACCCAGGAATAAAGGTCAGAGCTTTAACATCAACCCGCTTTCTTTTCACTCCGCTCCTTCCAACGTCCTACCTGCCTCCCCCCGCTGCCGGCTCGGGGGGACTCTCGGGGAGGACAGAGGTGGCTGAGGCTCCAGACGGGGCAGCGGCAGGTCAGAGCGCCTAGGAGGTGGCCCTGGACAGGTGGTCGGAGCAAGTGGGGACTGGCCAGCTGGGGGACGGGGGGGGCGGCCAGGGACAGACGGGGACGGAGAGCCTGCCCTTGCACATGGAGCCCTGGCGAGAGTGGGTTCCGGGGACCAGGGCCGTGGCCAGGGCGGGGATCCTGTGCCCCGAGGCAGGCCTGTGCCCGACCCCCCCACCCCCACCCCACGGTGGCCCTCGTCAGCCCCGGAGGACACTCAGATCGGAGGCGACGAGGCCCTAAGCCTCGGGCAGATCCCAGCCCTGTGCCATGCCGCCCCTGAGAAACCAAAAGTAATTTCAGGCTTTGGCTGAAGAAAAGCTCACTAATTACGGAAGAGGGAAGACGGCTTCTGCTCTCGGTAGGAGGCATATTTACTTCTTTGCATGAAGGTATTTCTAAACACAGGTAATTATAAAAATCATTACCCCCTCGAACCAGTGTGGGAACCCATATGGTTGGTAATACACTCATAAATAATTACCCCGTGCAAGTTCTCTGGGATAATATTTCCTATTTGTCTTACTCCTCCTGCAAAAGATAAATCTTCCAGCGTCCCCCCATTTGCAGAACAGGTTGGCAGCGACTCTTCTCTTTATCGGCAGAGAAGGGAAGGAATAGAGTCCGGCTTGGGGTCCACCCACCACACCTGGAGGAGGAGCTATAAGGGGCCCAGGCAGGGAGCCAGAGCCGCAGGCCGCCCCCCTCCAGGGCCTGGCCCCCCCCCCACCCCGGCACCGCAGGGGTTAGGGCTGATTAGAGCCTCCGCAGGACCAGCCTGGAGGAGGCTCAGCCCTTCTGCCGTCTCAGCAAGGTCCCCTGTCGGTTGTCCTGCGGACGATGATGGTTTTACCCCACAGAGAACCTCAGGCCCAGACCAGCACAGGGCCCCGTGCAGCTGGGCCCCACCCCCGCGGTGACAGGGACCCGTCCGCGAATGAGGGAGATGGCCCTGCAGGCTGGCCAGGTCGGGCACAGGTGAGGCTTTGGCCACCCCCCCCTGCCTCCCGCCCCCTGACCTCCCTGCTTCCTGGAGACCCCTCCACAGGGCAGGGGCCCACTTGGGCTTTCTGGGATCCGTGCTGCACCCTGTCCTGCTTCTCCCTTCCCTTTGTTTTTCCAGGATTTCAACGTCTCCTTTTTTTTTTTTTTTTTTTTTTTTTGCTCAGACTTAGAGAACAAATCTAATTGCAACTCTGCTGGTCAGGACTCCGAAGCATTATGCAAACTTTGTTTTTATGACTTTTACGAGTCTTCCAAAGATTTGTTGAGACTTGTTTTGTGGCCTAATGCATGATCTATTCTGGAGAATGTTCCGTGTGCGTTGAAAAGAATGTGTGTTCTGCTGTTTTAGGGTGGCATGTTCCGAATACGTCGGCTAGATCTATCTGGCCAAGTGCGTCATTCAAAGCCACGGTTTCCTTGCTGATTTTCTGATGGACGATCCGCCCCTTGATGTACGCGGGTGTCAGAGTCCCCTGCTATTACACTGTTATTGATTACTTCCTTTATTTTTGTTGTTAATTGTTTAATATCTGGGTGCTCCTGTGCTGGGTGCATGAATATTTACAGTTCCTACAGCCTCTTGTTGGACCGTCCCCTCCCTTTTTAAAAATTTATTTATTTGTTCATAAGAGACCCACAGAGAGGCAGAGACACAGGCAGAGGGAGAAGCAGGCTCCATGGAGGGAGCCCGATGTGGGACTCGATCCTGGGACCCCGGGGTCACACCCTATTTTGTGTTTTTTTTTCCTATAGATTTTCTCTTCTGATCCTTTTTCTCTTGTTCTTTCATGGTTTGTTGGCTCTCTTTAGTGGCCTATCTGCAAACTTTCTTAATTCTCTCTGTAGATAGAGTTTTCTAAGTTAATAAAATCGCCTCCATCTGCTGCTTTGATGCAACACATCTGCACCTTTGAGGTTCCCCTGCGCCCCTCGACACCGGCTCCCGGCTTCCCTGCTTTCGCTGGGTTCTCAGAAGCAACCTCTGTCCGGGGCCTCCGTTCGGTTTGGGGTTTTGCTGTTTGCCCAGGGCGGTTGACATCTGCCTGTCGCCTCATCGATGGCAGTGACTGCTCAGGGATCTGGAGCTCGCCCTCAGAAGAAAGGGACGCGGCGGGTGAGCCGGGGCCTGGTGGCTGCCCTGCCTTTGCAGCTGGGCAACGCCCTCCCGGGGCAGAGACCCTCTCGCTCCACACCCTCGCACCGACTTCTGCTCCTGCCTGCAGACCTTTCTGATGGGTTCAGCCTTCACCCACAGATATGTGTCGGGTGGTGGGCCGGGCCAGGGGACCCCGCAGGGCCCGGTTCATCACCCCTGGCTTCTGGAAGATTCTCTGTGACGTTAAATGTTTAACAAGGATGTATCCCATCCCGTCAGCTGCTCCTGCCACAGTACTTCAGGAGTCCATGAGCCCTCGTTTTCCAACCTTAAAATTTTCCAGTTCCAAAAAAAGTCCCTGAACAGTGGCACCATGATTTCCCAGCTGTCTGTTGTGCTGCTTTTGCAGGCGCTGCTCTTGTTTGCAGGTTGGCTCTCTCTCTGGGTGCCAGTCTCAGAGCACCTCCGAACCCCGCTCCTTTATTTAAATCCATTCTTTTTTTTTTAATTTTTATTTATTGGAGTTCAATTTGCCAACATGTAGCATAACACCCAGTGCTCATCCTGCCAAGTCCCCCTCAGTGCCCGTCACCCAGTCACCCCCACCCCCCTCCCACCTCCCCTTCCACCACCCCTAGTTCATTTCCCAGAATTAGGAGTCTCTCATGTTTTAAATCCATTCTTATGCTTTTTTTCCTGGACCCACTTCCGTCTCCATCGCTGACACGTGGTTCTGGCGAGTCTAATGCCAGGCGTGGTGTCTGCAGTTGCTCCGACGAGCCGCCTTCCCGCCCCCAACACCCTCCGCTGCTGAGCGGGTGCAAGGCATGCTTACATTTAAGATAAACTCTGCCCATCCTCTGAGACACTCACGCCGGAGAAACATCTGAGATTAGGGTTACTGGTTCCAGGTTCCAAGTAACTGCTTTCCTTCTTCCTTAAAATTTAGGGAAAGTGTTTTATCCAAAATCCAAAACTAACTCTCTCTCTCTTTCCCTTATTAACACCTCCTCATAGTTTTCTTATTGATTCGCATCGTGGCTCAATCATTTCGGAGACAAGTAGAACACGCAGCACCGTGCCTGATCCGCACTGAGCGCACAGCAGGTGTGAGTGCTAATCACGACGCTGAAGTCGTCGCAGAGCGGGCAGCGGGCACTCTAAGGTAAGCGAAGGCCAAGCTCATTCCGCCATCGCCGGGGACCCCGGGCCCGACTCGGAGAAGGTTCTCATGTGCATCCCTGAACTCTGGGCTTCTCTGGACTCGGGGGCCTCAGCTGAAGGTGCTGGAGAGAAGGGGGAGCAGGTGGCTTGGTGCTTGGCCACCCACCCCGGAGCCCCAGGGGCAGACCCCACAGAGGCCACTATTGGACCAGAATCCCGCAATGCCTCCGACTGTCCAGAAGAGCACATAGCACCCGGACCTCGGGAAACGGTCCTCTGACGTGCCCGGTTCTAGCAACGGCTCCAGGGCCCGTGGGTCACAGCCTCACCACAGCCGCGCGATGCGGACGCCGTGGCATTGGGACTTTCAGATTTCTGATGCCGTGTGCTTTCTAGGGGACACGCGGCGAGTCTAGCAGAGTGTCGACGCGGGCTCGAAGTCGGCGTGCTCTATGTTTCACTGTCCCCTCTCTGCCCTGGTTGCTTCCTGGCAGGCTCGTCTCAGTGTTGAAACTTATGACTAACAAGGGCGTCCACGGCCACATCCAGAGGCCGCGGGCAGCGTCAGTCCACCTGTGGGCCACCTGGAGCATTGTTGCCCAGGCCTTACCTGTGCTTGCCCTGCTCCTGCCACGGCCGGCCCTTCCTTCCGGGCGGCCTCTGATGGCGAGATCGAGCGACGCTATTGTTGCTAAGAATATGACTCAGGCCCGTGAAAATGGGGGTCGAAGCAGTGCTCATGAGCTATTTTTAACGCCGAATGAACGCAGCGTCTGCCGACACAGAGATTGTCAGGGAAACAGATTTACTTAAAATGCTGCCTAAACTCGCCATAGCTACGACTTGGCACAAATATTGAGTATTTTCTATCAGTGGGACAAAGGTCAGATAATCACTGTCAGTGTGCATTTGACCGAGACACGTCCACGGAGAATTACGCGACCAATAAAGCCGGTCAGGGGGACTCATTTTCCCCAGAGCGTAGGGATCTCATCGATTCAAAAACTCTCCCTAGAACTGCTTTAGTTCATCCGAGCTCTCTTCCTGCGAACTGGAGGTGACATGACGGATGAAGGCGCGTGTACTGGACGTGTGCGCCGTGAGGCTCGATGCGTGTGCCCACGAGATCCGGCCTGGCCGCCGCGACCAAGCTAATGCGCGCGTCCGTCCCGTCACATCCTGAACAAGTTATTTTTCTGTCCAAGACGCCTTGCTTTGTGGTGAGGACACCTGCAGCAGATGCCACGTACGTGATCCAGGGCTGTGGCCGCCCGCCAGCACGCTGCACGGTGGCCGCCCGGCGCCTGGCCCTGGCGACTGTGACTTCAGCGGGGTCAGATCCCGTAGGTCACGGGACAGTTGCAAGGTTTGTCTTGCTGTGCCTGGCTTACTTCACTTAGCAGAGCGGCCTCAGGGGCATCCCCGCTGTCGCAATGACAGGAGCTCCTAAAGCTCACGACGTCGCCACCCGCCCGGCCGCCGAAGGACCCTCCGGTGGCTCCCGCACCCTGGCTGTCGTGGGTAAGGCCGCGGTGAACGTGGGCATGCCCGAGGCTCTTGGAGACCCGCCTTTCACTTCCCTTGGAGAAAGATCCAGAAGCGGGACTGCCGATGGCACGGCACAGGTGCGTGCTCTGCTTCCAGGGGCTACACCAGCCTGCAACCCGGCTCGAGGGTTGTCTTTCCCCCAGGCCCCCGCCGCCCCCATGAACTTTCTGACCTCCCGACAGTAGCCAGTCCGACAGGTGTGCGGTTCTGATCTCGTTTCCTGAGCGATGTTGAGCACCTTCTCCCGTGTCTCTTGGCCACGCGTGTGTCTTCTTTTGAGAGATGTCTATTCAGGTCCTTTGTCCACGTTTCACTCAGGGTATTTATGGGGATTTTTTTTTTATTTAATTTTTTTTTTTTTTTTTTTTTGCCATTTTGCTAATTGAGTTGTAGGAGCTCCTTATCATTTCGGGGTATCAACCCCTCATCACGTACACAGTTTGCAACTACGCTCGCTCACGGCGGCGCTGCATTGCTAACAAGCTCCCGGGTGCTGATGCTGCGGGTCAGGGACCCCACTTGGAGAACCGCTGTGCCGGTACTTACGCTGGGTGCTGGGCTCCCAGGGGCTCAGGTCACTGTTAGGCTTCGCCGTCTGCGTGTTAAGGACACTCTGTGATACGTATTCCCTGTTGCAGGTTTTTTCTTTTTAAATTTCAAGTAGAGGGGTGCGGAAGCCGGTCCCCCGAGGGCCCCAAGAGAGGCTGGTGGAGCCGTACAACCCCGCCTGGGAAGCTTCCTCACCGGTGCAGCCTTGTTCCTCTGTCGCCAGCAAAGGGGACAACAGATGCCCCCAATAGCTCTGCGTCTGTCCCGCGTGGTGGGGTGGGACCTGGGTACAGAGCCCCCAGGGACACAGGCCCCCCCAGCACCACGTGCACCCCGCTCAGGCCCCACACTGAAGGTGGAGGGGAATCGGTCTGGCCCCGGGGCTGACTGTGTCCTGAGAGGCAGCAGGGCAGAGGTGGGGGTGAGGGGGGCAGGGGAAGGGACACGCAAAGCTGTAGGGGACCTTGTAGTGGCTCAGAACCGGCCAGCGGTCATTAGGACCCCTGCCCACAGCCTCGCCAGCACTGACCCCACAGTCCCGGGGCCCCGTGACACCACCAAGTGCCCCAAGCCTGTCCCCAGGGGCCCCCACCTCTCCCCTTTCCAAAAGCCCTCAAGGAGCCACGGTTCTAAGCTGGGGTTTGGGTGTTGTGGTTTGTATGGGGTTGGTTTTGGTTTTGTTTTTTTGTAATCGAAGTACAGGTCACACAGTGTGAAATTCACCATTTTGTTTGTTTATTTAGTTAGTTATTTTATTTAAATTCAAGTTAGTTCACATACAACAGATCAGTGGTTTCAGGAGCAGAATCCTGTGATCCGTCACCTGATGCAACACCCAGGGCTGGTCCCACCCGTGCCCATCTCCCCGTTCCCCCTCGGCCTTCCACTGAGGCCCCCTCCTCTCCACCGTGCAACCCAGGGTCTCCCCGACATTCCCTCTGCTACTGGGTACCCTCCCGTCCACCCCTCCAAACCCCAGCCCTCACCCCACTCCAGCACCCGGTCTCTGCAGGGTCCCTCCTCCCAGCACCCACCCACCCAGAGCCCGGCCGTGTGGACCATCTCCCTGCTGACCCGGGGGCCTCTCCCCGCTCACCCGGGGCCATGAGTCTCGTTTTCTCCAGGCTCCTTTGATCCCATGGCTCAGGCTCACCCTTCTGAACCCCTAAACCCGCACTCTCGGGGGAACAGTGTGTTTGGGGGACACCTCAGCTCACCGCACCCCTGACCACTGAGCGCGGCACACGGTACTCCGTGAGTCAGTGGCCGTCCTGACCCCGTTGGGTCCACGCAGCGCCCTCCAGTCTCCGAGTCCACGGGGGCCAGTGCCCTGGGTGCGCTGCTCACGGCCGAGGTGGTGCCGTTGCGCCCTGAGCACCCTGTCGGCCTCGCCCACCTCCCGCCCCGTCTTCAGCCCCGTCTCCGGAAAAATCCCAGGCCCATCCGGCAGGAGCCCTGGCCGGC
Source organism: Canis lupus dingo (assembly GCF_003254725.2). Classification (NCBI taxonomy): domain Eukaryota; kingdom Metazoa; phylum Chordata; class Mammalia; order Carnivora; family Canidae; genus Canis; species Canis lupus. The sequence continues at coordinate 49,826,414 of NC_064267.1, read as the reverse complement.
CGCAAGTCCCATCCAGAGCGTGGCGAGCCGGGCCTGCTCCAGAGCCTCCCGCCGCTCCTCTGAACACGGGCCGCGGGACGGCGGTGCTTCAGGGGGCTCCGGCCCAGCAGGCCCCCGGGCCTCTCCTCAGTCCACCGCGAGGCCTGCAGGCTCGCCAGCCACTCGGCCGCCGTGTGCCCGGGCCCCAGGGCCGACAGGGAAGCAAGTATGCTGTGCATCCCGTCCAGGGTACAAGTCAAGCAGCCACCAAACAGTCGTGCAGGACTGTGAGCAAGGGAAGGACCTGGTTATAAGAGGCACCCGACGAAGGAACCTGACCCAAACAGGAAGCTTTGTGACGGTCCTCCAAGAAACAAGGCCCGAGCTAAGATCTGCAAGAGGAAGAAGAGTTAAACAGAAGAAATTGAGAGGAAGGAAGAGCAGTCCCTGGAGGGTAGCCTGTGCAAAGGCCCTGAGGTCCTAGGCAACACAGCGTGGCCTGGGAAATGAGGAGCTGGGGTGCCCGGAAGAAGGGGCTGTGCTGGGAGATGGGACGGACGGGTCGTGCACGGCCTTGTGGATCAGGTCAATTAACAGTTGTCAATGATTTAAGAGGGATCCCACAAAGAGAACTAGAAGGGCCTTTCTGAACCCCATGGGGAGAGGTCACATGGGCAGGAAGCTCGGGGAGCGGAAGCCCAGGACCGATACCTGGGCAGGAGCGTGCCGTGCAGGTGGGCAGAGGGCTCGGACCAGCTGACCCACAGAGATTCTGCCCGGAGCAAGGGAAGGATGCCAGACTCGGGCACCCGGCTGCGGGAGAGGGGACGGCCCACGGGCACACAGAGACGGGGGCCCAGCTCTCTCCTGCTGGCTGCCACCTGCACCCCCCACGGGGACCCCCGCTGCCCCAGGCTCCTTCTGTGGCCCCCACACCAGCCAGAGTCACCCTTGGAAACTGTGTCCCCTCCTTAAAATCCATCCAAACGTCCCCACTGCAGGTGCAATCGTGTCCCAGGCGCTGTCCCCCGGTCCCCACGCCCCGCGGGAGCGGCCCCGTGCCCTGCGCCCCTTGCTCTCTGTGTGCCCCGGCCCGGGGGACGGGAAGGCGCCTCCGGAGCGCGGTGGAGGTGGCTCCCCCGCCAGCCAGGCCCCCCGGCCGCCTCCCCAGCAGGGCTTTGATGTCGCCCCCTCTCCACGCGGCAGCCCCCGCGTTTGCTTACTGGATCCACGTCACACTCGTCCTTGGTAATTACAGGCCGTGCCTCTGTCTCCCCGCATCTGGAAGGTCCAAAAGCAATTACGGTGCAGCCTCCCCGCGCTCGGAAGACGGCGGCAATCAGGGCTAATGACACGGCACTTACCGTGCGCTCGCCCCGCCGCTGCACCGTAATTACCATGTAATTAAGTGGTCACCAGTTGCCATGTAAACACGGCTCACACTGGATGTGTCTGTGGCTTAAACAGCCCCACACACTCATCTTAATTGCAAAGTGTTGAATGGAGAGCGGCGGCTGGCGCACACGGAAGGTCCCGGATCGGGAAAGCGGGAGGGCCCTCGGGGAGGAGGCGGAAGCTGTCGGGGCGCCGGCTTCGCAGGTGTGGGGCCCACCCCAGGCCCAAGGACGCGGCGGGTGACCCGCGGAGCAGGCCGGGCGCCACTTGCGGGCCCTTTGTCAGCTGAGGGTGTCAGCCGCGCACGGGCTGGTCCCGCTGGGCCGTCGGCCTCAAAGAGAACACGCCCCCGACCGTCCAACAAACCGTCCTGAGAGGGGTCCCCGCTTTCCCGAGCTGGGCCGCTCGCGGTCTCCATTCGACATCTCGGGTGCCAGGGCCTCAGAACCGCCGAGAAGGGGGGACGTTCTTTCTCCCATCGCTGTGAGGACAGTGGGTACTCCAAGGACGGCGTCCGGGGCGCCGACACTCCGGCCCCGCCGCCCTGGGGGCCAGGGGCGAACCCCTGGGATTCTCCATTCTCACCCGCTCACCAGGAAAGTGGGGATGCGGGATGGAAGCCCTCGCCCCTGCCCGGCCCCAGGGAGTCCTCCAGGCGGGACAGAGCCTCGTTCTCCTCCTGAGACTTCCACACCCCCGTGCGCATCAGAAACTGGGGGGCCTCCTCCGGGGGCCTCGAAACGGCAGACGCCAGAAGGGACCCGGGGTGTGGGGGGGCTCAGGTCCTTCACATCTGGCAGGATGTCCTGGGGCCACGGTGGAAACCAGCCCAGCCCGGTGGTGGGCGAGGCCAAGGTGCGGGTGCCAGTCCTGCCCCTTGCTCCCCCTCCCCTGGGGGTCGCTGGCGACGGCCATCACACGTCCCCCGAGGCTTCCCAGACGCGAGCGCGCCAGAGGGTGGGAGAAGCCCCCGACCGGGATGGGGCCCAGAGACAGGAGCCGGCTCTGAGGCTCAGCGGCCAGGGCGGTGCGGCCACACGCCCGCCCAAGTGCACCTCACGGGTCTCGTGGGAAGGAGGCCGCCCCGTCGCCCCCCGGGGTGCTCGCCGCCCACTGTCACGGCTGGGCCGTCACGCAGGACGCGAGGGCTTCCCCCCGGGCAAACTGAGGCTGTGCGGTGCAGAGGTCCGGTCCCCGAGCAGGGGCGGCCCACGGTGCCAGCGGCAGGGACAGGAGCCGCCCTCCCCGGGTAATCGCCCTGGGTCCTGGGGGGGCTGGGGGGGACAACGGGGGCGCTGCTCTCACACTTGCAGGCAGGAGATCATGTGATGCCCGGCGGCGGCGGCTCTGGCTCTTCCCGCCCGACGGCAGATGTTGAGGGCCACCCCCCCAGTCTGCCCACCCGCCCCCGGGCCCCGGCCTCCCGGCTCTGCTGCCTCTCGGGCCCACGCGGGGACGTTTGCCCCGGCCCGGCCCTCCCGCTGTCCCCTCCCCTGGGACACAGAGCCGTCCAGCCACTCGCCACCACCACCCGCCTCCTTCCCCGCCCTCCCGCTCACGCCAACGCACGCTCACACTCACGCGCTCACACACACACACCACATGCGCCCACATGCGCTCACTCACACGTACACCACGTGCATCCATGCACACACCACACTCACTCATACAGGCTCACACGTGCACTCACACCCACAGTCCCGCACACTCACACATGACCACATAGCACACACACTCACGCTTGCACACCACATTCATATTCACACCACACTCGCACCCACGCAGCCTGTTCCTCCCAGAGCAGCCCGAGTGCACACGTTGGCCCCGAGATCAGGTGCTGGGAACCCTCTGCTGATGCCCCCCGCAGCCCGTCACCCCTGCAGGAACCCCCGGCCCCTCCTGCCCCTGGGGGACCCTTGCCGCGGGCGACCCGCACCGCCATCCTCACCCACCTCCTTCCAGGACAGGGGCACCCAGGCCACCCAGGCCTCGGCCAGGAGGCCCGGCTGCGTGCAAAGTTGGTGCAGACTCACGGCCTTCCTCAGTCAGGCCCCAGGCCCAGCATCACCTCCCCAGAGTCCCCCCCCCCAACAACAAACACCCCCCCCACAGCTGACAACCCTCAGCTCCTGGAGCGCTCTTTTAGTGAATCGGAGACGCAGGCATTTCACACTTGCTACCCCCCCTCCCCCCGCCCAGGCAGGCCCCACAGCACCAGCTACGCTAATCGTCGGTGTCACCAGGGGATTGTTTTCCCTTTTCTGGCTCACGCCTTGGTACCCAGCTGATTCCTGCTACACATAATTAGCACCTTGACGTTACCAAGAGAAGGGGAAGTGATCAGTGACACGGGTCCACCCAGAAGCCGCCTGCCCCCAGATCGGGGATGACGCTGGCGGTGGGAGGGTCGGGGACCAGAGTCAGGAAGACGGCCACGCCTGCCAGTGCACGTTCCGAAATGAAAACCACACCCACCAGTGGCTCAGGGCCCAGCTCCCCCCCGACCCCCCGCCAGCATCCTTTTAATTAGCTGCTCCCCCCGATTACAGGATCTATAACCGAACAGGACCAAGGAGCCAGGTGGGGAAGAGGCCTGAGAGCCTACGGGACCAAGAGGAAATCGGCCGTGAAAGATTAATTAAAGGGCCACAGGCATTCCAATGCATCACCCTGTGTGGGCTTTCACGAACCTTTGCGAGGAGGCCCAACCCCGAGAGCTGTGGTCCTAATGGGCCCCACGTGGCTTATGCAGCATGGAGACTCAAGAACTGTTTGCCTGTCCAGCTCCCCGGCCGCGAAGAGTACTGGGGTGCTCTGGGCGGGGGTCGAGGAGCCAGTGAGATCTGCAGACAGGCCAACCAGGTGCCCAAATGATGCCCAACAGGCGCCCCTCGGCTACACACCACATGCCTGCTAGATGCTCACCAGGTAGGTGCCCGCCAGCTGCCCACCAGGGCTCTGGGCACAGCCTAGCCGACCTCTTCTGTTCCCAGAACCTGTGACCTCCCCTGCCCCAGGACACAGAGGTGCAGTCCAGAGTCTTCTACCCCAAATGTGGTTCTCGATGACCAGCAGCATCGGTGCCACCTGGGAGCACGTTCGAAATGCCACCTCTCAGGGCATCCTCTCTGGGTGGCTCAGTCGGTTAAGCCTCCAACTCTTGATTTCGGCTCAGGTCATGGTCTCGGGGTCATGAGATGGGGCCCATGTCGGGCTCAGAGCTGGGTGTGGAGCCTGCTTGGGATTCTCTCTTCCTCTCCCTCTGCCCCTCCCTCCTCCCTGCTTGGGAGCTCCTTCCCCCTCACCAAAAAAAAGAAGAAAGGAAGGAAGGAAGGAAGGAAGGAAGGAAGGAAGGAAGGAAGGAAGGAAGGAAGGAAGGAAGGGAGGAAGGAAGGCTACATCTACACCTCTACATCCCCCATCTTCCTCCGGCCCCCAGGCCGCGGCTGCGTGGGCTTCTCCCGGCCGCTCAAGGCTGTGTCCAGCTGACCTGGGCCTCAGCCTCAGCTGCAACCTCCCAGCATGGACAACTGCACCAGCCCCTCTGCGGAGGACACTGGACAGCCCTGCGGGGGAGCCCACAGCACCCATGGAGGTGTCCGCCTCCCACACACCTGCTCCTTCTCCAGCCTCCTTCTTTGCCAAGGACAACTTTAGAGCCCACGCCCAAGCGCCAGCCAGGGCAGTCCCCTTGCCGCCCCCTCCATTCTTGGCTCCCCCTGCTGTCACCCCCAGTTATGCTCAGAGCCCCCCACTCCCCCCCCATTGCAGGTCCTGACCCGGGCTCCTCAGGGACCTCAGGAGCAAGGACCCCCAGACCAGACTGACCTTCCGTCTCTGCGGACATGGCAAATGGGTTTCCGCTTGTCTGCCAATTCTGATTCATTGACCTAGGCGGTTCCTAGGTCATTGTGTTGAGAAGGATTCTGAGGGGGCATCTGCTAGAGTGGCCATCCTCGGCCTGGGATGGAGAGAGAGGCCTGGGGCTGCCCTGGGATCCAAGCCGTCCAGCTCTTGCAGCCCTAGTGGCCACAGGGCATTCTCACGGTCACAGGCCCCTCGAGGGCCCCTCTCCTGCCTCTCTGTCCAGCCGACCCCCCAGGTGTGTAGCCAGGTGGCCAGGAGGGACCAAGGAGCCACCCCCGCAAGCTCATCCAGCCAGAGCGGTGGCACCAGCCTGAGACCCCGACTCAGCGTCCACACTGTATCCCGGAAGCCAGGGGCAGGGGTATCCCCTGTAGCCCTGGGAGACAGTCTTTCCTCCGGGGTGGGCTGTGGGCCCCGGGAAATGAGCCACACAGTCTCCAAGGGGTGGGTGGGCATCCGTCCTGGCCAGGCAGGTGGGCTTGGGCCCAGAACTGCGGGTCCCAGGCTGGCTCCCCGCGCCCAGGACGCGCCTGGACCAGCCCTGCCTCTCCCTGGGAGGTCACTGCCTCTCGGCCTACCCACCCACCTCACTCCGGGCCTCCCTGCCTGCCTGGGACCACAAGCATTTGTTTAAAGGGCACTTCTGAGACACTCAGCACAAACCCCTCATTTTACAAACAGCAAGGGGGAGCCGTGGCGGGCGCAGGTCCCGGGAGCAGAGGCCCCAGAGGCCCGGAGCGCCCCCCCGTGCCCAGCTCCCTCCTGGGCCGCACCCCCGTCCCCCGAGGGGAGCACACACCTCAGGCGGGGGTCCCCGGCCGATGCCCTCCCGGAACCCACCTCACGCTGAAAACGGCCTCCCTGTGCTCCGTGTTGATAGCCGCGAGCGCCAGCCTGGTGTCAAAGAGCCTATTTAGAACGATGACCTATTTTTAGCTGAATCTTCTGCTGGTTGCTAAATATCTGTTTAAATACATGAATTAACACATCTGTCAACAGTACTTAGAGTGGGAATAAAACACGCTCTCACGGAGGAAGGTAATTTAACACAAAACACGAGGCATAATGAGCAGCTTGGGGCCGAGGCCCCGGGTGAGGCCCCCACATCCACCCCCGGTTCTGCGCTCCTGGGGGCCGTGCCCATGGCAACCCGGGCAGGCCCCCTGCAGACAGGGCCGGGCGCCACCCGGGAGCAGCAGCCCGTGTCACCGGGGCCGAGGCCGCGCTGAAGGCAGCCAGTGGCCGTGTGCGGCGGTGGCCGCGGGCTCGGGCTCAGCCTGGCAGCGGGCGCTGGGACGGCCTGGAGCCTGCTGTCCGGGGACCCGACAGGAGCCCGCAGGGGGACGGGCCGAGCGCTTTCCCAGGACGGGGATTCCCGAAGGAGGGACCCTGGCTCGCGGGGTCTTGTCCTGCTCTGGGTGGGGGTCCCTCCAAGTGCTTCAGAGAACCTGACCTCGCCCAGATGCACACAACCTCCGGAAAGGCACTCGCTCACCCGCTGCCTCAGTTGCCCCCACAGGCCTTTCATTGCATTGATCAGAAGCGCACGGGATAGATCCAAGGTCCTGGAGTGGGCAAGCTGGGGCAATGTCAGCGTCCCCCTAACCAGATGTGACGAAGCCACCCCCCCACCCACTTCCCCCGGTGGATTTGGGGGCTGGGGATGCAAAACAGAGGACCTTGCCGGGTGGGTGGTTGTGAGAGGAATGCCTGGGCCCTGGTGAAAGATAGAAAATCCCAGAAACCCAGTAAGTGTGTTCTCCATGGGGGATGGGATTCTGGGCCAGCGCCGGACAGATGAACGGCCACTCCGGGGCCGAGGCAGCCCCCACCCCCCGGCGGTCCACAGACCCTCCAGGCCGGGCTTGGGTCTGCTCCCGTGGCCCCTGCACCGCGCACCCTCTCCCCTCATCCCTCTCCCTTCATCTCCCGCCAGGACCACAGAGGTGCCTCCCGGTCCTCCGGCGATGACCCGCAGGAGCCTCTGAGCAGGAGGGAAGCGCGCACGGCCTCTGCGGACTCCCGGGGATGGCGGCACAGTGACCAGTCACCTGGGTGGGGCCCCCATGTGTCCCTGCGACACCCTCAGAGGCGGCCTCTCCCAGAACTCTGTTCGTGGTGTGGCCCGAGCCTCACGGTGACCCTCTGCTGGGCGGGAAGCCCCTAAATGGCTTGGGCAATGACCTCCTGCAACAGCCAAAATGATGTGGAGAAGGGGCGCTGGGGAAGAGCGCCAGGAGGATTCATATTTGCCAGGAAATGGGGGGAAGCTCCTGCTGTCAGTGAGTCCCCCGCCCTCCCAACCGCCAAGGCCACTCGATTGGAATGACTGAGCCCTGACCCCTGCTGCAGCAGCGAAACGCCAAGCAGGGCAAGCACGCTCCCCGGTTAGCTCGGGAAGCACAGATGCAAGGCTCCTCGCAGCCTTCTGCCTGCTAGGATTAGAAGCAGCCTATAAATTCCAGGAACAGGAATGGATCAATACTCCCCAGTTCCTCCCTAAGCTTTGGGGATCATAATCTCGTGATTATTATCTTCGGTTAATGGGACAGGAGTGATCCCTGAGGCCACCAGGGGCCCGGGCTAGGTGTCGTCTATCGTTTTACAACTACCTACTGTTATTTCTGAAGAGGAGGAGTGATTTCCAAAATTACAAAGGTGTTTGGTCATCACGCCAATATCGGTGACACTGACGATGTCAGTGGAAAAATCTTAGCTATGTACAGCTTTGAGAATCCAGAGGTAATAAAATCCATGTACAGGTTTGTCATCTGGAAAGCGAGAATGATATAAAGGCATGAAACTGGTTTTGAACAAATATACCAAATCTGATGTGTCTGCGTGATCACGAGAAGAGTCAGGATCACCCGGGGGAATCGCTGGTCTTCACGGAGCTCTACCAAGAGATGAACGGGTTCCCCGTGGCCCCCAAACCGGCAGCACCAGCATCACCTAGGAGCTTGTTAGAAAGGCAGATTTTCGAGCCACATCCTGGCCACAACACGGACCCAATGAATCAGAACCTACTTTTTGATAAGATCTCTAAGATATTTGTGTACACACGTGAGTTTGAGAAATACCAAAGTAGAGGACCCCACTATGTCTTAACCAGAGTTAACACCTAACCAGGTGGCCTGGAGCTGGCCAGGTCTGGTTTCCGAGACCCAGGGTTTTGTGTAATCTTCTCCCTCCTTCTCACACCTTCCTCTAATTAATAGAATTGTGTGTGGACAGATTTTCTTGACCTGAGGTCTGTTCACCTACATCAATTCCTCATTGCTATTGATGCCCAGAATTCCTGTGGCCTTCAGGGCTGATCTTCAGAGCTTCAAAGGGATGGCTATCTGGGCTGTAGACAGAGGCAGATATGGTCTGAGCCGACTACTCCCTGCTGGACTTCCCCACTTTCTTTATATGACATTCTGTGTCCGATTTTCCCTGTTTCCCATTAAATACCTCCCTGGAAGTAGCAGCTAAGATTGAAAACCAGCCTGTCTGGGGTTTGCCTTTAAACAATTATTTTCTCCTTCTGTATATCTCTGCAGGGAGAGATACAGGTAAACTGAGGCTCCAGGGAGGAACGTGGGAAGGCCCTAGGTGTTCAGACAGGACTCCCAGCCTGTCTCTCCATTCAGAGTCAAGTGGTGTGTTGACACGCTACCTCTCAGCTCTTGTTTGGTAATTGGGGGTTTGTCTATTTGTTGTTTGTTTTCCTGAAAAACAAAAATCCTAGACCTCAAACATCTTGTGCCCATGTGCGTGCTTCCAGTTTCTGAAAACTCCCTGAAACAATCAAATAAAGGTAAAATAAAGCATAATCTGCAATAACACCTGGAAATGGAGGAGTGTCAGTGAAACACACTTAGAAATCCTGGGATACAGGACATAGGTGGGGTTGGTTGAGCACAAAGTGGGTTGGAGGAATCTGACTTGTAATGAGCCCGGGGCCCAGAGGCGTGCGCTGGGAAGGAACTATCGGAAGACCCCTCAGCCTGGAGCAGGCAGTCCCAGGAGCCAGGCTGGGCTGGAGACAGACTGAGAGATTCACGTGGACAGACTTTGTGAGCCGTGCCAGGCAGCAGGGGTAGTGGTTAGTGGCTCCTGCTTTCCCAGGCAAAGCCTCCTGGTGAGTGAAAATATGGAAGAAGCGTGGCCACCAGAGCAAACACTGGGAAAACAAAAGGGCCTCCCTAATGCCCTTGGCCACCGGTTCTCTCCTCCCTCCCACATTTCTGCAAATACACCTCATTTCAGATGTAGAAGCTTCTGAGATTGCACCAGCTAAGGAAGAGGCATGGAGGAGGAATCTGGAAGCCACAGTTACTGTGGAGCAAAGGTAGGACGTGGGAATTCCACCAGTGACCCATATCCAGAGAAGCCGGTCAGGGCACTCACACCAGGATTAACTGGGAATGGACAGCACGGTGAGTGAAGGGGGGTCTTTGCTATAGGAACCTCCACAACATCCCAGCCTGTTGGTGAACTATTCCTGGCCATGCAGGTAGAGGGACTCCTCCAGCAAGCTCACCCACCCACTGACTGCACCTGGACACAGCCCAGCTGTGCAGCCCACCGTGCTGGGGGAAGGGAGAGAGACAGCTCGATGGGAAAGCATCGAGAAGGGAAAGCAGTAGAGCTCACCCTGGCTGGTCACATGGGCAGACATTACAAACTCAACAGAAGGACATGTGCAGGCAGCAGCAGGGCAACAAAAGGGTAGGTGGGCAACAAAAGCAGTGACTCCAGTGACACAAGCCCAGGGTGTAAAACAGGACAGAACATTACAAAGCCAAATTCATGGTCACTGAGGCATTTGAGAGGATAAACTAATTCTGAAAGCATGTCTATTAACTTTTGCCTTATATGTTTTGAGAATTATAAGGAAATTTTGGCAAGATTTATACCAAGTCTTCAATATATCTTTCTTGATTATTAACAGGCTAATAAGATTAAAGTTAATAAGTATATAGAATATTGGAATGTAATCATAAAATATCTGACTTATTTTTTTAAAGATTTTATTTATTTATTTGAGAGAGAGAGAGAGATCACAAGCAGGGCAGAAGGGTAGAGGGGGAAGCAGACTCCCCACTGAGCAGGGAACCTGATGTCGAGTTTGATCCAAGGACCCTGAATCATGACCTGAGCCAAAGGCAGACAATTAACCTCCTGGGCCATCCAGGTACCCCAAAATGCCTGATTTATAAAGCACATGTAGAAATCCATCCTTAAGAATTAGAGTAGAAAAAAAAAGAATTAGAGAAGAGAGGGGTGCCTGGGGGGCTCAGTCAGTTAAGCATCCAATTTAATCTTGGCTCAGGTCTTGATCTCATGGTCATGAGTTTAAGCCCTGTGGTAGGCTCCATGCCTAGCAAATACACCTCATTTCAGATGTAGAAGCTTCTGAGATTGCACCAACTAAGGGAGAGGCATGGAGGAGGAATCTGGAAGCAGTTACTGGGGGGCAAAGATAGGACATGGGAATTCCACCAGTGACCCATATCCAGAGAATCTGGTTAGTGCACTCACACCAGGATTCACTGGGAATGGACAACATGGTGAGTGAAGGGGGGGTGGTGTCTTCACTATAGGAGCCTCCACAACATCGCAGCCTGTTGGTGAACTATTTCAATTGGCTCTTATTTCTTTTGGGTTTTGTTTGTATTTCCTTATCTTCTGTGCCTGCTTATATCTTTAATTTTGTGCTAGGCATTGTGCTTGAAAAGTTGTCATAGAACTAATTAGAAAGCTAGCATGGCTAGCATGGAGCCTACTTAAAAAAAAAAAAAAAAATAGAGAAGAGACGCCTGGGTGGCCCAGCAGTTAAGTGCTTGCCTTCCAGCTCAAAGCATGATCCTGGAGTCCCGGGATCAAGTGCCACAGCAGGCTCCCTACATGGAGCCTGCTTCTCCCTCTGCCTATGTCTATGTCTGTGTGTGTGTGTCTCTCATGAATAAATAAATAAAATCTTTTAAAAAAGAAATATTCAATTAAAAAAATAGAGAAGACACATTTTTCCCAAGTACAGATGAAGTACTTATGTAAAAATTGACCATGAACCAGGTCATAAGGCAGTCTCAGCAAATTTTTAAAACCCACATAGATCATGTTTCTTAGAACAAAGCTATTAAATTAGAAGTCATTAACCAAAGGATGTATGTGTTTAAAGATACAATAGCCTACAGTGCCAAGAATGGTAAACTAAGTGATTCTGGAAAATCCTCCACTCTGAGGACAAACAGAGAAGCTGAATAACATTTAAGAAAAACATCTGCTTAGAGATGTTAGCAAGATAATGAATGCGAGATAATACACATAAGAATACAAGGTAATGAAACATTATCAGACTATGATCTGGAGAAAGAAAGAATTCTACAGGAGTGAGCCCCACATTTGAATCCACTTTCATGCTTTTGACAGCCTCAGGCATTAGGGATACAGAAATTAGAGACCAGGCCCACTGAGAGTGGAGGTACTGTTAAGCTCCTCAACATTTAGGACAGGAATAAAAATGCTGTATCTGAAGGTGAGGGTGAATGAGAAGTGAAAGAGGCCTTGGACAAACTGCAGGTGTTTCTGAAGATCATCTGGATCACCCAGAAAATCTGAAGTGAGCCCCACATTGTTAGTATCTTCAGGCACAACCAGACACAAAAATATTTTTTTTAACAATCTAACATCATCCTAGCTCTCTGATTACTTCTATGACAACTTTTCAAGCACAATGCCTAGCATGAAATCAAAGATAAGCAGGCACAGGAGATAAGAAAATATGAACAAAACCCAGCAGAAATAAGAGCCAACTGAAAAAGACAAGCATGTGTTCTAAAGACTGAGATGAAGAAAGGCTCTGGAAGAGTTATGTTCAAGAAGGTTAAAGACAATATTGAAAAATCTGGCAGAGAATTGGAAAATATTTGTTAAAGACTTCAGAATCATAAAAAGTACTGAAAAGTCAAACAACTATTTTTTTTCACAAAAATACTAAATTGGATGAGTTTCACAACAATTTTGAAAGAATAGCTGAAGAAAAAATGGTGAGCTAGAAGACAGAAAGGAAGTATCCAAAATAAAGTATGAAGTACAGGTAAGAAAAATAAACCAGATAAGATATATGAAGAATTGAGCAGGAAAATTTAAAATGCATCAAGTTTACAAGCAAAAGAAAAACACAAGAGAAAAGGAGTGGGCAGAGGAAATATTTGAAGAGATAATGACAAGAATTTTCCCTGATGAAAGGGATCAATTTAAAGATGATTCACACAGGTTAGTGAACTCCAAACTAGGTAAATAAAAATAAATCATACCTCAACACTTCACAATGAAAATACAGAAAGACACAAAAATAATTATCTTTAAAGCAACAAGGGGCAGGGAAAATATCTGCAAAAGGGCAAGTATTCAATGGACAACTGACTTCTTGGCAGAAATACTGAAAGTGAGAAGAGAAAGGATCTGTATCTTCCAGGTATTAAGAGAATGTTAACTATCACCCTGACATCATATTCTCAGTGAAAAAAAATCCTTTAAGAATAAAGTAAAATAAATAAATAAAAATAAATAAAAATAAAATAATAAAAAATAAAAAAAGAATAAAGTAAAATAACAACCAGATACTCTCTGACAAAAACTGAGAGAATTAATCACCAGCAGACTATTACTGAAGAAAACTCCATAGTTTTCCTTAAGAGGAAAGAAAATGATTTCAGAGAGAAAGCTGAAAATACATACAGGAATTAAGAACAGCAAAATTAGTAGGTATGTAGATAAATCTGAACAACATTGACTTTAAAATTAACAAGGAGTGAATGGGGTTTTAAACGGAGGAAGAATTAAACAAAACAAGGATGTACAAGATGAGAGGGGAGAAAGCCGGGTGGGGGAGTGAAAGAGTGATCTTCCCTGCGGGAGTGTGACTGGAGACTCCCATCCTTCACATCCTCAAAGTCGGGACTACAAAGGATTATATCCTCCTGGGTATGGAAAAACCAGAAGGCACTGGGGAGAGAACCACCCTGCTCCTGATCAAAGCAGAGGAAACACAGTCCCTGAGAAATGGTAGCCATACCAGCCTCCTGTAGAATTAGCAGCCAAGTTCACATCACGTGTGTGGTTCAACAAAACCTCATGGTTTAAATTTAAAGTATTCCTATACTAAAGCTTTCCCTAAAAACTGGACAGAAATGGATGCACATTCTCTCTCTGGAGGAGTACATCTTCATCTTAGGCCTCAAAGAATATCCACCCATATTTTTAAGAAAAGAGTGCTTCCCAGAAAATACTAATTGGGACACAACAAAACAAGTCACCTTCAGTGAGACACATAGAAAAAACAAATTGCAAAATCAGACTTGAAAAGCTCCAGATCTTGTCATTTCTGGTCGCATATTTAAAAACAAGTCTATATACTGTGTTTAAAGAAAAAAGTAGAAATTTGAGAATCTCTGTAGTATGTAGACAACTTTACTATGTGACTTAGCAAACTTGAAAAAGATTCAGAGAGAACTTATAGAAATTGAAAATACAATAATCAGTATGACGAATACACGACACAAAATTAATACATTATTAGGGGTGCCTGGGTGGCTCAGTGGTTGAGCATCTGCCTTTAGCTCTGGTCGTGCCCCTGGGGTCCTGGGATCAAGTCCCACATTAGGCTTACTGCAGTATGCCTGCTTCTCCCTCTGCCTGTGTCTCTGCCTCTCTCTATGTCTCTCATGAATAAATAAATAAAATATTTTTTTAAAGTTAACACATTATTGAATACAGCTGAGGAGAGGATTAGGAAACTGGAAAACTCAGAAGAAATTATGTAGAATGTACCACAGAGAAACAGATAGAAAATATAATAGAAATACTGATACAGGGAACATAAAGCACTAACACAGGATGCGCTCTGTAAAGAGACTACATTTCACTTGAGACAAAGGAAAAATCTGTAAGGAAAAAGAAAAACAGGCTAGTTTATCCAAAGGAACACAAGTTAGCTAACTTAGTAACAACAAATTCGAGCCAGATAATAGGGGAATGAAATCTTTGATGTCTTGAGGGGGAAATGGCAATCTGGAATTCTAGAACTCCACGGTCAGAAAATATATCTTTCAAGAATGAGGAAAAAATAAAGACATTTCAGATAAACAAACTAGATGCAACAGATAATTTCCCACCAGTAGACCCCCACTGAAGGAAACTTTAAGAGGAAAAGAAAGTAATCTCAGATAAAAGTTTGAAACCTCAAGAAGTAAAGAATGTAGATGTGGATGGGGTAAACAAACAGACCAAATTATTTTGACAATGTACTGTGGGTTAAAAAAGATAGAAATAATACACAAGACAACAGAATGTCACCTGTGTATGTACCTCATAATGTAATGTCAAAACACACAAAGACAATTTTAATAGAGCCTCAGTGAAACAAATACATACTCATGGTGGGAGATTCTAAGACACTTCTTTCAGTAACAGGTAAATAGAGCAGACCACACTGAGAAGGATACAGGTTTGTACAACAAAATTAACAAACTCAGTGAACATATATAGAGCATACTGCCTACAAACAGCAGAATATCCATTTTTTTCTCAACTACATATGAAACAATTCTCCCCCAAAACCGACCATACGCTGGGCCATGAAGCAAGGGCTGAATCGCAGAGGGCAAGTTCTCTCACTACGATTAAGCTATAAATAACCAAAGGTGATTGGAAATCCCCATATCTGTGGAAATTAATACACTTCTGAATAACCCATGGGTTCGAAACATCACAAAAGAAATCAGAAATTATTTCTACTGAGCAATAACAGATATTACATACAAAAACTTTGAGATGCAGATAATGCAATATTTAGAGGAAAAAATATCACCTTATATGTCTGTTAGAAGAAAAGCTAAAAATATATGAGCTAATCATTTGTCTCAGTACATTGAGAAAAGCACATAAAATAATTTCAACAAAAAAATCAAGAAAAAATAGTATGAATAGACCACAGATTAATAAAAGAAAAAAAGAAACATTTATTAGAACAGCTAAACACATTGGTTATTTGAAAAAAACTAATATTATTGTCAACACTCTGGTGAGGATCATTAAAATAAAGGCAGAGGCATATACAGACAGTATCAAAACTGAGAATTGGAGCATCACTATAGATCCTACAGATATGGAAAAGGTAATAAGAGGATATTATATAAAAATTCCAGTAATTTTTACAAATGAATTTGAAAATCCTAAAAACTTATCAAAACATAAGAAGAAATAGCAAGTCTGTAATCATTAAAGGAATTGAATCATTAATGAGTTTTTTTTTTTTTCCCCTCAAGAAAGTCGTGACCCCGGGGTGCTTGGATCAAGTCCTGCATCGGGCTCCCTGCATGGAGCCTGCTTCTCCCTCTGCCTGTGTCTCTGCCTCTCTCTCTGTCTCTCATGAATAAATAAATAAAATCTTTTCTAAAAAAAGAGAGAGGGGGCAGCCCCAGTGGCTCAGCGGTTTAATGCCGCCTTCAGCCCAAGGCCTGATCCTGGGGTCCCAGGATCAAGTCCAAAACCAGGCTCCTTGCATGGAGCCTGCTTCTCCCTCTGCCTGTGTCTCTGCCACTATCTCTCCCTCTGTGTGTGTGTGTCTCTCATTGATAAATGAATTAAATATTTTTAAAAATAAAAAATAATAATACATAAAATAAAAAAAAGAGAGAGAGAAAGAAAACTCCAGGTCTAGATAGCTTCCCTGGAAAACTTAAATGAACCAGGAATGGGTAAATAGATTGCATAGAGGTCAACACCGAAATACCCTCCAACAATAAAAAGGACCCAACAAAATATGAATCAAAACCACACTGAGGTATCACCTCACACCAGTGAGAATGGCTAAAATTAACAATTCCTGATGCAACAGATGTTGGCAAGGATGCGGAAAAAGGGGAACCCTCGTGCACTGTTGGTGGGAATGCAAACTGGTGCAGCCACTCTGAACAGTATGGAGGTTCCTCAGAAAGTTAAAAATAGAGCCACCCTATGACCCAGCAATTGCACTGCTGGTATTTCACCAAAGATATGAATGTAGTGATGAGAAGGGGCACCTGCCCCCCAATGTTCACAGCAGCAACGTCCACTAGAGCCAAACTATGGAAAGAGCCCAGATGTCCACTGACAGATGATGGATAAAGACGTGGTCTATACACAGTATGACTCAGCCACCAGAAAGGACGGGATCTTACCATTTACACCAACATGGATGGAACTAGAGGGTATTATCCTAAGCGAAGTGAGTCAGTCAGAGAAAGACAAACACCCTATGATCTCACTCCTCTGTGGAATTTAAGATAGAAAACAGAGAAGCATAGGGGAAGGGAGGGAAAAGGAAAACAAGATGAAATCAGAGAGGGAGACCAACCATGAGAGGCTCTTAACTCTAGGAAAGAAACTGAGGGTTGCTGGAGGGGGTTAGAGATGGGGTCACTGGGCAACGGGCACGAAGAAGGGCATGTGATGGGATGAGCCCTGAGTGTTATATAAGACTGATGATTCACCGACCTCTGCCTCTGAAACTAAGAATGCCCTATATGTTAGTTAACTGAATTTAAATAAAATTTATAAGACTCAACAATAGCCGCACTTGAATGCGACTCACTAATATGATTTTGAGGGAAAGAAGAACAAAGGTATATGGCACTAAGATTGCATTGGTTTCAAATTCACAACTCTCCGGTGATGGACCGGAGACACCTGCTTTCCGAGCAGGAAGGCAGATGGCTCTCCCGTGCCCCGGGGGGCGGCGAGAAGCTTCTCCTCCCTCGGGATGGAACCGCGCCATTAACTCCCGGACCAAGGCCTCCCGGACCGAGGCCTCCCGGACACTGCGCTGCGCACGACGTCGTGAGTTCAGGCCCTTCCTCCTTCCATCCTCACCCTGTAGTCACGGCCTGGTACACGGTAGGCACTCGCCTTTTACGAAAACCTCCCATTTGACATTCCCGACAAAGTCCCTCTTCGTAACCTCCCGTTAGTGAAAGAAAGAAGGTCTCTGCCATCAGTGACGGAAACCTCAGGGCCCGTCCGTCCGTCGGCGCCCGTCACCCGCATCAGCGTGCATTAGAGACACAGAGTGCTGGGGCGGCACTCATGAGCAGACTTTCTGATTATAAATCGGGCTTTTCTCTACTCGGTTATCTAATGGGGAAGTCCCACATTCTTAGCAGATTTTTTAGAAAAAAAAAAAGCACTCTGTTGCCAAGAAGTTTTCAAAAGTTGCTATTTTTGTAGGGCCTATAAAAATGCAGCAATATTCACTCTCTCTGCTGACTCTGCAGAAGCATTTAACTCCCGGTCCCTATTTCCAGAGCCTGGTTGCCATCTGGGCCTTGCACAGATGTTTTGGCAGGACAAGAACCCTCCAAACACAAGTTTTTGTTCATTGTATTAAACAAAAGCGGCCCTGTTAATCTCGGTTTCATTCAGGACCGACTTTGGAGGAAGGGGGGGGGGCCCGAGAATCAATATTTGCTAAGAGGGGAAGAACAAATTCAGTAGGGGGAAAACAATTATTTGCTGGCTTTTCAGAGAATATTACAAATAATGATGGTTCAAAACCATAAAAAAACTGTTCAAAGAATTGCCTGACATGAGCCCTTTAATCTGTGGTTCAGTTTACCCTCTGGTTCATTCTTTCTATGAACAACTTGAATCCATGAAAATTTTTGTAGGAATACAAACTAATTGCTATGCAAATACCAACCTCTGGTGCAGAATGCTTTCAGCTGGAAGGGCTCCCACAGCTCATTGCAACATGCTCGGATTGGCAAGAGGGCAGAGATGTTTGCCACACACAATAGGCAGAGCTTGGGTGCCTCCCGGTCGGGCAGCCAGGGCACGGCTCACGGTGCCCGACGTCAGGCATCCTGGAGAACGGGCCAGTCCCAGCAGGCGCCTCCACGGCCAGCCCAGGAAAACGTGTCCTTCCCTTCTAGGCCCTGCCAGGTGCTTCCTCCACGGTGGTCGGGGTGTAGGCAACGGCAGAAGGGACGGCTCGGCGAGGCAGACGCAGCCGTTTATGGACAGGTAATCGTCCTCCCCCCGCCACGAGGGGGTCGCTAGGCCCAAACACCAGTCAGTCACTTTATTAACCCGGGGACTCGGGTTGGACTTCACAAAGCTGGAGAGGGTGGCGCGCGTGCGAGCACCAGCCCTCCGAGGGGATGGGAATCAGGGGCTCCCCGAGCCACGAGGGGCCCCCTCCTGAGGTGAGCTTCCATCTAAACGCCTCTCCCTGGATTTCAGCCGAGGGATCCCCCCTCCGCCCTGCCCCAAACAGAACTGTCGGTGACAGGTCCCAGCTCCCACACCATGGATTTGTCCCACGTGAAGCCATCTGCCCCACGCAACCGAGGGTGGAGAGGGCGGCGTGGTGGGAGCCCCTGACCCCCCTGGACAGATGGGGAGACGAAGGCAGCACACACCAGACGCGGCCAGAGAGAGCTTTACTGACACAGCACAGCCAGGGAAGCCCTCAAACCCCTCCACCCCCCAGTTCTCATCCTTTAAAGACCATCCCCCGTGGCTCCTGGGGCTGAGCTTTGCTCCATTTCTCCACCTGGGTGGTTTGCTCCAGGTAACTCGTGAATCTGCACGTTGACGTCTTGGGCATCTCTTCCTAAGCGTGTTTTTTTTTTTTTTTTTTCCCCACAATGGGTGGGGTTTAAACACACAGCTTATAGGTGCAGGAGCCAGGCCGGGACCCAGCCCATGCAGCCCGCAGGCGGCGTCTGAGCTTCCACGAATGGGACCCGCCAGCCAGCAGTCCCCAGACCATGAGCCAGCAGGGAGCAGACCTGCATTTCCTGCCTGCTTGGTCGCCAGGCCACCTGAGCTCGCAGCAAACCGGTATAGCCGCCACCGGCCTGGGTGACGACGGGGTTATTTCAGCTCCAGGAGCATCTTGGCCCCATCTCGTCAAAGAGAGACATGGAACCCTGGCCCCTGTCCACTCCGGGCTCCGCCGTCTGGCTGCTGTGGGCTGTGGACTCAGTGACACGGGGGGGGGGGGGGGGGGGGGGGGGCGGCGGTGGGAGGGAGCGGCCTGGCTGTGTCAGCCCAGCAGTCAGATGGTGCCCTGGCCTTGAAGGATGTAGAAGAGCGGCCCCTGGACCAAGACGGCAGCCCCGGGCGGAGAGCACTCAGGGGAAGAGCAGTGGGACAGCGGGAGAAGCAGCAGAACCAGAAAAGTCAGGCGAAGGACATCAGTGACGGGGAAGCCGGCCACGCGGGAGCAGGCCACGGGGCGAGGGGTGCACAGCAGCACAGGAGGGTGTGGGGCTGTTATCACCGACGATTCTGAAAGCTGTCTTTCACTGCAATAAAATCAACTTTGTAGGGATTTATAACAACCTTCCGGGTTATCAGGGCCTGTAAAGGAATGTGTTTAGGTTCAGGAAGGATACGTGCTGGTTCCCCTAGAGACGCCTTCTCCCCGACCCCCAGGACCCTGTTTACGAAGGACGGCGCTCTCCATGGCAAGCGCTGGGAGCCCAGGCGCCTGGCTACAACTGGAAACGTTACGCTGGAGGAAAGAAAATTTAGCGCAGGTGAGAGCTACCGCCAGACACCAGACGCCTTTCCCCGCGATGGAGGAGACGCGTTTGGTGGAGCTGCGGACGGCAAAGCAGCGGTGGAGGGAAGCAGGTGGAGACACGTGGTCTTCGGCTCAGTGAGGACTTTCTCCGGTGAATCTGAGTGCCCGCAGCACCAGGGCTCCCCTGCAAGGCCCGGAGCTGGAGGCCCGCCTCCCAAGAGCGTCCTGCTTTGATCGAGAGACTGAACAAATTGGCCTCTGCGCTCCCTCCGTCCATCCCACGGAAGGTCCTGGTGCCGCTGTGGCCAGGCCTTGGGTGGGAGAGGCTGGTCCCGTCTCTGCACACATCCGACAAGCAACACAAGATGTGCCCGTGCAGCGGCGTGCTGGAGCCCCCGCTCCCGAGGCGGGCAGCGCCCCATGGACTTTACCCCCGTGCCCCTGTCCCTGGTGGCCGGTGCCTGTGCTGCGTCCCCGGGCAGCTCCGACTCTAGTGCATCTTCCCAGCTCTGTCTGCTCTTGGCGATACCATATCAGCAGCTCGACGTCGGCCGCAATGGGAGCGTGTGCGCCAGAGACGCCAGCAGATGCCACACGTCAGGGCTTTTTCCTTTCCTTTCCGGAGAGCTGGGGGCTAAGCGCCCACCAGCACGCCCGCCCGCGATCCAGGGCCAGACCCCAGGCTCGCTTCTCCTCGACCTCCCTTCCAGCGCCCTCGGCACCTCCCTGCCTGGCGTCTGGGCTCGTGCGCGGCCTTGGCTTCCGTGTCCTCTGCATCCTGCCGCTGCCTTCCCAGCCACGCACACGGTCTCGCAGTTGCACGCGACACGGGGCATCCGCCGAGCACGTACCGTGCATCAGAGCTGGGGGGAGCCCATGTGGGAGCTCACGGCACCCCCAGGGCTCCCTTGGGAGGAGGCGCCCTCCTAGCGCTGCCCCCCACGCCGCCACCACGGGGGAGCGGGAGGCTCTCAGAGGAGACATGCCCAGGCCCACCACAAAGGACACAAAACCTGGATAATCCAAAATAATGGTTAACCCAAGTTGGCTTGGCCTTTGCGGGGGGTGGAGCCCACCGCTCGGTCTCTGCGGGCGGATTCGGTGTCCTGCCCACCTGCACCTCCTCCACGCCTCAGAGGAGAGCATCCCCTCCTCCAGGCCAGCGGGGCAGGAGAACCCAGGGTCACAAGCCAAAGACAAGCAACACAAGGATCCCTGTGACGCGTATCCCCATGTCCAGCTCCTGCCCGGGAGGAAGAGCGAAGCTCCCTCAGACGCTGTCCCTCATGCACACGGGTGCCTCTTTGCCTCCGAGGCCTAATTTGATGGGTAGAAGGAGCGGGGTTCACAGCCCCGAGGCTCCGCTTGTTCACACGTGAGGTGGTCCCTCCAGGACCACGGGAGAACCAAGGAGAAAGACGCACGCCCTCCCTAAACATTATTCTGAGGAACCCTCAGAAGCTGCCGCGAGGGGAACTGTGATGACAGCTCATGGGAGGCCGGGGAACCTTCCGGGACTTCCAAACAGAAGCACAGTGATCAAGGGCTGCTCTGGATGTCACCGTGGACACTCATCCAGAGGCCCCGATCAGCTTTGTCCAACTTCCGACGGCGTCTCTCCTTCGAGTGGGGGTCGGCGTCAGGAATCTCACGGCTCACGGCCACGCGGCTGCACTCGACGTGTAGACAAATGCGGAAGGAAGTGCGGGCCGGTGCGGCCTGGGGTCGCCACAGGACCCCGGGGGGAGGGCAGGCTCTGCAAGGACAGCGCGTATGCCGTCCGTCACTGTTAGTGCGCTCCCTGCTCCCGGGGGACACTGACCCCGCAAGTATTTCCACAGCTGCAAGAAGGCTTTTCCACGTGAGTCTTTAAAAATAGGTTGTGGCCTCCCCTGGGAGGAGTGATCCAAGTAGAGTGCACACCCGCCTCTTCCTCACGGGCTCCTTCGGCTGGTCGGTGCCTCATTGGCCACCAGAGCCAGCGAAGTCCCCGTCACACCCAAGGGCCTGTCGGGGCGTCTCGAGGTCCGAGGGGGCAGGGGTCCGGCACGCGTGCCAGAGGGGGAGGGCGAGGCCCCTGCTGGCCTGGCCTTCAGAGCTAGGCCTCGGGGGGCGCCCTCCTCCCCGTGCCGGCGGAGGTCCTGCGGCTGCCAAGAGTCGGCTGCAGGGATGGCACAGCTGGTGGACCCACAGAGGCCGCTGCCCCCCAGAGCTGCGCTCCCCACCTGCCCCGAGGCCAGAGTCCGTCTCGCTGGGGACCCCCGGCTAACTCGCGCTCCATCCTGCAGGGCGCATTTGCAAACTCGCCCGACAACCGTGTGCAAAATAGCCCTGCCGCCCGTGGTGACCAGAAACCAGAGACACCCGGCCCCAGGCCAGCCCCGTGGGCCCCGGCGGCAGTGGCCTCTGCTCTGCAAGGTCACCCACACGCACCCTCCCTTGGGCCTTCTCCCAAAGGCGGCCCACCCGTGGGCAACGAGGCGAGATGTGTGAGGACGCATTGTGCAGACGCATTCGCTCCGCGGTTCAGTAATCTCCCGGAGCAGCCACATCGGGACCTGGGCCGTTCCCTGGGACTGTGGTTCTGCAGCCTGTCATCTGCCCAGGAAGCCTGACCGCCGGCTCCTTGGGGCGGCCGGGATCTCGCAGGAAGAGGCCTAGTTGAGTGTCCGGGGAGGATGGCACCTGCCAGCCCTGCCCGGGAGCCGGGGCGCACACAGAGTGGGGACCCCCTGCCCTAGGAGCGGGCACGCACTGGAGAGGGCTGGCCAGCTGCGCCCATGAGCCCCGGCCGAGGGCCCGAGGGGGGACAGCCGTGCTGCAGTGCGGCCCAGGGGATGACAGCACTCTGGGTCCTATGACGCAGCACATGGCACCAACACACGTCCAACAGCCTTGTGCCAGCATCCACGCGCACTATTCCCATCACACTGTAGAAGCCTGGGTGCCAAGAGCCGAGCATGTCCCATGGGCCACCACTGTCCACTCCGACGGGCGCCACTGCCACTGCAAGGGAAGACACGGCCACCCTGATCTGAGGGAGGTGGAGACAGATGCTCTGGGAGGCTGGTAATTGTGCCAAAGTCTACCTGGCTGGAAACAGTGGAGCGGGGGCCATGCCTCAGCCCCGAGTCTAGGCTCTTCCAGCACATGCTGGAGGCCGGGGGGACCTGGACCCAGAACTGCCCCTCGAGGACGCTGAGCTATCCAGGGCATTTGGGGCGTCCTTGGGGGCTGTTGTCTCTATCTCATGTGCATGTGAGTCTGAGCGTGTGTGTGCTTGGTGAACAGTCAGGGCTGGAGAGTAACTGGGACCGAGACCTGGCCTATCAGGTCCTCTGTTGTTCTCAGCTTGAGATTAAAGTATCAGTCAGGACAGGCTAGGTGATGGGACGCCTGGGGCTCAGGGGTTGAGGGTCCACCTTCGGCTCAGATCCTGATCCCTGAGTCCTGGGATCAAGTCCCACGTCAGGCTCCCTGCAAGGAGCCTGCTTCTCCCTCTGCCCGTTCCTGCCTCTCTCTCTCTGTGTCTCTCATTAAAAAATAAATAACAAAGACCCTTGACATTCCAGCAGCCTATACAAAGGTTGCTTTCTTGCTCCTTCTACATGGCCGTCAAGGGTCAGCTGACACTTCAAGTCTGATCTGTGTCATCGATTTCCCTGCAGGACCCAGGTGATCAGCAGCCGTTATCCGGGATGGTTCTAGTAACTCTGGAAGAACCAGGAGAGAACTCCGGCTGGCTTGCCATTAATAATTGAATGCTCAACCTGTGCTCCTAGCTGGTTGACAAGAGTTGGTCATGGTTCCTAACCAGCCACAAGGCTCCAGGAGGTGCAATGCTAACGTGTGCCCAGAAAAGAAAGAACTGGAATAAATGGCTAACAGCAGTCACGACTACCACAGCTTGAGCAGCTGATTCTGCTGACAAATCTGACGGCCGAGAGTATTTCACCCCCGCACTTCACACGTCACTTGTTGGTAAACCCACGAGGCCCTGGGAGGGACGGCAACAGCTCCTCCTGTTCACACTTTCTCACTGGCTGTGTGACAATAAAACTTTATTAACAAGAGCAGATGAAAGACAAGGGGGCTGGATTTGGCCCATGACCTGAAGCTTGCCAACCCCTGTTACAGGAAAAACCAGATCCTCAGAAGTTGGCTGTTGTTGAAGGCGGGTGATGAGTGCATCGCACATAGAGGTTCACGATACTCACCCGTGTGTGCACACATCTTCTCAAACACATATCTATATGTTCTGAAGGGTTTTTTTACTTATTTTAGAGAGAGAGAGAGAGCATGGGAGGGCTTGATGGAGGGAGGGGCAGAGAGAGAGAGACTCTCCAGCAGACAGACCCTCCCCGCCCCCGCCGAGCACGGAGTCTGCCCCATGAGATCACGACCTGAGACAAAACCAAGAGGCAGATACTTAACCGACTGTGCCACCCAGGTGCCCCCATGTCTGCGTATTCCGAAAATTTAAAGTTAGGGGCTCCCAGCTGTCTCAGTTGGTGGAAAGTGCAACTCTTCATCTCCAGGTCATGAGTTCCAGCCCTGTGTTGGGTGTAGAGATTGTTTAAAGGTAAAATCTTTAATTAAGAAAAGGGGGAAATTACCATTTTCTTCAACGTGGATGGAACTGGAAGGTATTATGCTGAGTGAAGTAAGTCATTCGGAGAAGGACAAACATTGTATGTTCTCATTCATTTGGGGAATATAAATAATAGTGAAAGGGAATATAAAGGAAGGGAGAAGAAATGTGTGGGAAATATCAGAAAAGGAGATAGAACATAAAGACTCCTAACTCTGGGAAACGAACTAGGGGTGGTGGAAGGGGAGGAGGGCAGGGGTGGGGGTGTGTGGGTGACGGGCACTGAGGGGGGCACTTGACGGGATGAGCACTGGGTGTTATCCTGTATGTTGGCAAATTGAACACCAATAAAAAATAAATTTATTATTAAAAAAATAAAATACATTTTAAAAGGGGGAAATTGAATTGATAGTTAAAATGTAAATTAAAATCATGGGTTTAGCCATAAGTATGTTCACCGCAATGTTACTTATCATTCAAAAAACTTTGAGGAATAACCTAATGTCCAATAACAGGGAATTGACTAAGTTATGGCGTAGACCCACAGGATGGGGTACGATGCAGCCACTACGAATTATAGGGCAGGAAAGTGTGAGTACCATGAAAGCAGCAACTCAGTTCGAGTCTAGCAGGGAAGAGGATGTGATATATGTACCTTCCTTAGTGCAGAGTATGGGTGGAACGGACAACCCAGCAGGTACACCCAGGTGGTGGTGGGAGGGAGGGATGGGGCGGGAGGGGCAGGGATGGGGCGAGGAGGGACAGTGGGACCAGGGGCAAGGGGAGGGAGGAAGGGAAGGAAGGTTGTCTGTCTCAGGGCAGTAAAATTATGGGTTATTAGAAGTTTATTCCTCTTGCTAATCTATTGTATACAGTTTCCCAGGAAGCTTGTACTGCTTTTGTTATAAAAGAAAAACAAGTTATTTTGAAGAGAGACACTGCAGCTCGCCCATCTGCCCTTCCCTCTGCGCCCCTGTGCATCTGTGCAGCTGCCCCTCTCGCCCCCTCCCCAGGTCTGGGTCGCCCTGGCCGGTCATCCCCACCACCTCCCCTGCCACCACCGACTGGCCCAGCCTGACCAGCGCGTCTGTGGTTTTGTGCTGAGCATCAGGACGGGGAGGGGGACGGGGCAGAGAGGGAGCCGGAGGCCAGCCGGGGCTGGGGATGCCTTCCAGGAGATCTAGAAGGGACAGGAAGGGGAGGGCACTGAGGGATCAGTGCCCAGGAAAGAAAAATCGGTTGGAATCCATATTTCCCTGCAAGTGGGTCCTCTTCATGCCTTGCGTCTGGGTGAGGGGTTCTGGGTAGCCAACCGTGGTCCTCGGGGGCCACGCAGTTCTCCAACGGGAGCACCTGGGGCCCGAGCCCCCGACCGGCGCCCCCGGGCTCCACACAGATGTTTGAGGGTGACCAGCACAGGACATGTGCGGCGTTCATGGAAGCACCGTCTCCCAGAGGAGGCCTCGTGGGTGCCCCGCGGTCCCTCCCCAGGGCTTTGGAGCACCTCCAGCATCTGCTGCGCGGCCGTGGAAAGGAGGTGAGTCCTGCCAGGACCTGCCCGTGAGCTCCAGAAAGGAGGGGACCGGGCCCTGGTCTGCTGCCGGGGCTCGGGTCCTGGCTTCCGTGAGCCAGGCCCACCTGGATGGGGGGGGCGTGGGGAGGATGAGTGCCACCTGCACAGACAGCCCCCCACCTGGTGCACAGGCGCCACCTCCTTCCTTTCCTACCTGTGGACCTTCCCTCCTGCCAGCCACTCCGGGGAGTGGGGCCTTTCTCCTTCGGGGCCACCAAACTCACTCTGCCTCGTCCCCTCCCGTGTCCCGGAGGCCAAGGGGCCACCATGCTGGGCCTGCTGGAGGTTTCCATCAGGGCGCAGAGGCGGGGCGTCCTGCCGCCCAGGTCAGCACCTGCCCCCGAGACCTGCAGGCTGGGCCTCGGGCCACACCCATGACGCTGCCCCCTCCAGCCCATGCTCGGAAGGTTCTAGAATAGGAGGCTGCCCCCCGGGCGTCTCCCACGCCGTCCTCCTAGGATCACCCACACATCAGAGCTCCAAAAAGAGAGACGGGCAGCAGAGCAATTTTGTGCACATGCAGTGGGTCGCCTTCTAAAGCGTCTGGATTGTGGCGGCTCAGCATTCCGCGTCGCGCAGCTGTAAATTAAAAGCAGCAGAAATGTGTATTGACTGAAACGTCTCCGAGATTGCCTGAGATTTCGGCGAGAGTTTTCCTCTCTTTCCCTTGCTCCTTTTCACTTGCCTTTTCTCACTTTTAAAAAAACACAGTCATTAAAGGAGGTCCCCACGGAAATGAAACACAGAACACTGTGTTAAGATATCATAGAAGTTCTGACTTTCAATACCCAATTCCCCAGAAAATTTTGAATTAAGCCAGTTAGTTCCACATTTACAGAAACACTGGAAATTTTCTGGGGAAATTATTCAGAATGAAATGAGTAGTTGATCGAGTCTGTCTCCCTGCTCCCAATCTGCCCAAAGCTACTCTTTCGCTTATGAAATCTTTATGAATGAACACACCAAGACTACCAAGAGAGCGGGGGTGCCGGCAGCCACAGCCGGGTCTCCGGCGGGACGGGGCTGTGACACGTGCGCCGTGGGGACACTGCCGGGGTCGTGCAAGCTTCGGTCAGACTCGAGCTGCGGGACGTGCCTGGACATTTTGGCGACGCTCAGAAGACGGATGTGGCTCTGTGCCGTAACGAAGGACCTCGTAAAGCTCACCTCGTTATGTAAGTTCATTAATTTCCAAAATCACAAACCCCTGACCCACCTCCGATCAAAACGGCAGGTATGATTGTTGCTGCTTCAACAGCAAACGCTCTCGATGATTACCCACGACAGGAAATTCGGATACCTACGTATATTTGAAAATAGCCTAAGATGATGTAATACCTGGACTCGGTGAAATGTTTTAGCTCGATTGAAATATAATTATTGGAATTTACTGCATAATTGCATTGCATAATTGTGCAATAGGAGACAGTGATCATTTCAATAATTCTTTCTGCTTCGTAATTCCCCAGGAAGAATCATCCCCGTCACACCGAAATAAGATGTTCATTATAACCAGGGTATTTTTCCATAAGGCATAGTCGTACAAGCCAAAAAAGATATTACCTGAGAGCATTCTGTTACTTCATCCTTGTTTGATTATGTGAAATATATTTTTGATTTTCCAATTAGCATGAAGGAAAATTGACTAAGGATTTTAAAACATCTATAGAAAAGGAATCCTTTGCACTATTTAGATCCTCATCATGCATCTGTCAAACATGGATATGACAAATACATTCTAAAATACCGCCTTTACCTAAGGCTCACAGGAAGAGATGTAATCTTTATGATATTCTAAGGACAGCCAAGACGACAAAGGGAAGTGGAGAAAAGCTGGGAAGTGTATTTTTATATACAACTCTGGATCTTTACCTACAAACAGAGAGAGGTCATGAGACGATCTCTTTTATTATCATTGTACCCGTCAAGTCTGTTCAAAACCTGTTGTGGGTTCATCAACATTACAAAAACGTATCTGTGTGCTGTCTCTGTCAGGCATGATCCCTTGAAGTAAATGAAAATAAATAGGAAAAGCCAATAATATAAGACAATTTTTGACAAGTCCAGAATGAGCCATCTTTTACACAAATTAATGCTCAATCGTGAATCCTTCGTGGCTATGAATGGTGTCAAGTTTAAGGACAGTGATGACCCGGTGCGAATAGTGAAGTCGTAACTTCCCGTCTAAAACACGACCTCCAGGGGATTCCTGGGTGTCTCAGTAGTTTGGCAACTGCCTTAGGCCCAGGGCGTGATCCTGGAGACCCCGGATCAAGTCCTGCATCGGGCTCCCTATAGGGAGCCTGCTTCTCCCTCTGCCCGTGTCTCTGCCCCTCTCTCTCTCTGTCTCATGAATAAATGAATAAAATCTTTTTTAAAAATAAAACATGACATTCTTACTCTTCTGAGACTAATTCCAGGAGATTAAAAAAAAATTTTTATCAGATTGCCTAACGTCACTTCAAGGGAAAAGGGGACCAGGACTCATGTGTGTATGAGATAGAGGGAGTATAATTCTCTTGGCAGCTGGACTCAGAACTGTGTTTAGGGCCGAATGCACCTTTATCGCAGACTTTCCTGCAGAAGGTGAGTCTTGATGGGGGTTCAGAAGCTCCCGGAAGCCAGCCAGGAAGGAAGGTGCCAGCCCCGAGGTGTCGGACGCTGAGATGCACAGCCTGGAGGGGAGCCTTCTCGCAGCCCCATCAGTGTGTGGCAGAAACCCGTCATCTCTCCCAGTGCTTTTGAGGAAACCCAGGAATCTAAGTGTTTATGTGAGAGCTCTCATTTTTAAAATGTTTATGCAAAAAAAATTTTTAAGTGTTTTTTTTTTTAACTTTCTACTACAGATCCCCCCAGTCTTCATTTTGCCAAAAGAAGAAAACCTAACCTGCCCAGAGGACCCGGTGTGCTCCCGGGGAGAGCAGAGGATGGGAGTGGGGAGATATTCCCAGTCTCCTCAGGCCCTTCAAATTGAGTCACTCACCCCAGTCCCCTGTCTCCCCAGGAGCCTCCACTGGAGAGAATGGAAACTCATCATTCAACCTCCCAACTTTTCCTGAAGGTCAGGGTTGCCCTGTGGCACCTGAGCAGCACCTGCTGTCCTTGAACAATGAGGGAAACCTTACAGGATACAGCATGTTTTTACCACTTCTCCTTCCCCTTTCTCCCTTCCTGAAATGTGAATACATGATGGAGAGGCAACATCCCTATCATGACCTGAGGAAAGAGCCACAAGTTACAAGAGGTGAACAGAAAGGTGGAAGGGATCTGGGTCCTTGAGGTCACACGCGAGCAGCTTCACTGTCCCTAGACTGGGTAACCCTAGACTTCTTGCTAAGTGAGAAAAACTAATGCTCTTCCTTATTCAAGGCTGCTTAGAAAACAGAGCTTGAGGCAAGGGTTAAGTGCTGGTACTTAGCTTGCAAGAGTGAGAAGATGCAATAGACCACAGCACAATGAGAAGGGGGCAAAGTTGTGACACACTGACACACTGTCCACAGCCTCACCCAGGGACACTGAGGCTGCTTGGCAGGTGCTTCCAACTGTACATGTGGGGTGTCTCTGGGCAGGCTAAACAGATAAATGTGCTAGAACAGTCGGTTGGAGGAAGAAGGAAAATGAATCTACCTGCCCAACTCCCTCTCATCTCTTATTTCTGATTGTTCAGTAATTTCCCCACAATGTGTTAAGTCTATCTGATTCCAGGTGGCATCCTCAGACCCTTTTCGTGGCTGTTTGGGATGCTCGATCACATGCCCTATGAAAGGTCAGGAAAACCCCAGGACATGGCTGGCCACTCTGCACAGACAGGAAGCGGGGGGGCAGGGGGTGTGCCTGGCTCTCCCCAGGGAAAGAAGTAGTCAGTTCCACTGGCAAGTACTTGAAGGTGAAGAAGAGCCAGTGGTTCCCAGGGGTGCTGAAGGCAGAACAGAACAAAAGTCTGAGGGCCAGAGGGTGGTGGTGCCAGAGGGATGCAGGGATGCCCGAGAGGCCAGTCTAAGAAACTCTGCCTGCTGAGACTGGTAACATTCTATCATGCTCAGCCGAATGCTAAATTTTTAGCAAAAGTTTAATAAATCACAAAATGCTTAGACAAATAAGATTTCTTTGGGAATTGTGTGTGTGTGTGTGTGTGTGTGTGTACGGATGCAAGATATTTTTCATAAAGCTAGCTATATTAATTTTAATTTTTAAACATCCATTTTTTTAAAAGATTTTATTTATTTATCCACGAGAGACACAGAGACAGGCAGAGATACAGGCAGAGGGAAAAGCAGGCTCCATGCAGGGAGCCTGGTGCAGGACTGGATCCTGGGTCTCCAGGATCACACCTTGGGCCGAAGGTGGCACTAAACCACTGAGCCACCCAGGCTGCCCCCATCCATTTGTTTTTAAATAATATTGCTTCTCCTTTATCAGTTTTACGACATCCTTTATTTGGTGACATGTTGATGATGGTAGATGGTCAAAGTGCATTCACGTATTCATGCATTCCTTGTTAAATAAATAAAAGACCTTTCCTTCCCTATGTTTTTGCATTCGTGGGTTGTTTCTTGTGAGTTCTGTTTTCTGTTCCATTTATCTACTTTTCTAAGTCAAAAATAGAAATAAAAAGAAACTGAATAAAATATAAACATGAGGGAGGAAATATTTGCAAATCATACATCCAACAAAGGACTTGTATCCAGAATATATAGAGAACATGCAAAATTCAAGTGAGAAAATAAACAGTCCAGTTTTAAAATAGGCAAAGGAATTGAACAGACACTTTATTGGAGAGGATAGACAAATGGAAAATAAGTACATGGAAAGGTCCTCAACATTGCAAGGAGTTATGGAAATACAAATGAAAATTATGATTAGATTCCACTATACTCTTACTGAAATGACTAAAATAAAAATAGAATACATATATGCATACATAAGCAAGTAAATAAATAAGTAGAACTGACAGCATCCAGAACTGGCAAGGGTGCAGAGCAACTGACCCTGCCATGCATGCTAATGGAGACGCAAAATGGTTCAACCACTCTGGAGAACAGTTTGGAGTTCCTTACAAATTTGAAAATACAGATAACACATGAGCAGCAATCTCACTGTGTTTGTCCTAGAGAAATTAAAATGCATGCCACCCAAAAACCTATACATAAATGTTTATAGCAGCTCTATTTATAATTGCCCAAACTGGGAAATAGCCCAAATGAGACCAACATGTAGGGTTGCTTCTGCATGGATGGACTTTAACTCATGGGGAAGATGAGATTAAGAGTCTGATTTGTGCATTTAACAGCCTTGCCAGGCTTGAAGGGTAATTATTGGGGGCTGGGCCTGCCAAGGCAGGGAGCCTATAAACAACCCCACACTTTAGGTAGAGACCCCAAAGAACTGAATTCTAGTAGTAATCAAATGGTAATAAATTTTTAACAGTTGGATTCCAATACAAAAAGCCCTGATTTCTTTCTCTTTTCTAATTTCCATGGTGTAAATACTCCCAGCAGAGCCAATTTCAAGCTACCAATATAACCTCACTGAACACATAGTTGGGAAAAAATGGGCAGAATCAGCTCTTATGAGCCAGTGCTAGCTGGCTCCAGCACGCCTCTTCCTAGAAGTCAGGATGCACTTGAGTAAGCGACTTCTTGTATCCAGCTCTGAATCATCATGGTGCAGAAAGTGTCTCAAACCCTGAACTTGGATGAAGGTGATCAGTGGATTGCCAGTGACTCACACAGGCTTCACACATGACTCACAGGAAAGAAGAAGAAAGCACAACACAGTTCCCAATTTTCTTCTCCTTCTAAAAAAAAAAAAAAAAAAAAAAAAAAAAAAAGCACTGATCACCAAACCAGCGGAGATAACCAGGCGGATAAGTAAACAAGACTTCATGAATGAGAACCGGCACAAACAACAGACTAAAGACTCTGGCAACTGACAGCATGGAAGGATCAGGAAAGAAGCCAGATATCAAGTCAAATACACCGCATGGTGGATTCCATTTATGTAAAAGTCAAAATGGTAACATGAAATTATAGTGTTTGGAGGCGTAGAGTTAGGTTGAAAAGTATAAAGAGAATAGGAAGTGAGTACAATAAAAATTGGGATTGTGGCTGGTTTTAGGGGCACAAAGGGGCAAGTGGGTGGGGTGGTTCTATTCACCCGGATGGTGAGGACTCTGGTGCTCAATGCATAGTAATTCATTAAACTGGAAATGTATGTTTTATGGATTTTTCTCCTTATATGTTAAAAAGTTAAAAATACATCATGCCCAAGTTCTCTTTACCCAAGTAATCCAGAGGTGATTCAACATTCAAAAAATGTGTCAGTAGAACTCTCTAGAATAATAGAGTAATGGAGAAGAGCCTCTAAGTTTTTATTTTTGACAAATAAAACGGCTATGAGTAATTAAAACTACATGTGCATGATTGAAAACAAGACTCTAAGAAAACCAAAAATAAAGGAAAACTCCTTGATAAAAAACATCTATCAGAAATCTACAGCAATGCCCACAGTTAGTGGTGAGATAGCAGACACATTTTTCATGGAAGTTGGAAAAAAGGAAAACATACTCATTATCCTCACTGCCGTGTTGCATTTTGCGAGTGGTTTGCACTGATACAACAGTAAGAAGTAGGGATGCAGAGAATAACTCAAAAAGAAGAGAAAAAACATTTGTCATTCTTTGCAGATATGCGATTATTGACAGAAAACCCAAGAGAACGAAGCCGTCCAGCCCAGGCACTCACCTCTCCAGCTGCCGCTAACACAGGGTGCAGTGTGCGGGAGGCTCTCAGCAACCAGCAAGCCCTCGTTCCCAGTATCAACCCAAGTGATAAAACACCTAGGAAGAAATCCATCCAAAAGGATGGGTGCCTTGTCAGTGTAAAGAAAATGATAAGACTGCAGGAAGGGTTTCGGCTTGTTTATTTAAGCTCATCTTAAGACAGTAGAGGAAAAAAATCACATTCATCGACTAGAAGACTTCAATCACAGAGACACTAACTCTCCCTTAAATTAATCTAAAGACACAATGAAATTCTAACCCCAATCCCAACAATCTTTCACCTGAATCCTGAAAAATTGTTCCTAAAACTCATGTGTAAGTATAAGGTGCCTGAAGGGTTAGGATGAGTTAGGAAGAGGACCGTATGGGACACCTGCCAGCCAGATATCACAAAGCCATCATGGGTGATGCAGAAGGGACTCAGCCATGACTGACCCATTGGTCCCTATCCCATTCCTGGGGACCCATGGCTGTGCTGGGTTCTGCATCCCCACCCTCCGACCCTGGCAGAGACGGGAGTGGCCCCATACAACAGGCTGAGTCACCGGCAGGAGCTGCCGAGGTTCCCATGTCTCCGAGGCCACAGGTGTGCCCAGAAATCTCGTGGAGGAGTCTGACTTTACCAGAGCATGGAACTGAGGAGTAGGGAAGTGGGGTTCTTCAGCTGTCAGCTAACATGGGAACCTCACTGTGTATCTGCTGTTAGGAGGAAGGGAGGTCACATGAGACAGATAATTTATGAATAATCACATGGGCTTTATTCTTCACCACTAAGAATTTTCTGAAATTTGTTTTCCAAATACTTGTTTCAATTTTTAAATTGTATCTATTTTTAAAAATGTTTTATTGTAGTAAAGCATTCCTTTTTAAAAAGATTTTATTTATTTATTCATGAGAGACACAGAGAGAGAGGAAGAGACGCAGGCAGAGGGAGAAGCAGGCTCCTGATGTGGGACTCGATCCCAGGACCCCAGAATCATGCCCTGAGCCAAAGGCAGGTGCTCAACCACTGAGCCATCCAGGCATCCCTGTAGTAAAATGTTCTTATAAAATTTGCCATTTTAATCGACCTTACGTGTACAGTTCCGTGGTATTGCGTAGACTCACGTAGCTGTGCATGTGGTTATCACCCCTACGCATTTTCAGTACCTGTCAACATCCCAAACCAAAACTCTGCCTCCATCCAACACTGGCTTCCCAGCCCCCTCCCAGCCCCTGGCGCCCACCATTCTACATTCTGTCCCTGTGAATTTCACTCCTCGAAGGACCTCATATAAGTGGAATTATACAGTGTTTGTCCTTTTCATGGCTGGCTTGTTTCGCTCAGCATCATGTCCTCCAGGTTCACCCGTGTTGTGACAGGTGTCAGGGCGTCCTTCCTTTTGAAGACTGAATAATATTCCGTGGGGCGGATGGACCACGTTTTGGGTTCCCCCTCCTCCATTTGTGGACGCCTGTTTTGCTTCCACGTTTTAGCTGTTGTGAACAATGCTGCTGTGAACTTGGGTGGACAAGTATCTTGGAGTCTCTGTTTTCAATTCCTTTGGGTGTATGCCCAGAGGTAGGGCTGATAGATCATACGGTAGGTAATTCTTTAATTTTTTTTTGAGGAATATTTCAATTTTTATAAGCATTGTCTGGGTGTCTGGGTGGCTCAGTCTGTTAAGCATCTGACTCTTGATTTTGGCTCCGGTCATGATCTCAGGGTCAGGGGATTGTGGTCCCACGTAGGCTGCGTGCTCAGCATGAAGTCTGCTTGATTCTCCCTCTCCCTCGGCGCCTCTCCTTGTTTGGACTCTCTCTCTCTCTCTAAATAAACAAATAAATAAAATCTTTTTAAAAATAAAATAAAGGGATCCCTGGGTGGCGCAGTGGTTTGGCACCTGCCTTTGGCCCAGGGCACGATCCTGGAGACCTGGGATCAAATCCCACGTCGGGCTCCCTGCATGGAGTCTGCTTTTCCCTCTGCCTGTGTCTCTGCCTCTCTCTCTCTCTCTCTCTCTCTCTGTGTGTGTGACTATCATAAATAAATAAAAATTAAAAATATAATAAAAAATAAAATTAAAAAAACGCTTTAAAAAATTAAAAATAAATAAAAATAAAAATAAAATAAAAAAAATAACAAGAGCATTGTTAATCTGCCAGAATGTGTCAGTTCTATCCAAAGTATCCATGTGCTTGTTTATTGTCATTTAAAAAGAATCCCAGATTCGGGGATGATTGGGGAAGGGAACATTTTTTTCTTCCCTTTTTTTCTTTTTTAAGGAACATTTTTTCCAGCTGTAGGTAAGGCATAATGTAGCATTTGTTGAGCAAACAAGACGTTCAGGGATCTCACGGCTTCATGATCTCTTTTTCAGCCTATCTTTCATTCTTCAGGAAGCTGACAACTGCACCTGGTGGACGAACTAAACGACAGGGGGACAGCAGCCAAGGGCCACCCCCTCCCTGCCCGCCGGTGGCCTGAGGAGCTGCGTGGCCTCAGAGCCTGGCTCCGGCCATGTGCAGGTGTCCCCTTTGAGGGTCGCCTGGTCCCCACCCCCATCCTGTCCGTGCTCGTCCGTGTCCACTGGTGCAGGAGGAAAGAAGGTGGCTCCAACTGTCCTCCCCCATCTGCGCCCGATGCGGGGAGGAGCTCACTTTGGCCCTCGTCTTCCATTGAACCCACTGTACCGATCGTGAGTCAAGAGTTAAGGGAAATTTTTAAAATTAAATCTGAAACCACAGGATATGTACAAGAGGGTGATGATTATGCCTGGGAGTTTTTATCAGTCACAGCTGTTCTATTATGTTTGTTTACTTTAGGGTAGAAATGGTCCTTTGAAATACACGACCAAAATAAACACACTGGCAGCTGTAGTTGGCATGGGCGAGCGAGCCAGCAGAACCAGCCCAGGGAGGCCACCGGCTCGCAGTCGCCGTGTCAACGGCAAAATAAATAGCCCCGTGCTTTCATCCCGACGATGCCCAGGAACAGAAATCTTCTATGAAAAATTCTATTGGAATCCAAGAATTATGAAATTTTGTGGAATGTTGCAATTCGAGCAAAACCCAAAAGTTTATTTTTTTAAAAAATACTGAATACGGAGTTCAATGTGAAATGTGGCGTTACAAAGAAGCCACCGTGATGGTAAAATACATTTCTACCGTAAATAATCGTCACGTACCGATGTTTATTGAGCACTTATTATGCGCTAGGCATTCTCTACTTTGTGCTGGGCACTCAGCGGTGGGATGTCAAAACTCCCCTCTCACAGAAAAAATAAAATCAGTGAGAAAAGTCAGTGACAACATAATTTTGAGGAATGATTAATGCTGTCAAAAGTTTCGATAATAATTAATTTAAATTATTAAACCTGGTCGATTACATGTGAATAAATCCACGTTAATTGAATTAGGACAAAAAGTTTATATTTTATAAACCCCGAATCATCTCTAACCACAAGTCAATAGAGGAAAATAAAAGCAAAGAAAGTCCTAAGGGACTTCTGTCCTCCTCACACACATCTGAAAATGCGCACGGTTTATGAAATCACAGTATTTCACCTCCTTTACATAACTTTTTTTTTTTAGACCGTTAAGAAGTTTACAGAAACGAACACTTCATTTTGTGGAAAAATGCTGAGAAACTAAATTTGAAGAGTTGGCATTCGTGCCTCATTCTGAGATCCTGAAATTACAGTTTCTGACAGTGTATTTTCTTTTTATTGTAATTGAAACCACTCTGTGAGTAAGGAACTACGCACAGAGCTTGTCGTGTGGAAGTATCTGTTTCCAAGACCGAGGGGGTCTCAGTGGCACAACTGTGCTCGGAGGTAATGACCCAAAGTAAAAGTGATTTGTGTTTGTTTTCATTCCCTTAGCGCGAAATGCATCAGAGAAGACGGAGCCTGTCGGGCAGCGACATGGGGAAACTGCAGGGACCTCCCAGGATCGTTTGCCCTGATTCTGGTTCGGATTTTACTGGAAGATGACAGACCGGAGGCAGAGCTCGGATTGCAAGACCGAAGGAGGAGCTGGGGGCTAGCAGACGTGTGCGCGTCCTTAGGGTCACCAGGAACAAAGCTGAATCCCTCGTCTTGCGTTTCCGGCTAAGCCCCGCTGTCTTCCAGGGGATTCGAGGATCGTTAACCACGCACGCACCTGAACGCTGACGTCACTCTCCGTAAAGGTCTGTTCTTCGGCACCCGGACCTCACACCTTGGGGATGCTGATCCTCGGTCCTCCGGGTCACATCTGCATCTGTTTCCATCTGAGACACAGACTTGTGCGCTGCTGAATGGACAACTACGAGGTGTTTTATTCTGGATAAAAATGTGAGCAATTCAGCAGGACATTTTCTAGAGTCCTACTGAGGGCTCAGTCATGTTCATCGTGGCCCTCTTACCTCTGAATATAGGCGCGAACATTTTGTGATTCCTACCACTTTGGAACGGTGTGAGCTCCCGATGCAAGTCGCCCAGGCTCAGCAGCTTAAATTCATGACGCACAGGAAGTCTGGAGGCGGGCAGCCCAGGGCTCCTCCTCGGTGCCGTCCAGGAACACACGCTCCTCCTAACCTGCTGCAGCGTCCTTAGCGAATCAATGTTCACCTGCGCGCTGTGCCTGACGACCACAGGCCAGCATCACATCCCTGTTCAGGTGAAAAGAATTAGTCAAGAGCAAAAAGCAAAGGGGGTGGTATCCGAGGCCACTCCTTGTCGCCTGGAAGGCCAGACATCCTTGGTGATAGGCCCAGCTCGTTAGCACTGGGACTCCTCCGGCAGGTCCCGGACCAACCCCCCGACAAGAGAGATGAAACGCCAGCAAGGGGCCAAATCAATCAGGATGAAGCCTCAGGCTGAGGCGGGAGGAACATCCCCGAGACGCATATGTCACAACCCGGATCTGGACAAAATGGCATTCTGCGGTCAGGGAAGAAGGGGACACGGGTGCTGGGGCAACAGCCCCTGTCCTCGTGTTCTCACCGGCCATGCCAGGTGTCCCGTCCCCCTGAGTCAGCTCCAAGCCATTGCTCCAAAGGGGACGGAGGAGACGACTCATGTGCCGGTGGTGTGAAGATGTGAGTGACACCAAGGAAAGGCAGGTGGCATCGACCAGAACCTGGGTGCTGTGGGCGCTGGGAGGGGCTTCTGTGGGGCGCGTGGTGGCCGAGCAGGACCAGAAACCACGGAGGGCTCCCATGGGGAGGCAGTACCGAGGCCATCCTCCCGCGCTGGCCCCCTCAACCCTCGGCTGCAGTGTAGCCGGGATGTGGGTGTGGGAGCCACAACTCGGCGGGGAGGCCCTTGCAGAGGGTGGCGCCAAGGTCGCAGGCCAATAACTGCACAGCTCGCGGCTCAGGTGCAGCCGCCACTCGGGCCTTTGTGCACTGCCCCTCGAGGGGGCGAGGACCAGGCGCCAGTGGAGCTGCACGGCCCGGGCCTCTCCCCCAGCCCCCTGGGTCTCCTGCGGAGACTCTGCTCACAAGATGCCTGAGCGCGAGCTGGCGAGGGAGGAGGAATGGAACCCAAAGCCCGAAGAATGGGGAGGAGAGGGTGAGGAGAGCGCACAGACGCTGTCTGGACGCTTTGGATCTAAGGTCCCGGGAGGAGAGCCCCCGTTACATCGACGTGCGGGTGGAGTTCCCGACGCCTTGGTCTTCTTGCTTCGTTCACCGCCGTGACTCTCCGTGTCCAAAAGATGTTGCTGGCACCACGGACTCCGAGCGTCTCGTGCCTGCTTCTCAGGGGCTTGGGATCCCCGGGGAAGAGGTGCCAGGACTGCCCCGGCGTCCAGGAGTCGGTGAGCCCGGGAAGCAAGAAGCCTGGTGGGACAGCAGGAGCCACCCGGTGCCGGGCGCTGCGGGCCAGGGAGGCGGGGCGCGTCGGGCCGAGGCTGTGGGTGCCCGGGGACCAGAACCTTCCGGACTCCAGGCTTCGGTGCAAACTGCGACTCCTCCTGGGGCAGGTAGGGGCTGCGCCAGCCTCGCCCGGGGATGCTGGCTCGGTGGCCGCGTGTCCTCCCAGGCGACTGGCGGTTACCGGGGCGGGGGGGCGGGTGGCCGGGCCCACGGCCCGAGCACAGCGCGTTTCCCCCTGGGCGCCGCGTGCGGAGGGTCAGCTGCTCGCAGGCAACGCAGCCCCGCGGCCCCGGGACTGGAGTGGGCTGCCCCCTGGAACCACTGTCTCCGCAAGGCCCTCGTGCAGCTGGGAAGTAGCCTGTGCCCTGCAAGCCCGGCAAGGACACCGCCGACCCCAACCGGCCGCCTCTCCCGTCTCTCTCCGTGCCCACCACCAAGAGAGCACGAGTGCCTGGTCCCACAGCGCCCTGCAGGCCTTGGGGTCACCCTCCCACCCTGCTTCTCTCCTCGGAGCCCCAGCCGGGCCCACAGGCTCCCCGTGCAGTAATGCCTCTGACAAAACCCTCATTTGCAGTAGCAGGGAGACCTTAGTGTCCTCAAGCCCCCCCCCCCCCCCTTCTCTAAAATCACCCTTGGACCTACAGTTTTTCTCCCTCGAGACTTTAGTCTTTGTCTTAGTCTCACAAATGCTGTTTCTGGATCTTCTTCACTCTTTTTAAAAAACACTTAAGAAAAGTTAACTCCCACCCGGTTGGGCCCTGTGCCCGGCCCCCAGGCTGTCCCCAATGGGCACCCAGGGGGTCCTGTCCTGCAGCCCCTGATGGGCACCCGGGCGGCCGCGGGTCCCTCTGTCGACCCCCAGGCTGGGCTCTCCGGGGCCAGCTGGTGCAGGGCGCTCCGTCTCCGATGGGGCTCCTCGTGACCCAGCAGGGGCTGTTTGGTGGGGCCCAGCAGGGGCTGTTGGGTGGGGCTGTGGGGGGAAAGCCTGCGTGGAGCCCCTGAGGTCTGTGAGTTGCTTCTTGCTCACTGGGAGAGCATCCCCCGAAGGGCTGGTGCCTGGCGGGGAAGAGGCCGGCCCTCTGGAGCTCCCCACATTGGCGACCATGGCCAAGGCCACTCTTGACGAGGCCTCTGAAGGAAATGGCTCCGGGCGGTGGAGACCACACACTCGTCCTGACCCTCTGGCTGTTCAGGAGGACTGTCCCCTCCTGCTGCTTGACTGCCATTCTGCTTGTTGCATCCCCAAGGATTACGTTCTCCTCAAAGTACTGGGAGCCTTTTTAGGTGACTGCTTTTGTTTCCTTGGTTGGCTTTGCCTCGTTCTTGTTGCCTGACGGTGGGAGGGCCAGGCCAGCAGGCGCAGTCACGGCGGACGACGTGTCCCGCCTCGGTTGCCGACTCCGGTAAGTGTACCCGAGTGCCGTTTGCCGAAACCAACATCCTTACAAAGATAGCAAATCAGATTTTGAATTTCCCAGTTAGATTTTGGATGGATTCACCGTGACACCTCCACTGGGAAAAAAACAACCAAAAAAGAAAGAAAGAAGAAAGAAAGAAAGAAAGAAAGAAAGAAAGAAAGAAAGAAAGAAAGAAAGAAAGAAAGAAAGAAAGAAAAAGAAAGAAAAGAAAAAGAAAAAACCCATAAACCCTTCAATAATTAAGAGAGTCTCTGGTAAATCCAAGAGTCCATTGTTTTTTTTTTGTTTTTTTTTTTTTTCTTTTAAGAGTCCATTGTTAATACAGAAAATCCTCTCTGACTTGGGCTGCAGGTGTCCATGTGCCCAGATTCGGGCTACAGCCCCGGGGCCATGTTTTGCAGGATCGGGTAGCTGTTGGAAGGCAGTGTGGGGTGCGGGTAAATGCTCTTGGGACTTGGCTGAGAGAAGGCCCATCCCTTCTCTCACCTCGTCACTGTGGGACTTTGGGAAGCTGCTTGGAGTCTCTGAGTAGGAATGAGTGGGAACCCTATGAAATGGCCATGAAGGGGGCTGGGAATCAGAAGTGAGGGGGCCCGGGGTAGGGGAGCGCCCCAGGACCCGAGTGCTCCTGGCAGCAGGCTGAGCCGCAACCCTCCCCTGGGGCTGCAAACCCAGTGCTGCTCCAAAAGGCTGCCGCCCTGCAAAGCCGGGTCCAGACGCTGTCCTCTGCACGGGCCCTGCACTCTCCGCCCAGCCCAGCCCAGCCCTTGGAGGCCTCCTCTCCAGGGCAAGTGCTTGGGCCACACCCATCCACTAAAGCCCAGTTCTGATCCTATTTCCTGAGTCTTCCTGGCACTTTGCAGGAACCCCAGGGGATTTCCTTACTCGCAGGTCACCTAGCACAGCTCTTTGCGATCTTCGATGCCCATTAGACTCCTCGGTGAGCTTCCCACAGTGCTCTTGTCCAGGCCTCGCTCCCAGAGGTACGTGGTGGGTGTGTGCTGTTGGGAGGGGCCTTGGGGGAGGGGAAGACGGATGACACCCTCGGACCCACAGACATTTAGTCTGAGAGCGGTAACGCGTGCATGCAAATAACCCTTACACAAGATGGGACTTGTTGGGCAGTGAAAGAAATAATGGTACGTTCCCAAAAAAGCTCAGACAAAAGATTTCTTCTGGTTGAGGGAGCAAGAAGGCTTTATCAGAGAGAAGGCATTTAAAGTCGCCTTTACACATGAGAACTGGGCAGGGGGACAACGTGTCTTGTCATCTCCTCGGGGTACAGGCACACAACTCTACGTTTTTTTATGAGTATCTTGAGCGTTTTGAGTTGGCATCGAAATAAGTTCTTGTAGATGGAAGACAGATCGTAGAAACCTTACTCCACAAGACTACAGGGTAACCTACCCATTGCTACTCACCTAAAAAAAACCAGCCCAGCATCCACTAATGGCATTTATGTAAGAAGTGATTTGGTGAGAACAGAAACTCCGTGTAAAAGGGAAAGGCAAATCGGGCCCACTGTCTTCCCAATCCCACCGCTGGAAGACCTTCAGTGCCCAGGTGCACGGCTGTGGGCTTGCTCCCAGCCACTCGTGGGCACAACCTTGTGAGGCCAACGGATCCATGCACGGCTGGTGGCCCTGACCTGACCACCTGGTGGTCTGGGCGTTCTGGGGTCTGGCACTGAGGCTCCACGTATCGTTGGCTGTTTGTGCTTCACCTGCTGTCCCAAATGGCCCCGTCTCAGCCAGAGCACTGACATCAATTGCGGCCGTATCTTTATGTGCCTTCCCCCCTGATCCAGACATGGCCCTTGGAAAGTACAAGGACCGTTGGCTTGCATTTGTAAGCAGTAATTGGCTATCAAATCGCTTGTGAGTCTGTTTTGAGAATAAAAGAACTAAAAGAACTCAAGGATCATTCCGGGAGCTGGCAACCTTTGTCTTCCCTCCTGCCCCACGTTTTGGAGAGCACTCCAGGCCCCATTGTGCTCTGCAGGGATGACTTGTTATCAAGAGGGCACGTGCGTGCGCGGCCCAGGCCCTCCAAGGGCAACAGACGGAACGTACAGTCTTTCAGGCTGAGGGCGAGGATTTATAGGCAAAATGT
Organism: Canis lupus dingo; assembly: GCF_003254725.2. NCBI lineage: Eukaryota > Metazoa > Chordata > Mammalia > Carnivora > Canidae > Canis > Canis lupus. The sequence goes on along the minus strand of NC_064267.1, from coordinate 49,784,293 downwards.
AGCTATTCTGAGACTCCCCAATAAAGATCTACAACCTGGACAAAAGGTAAGTATTTCACTCAGTCTGCGAAAGCCTGTGAAATTTATTTTTTGCAAGCTTTTACAGTCCGCGGCCCTTCCCATTCAATCTTGAATAATAGCATTGAATTGAGCTGTAAAAGCTTCCGAAGTTTGAAGCCTTTTGACAAGTTAATTTAGCAGTATGGTAAAAAGTTTTTCCCCAAGATAGAATAAAGCCATCATATCATGAATGTAGCAGTCATCCAGAGGAAAGAAAACACCATTAGGATTAGAAATGATGTGCTTTATGGAGATAGTTTGTGGTTTCGTGTAATCTACTATCAATATTTCAGGAGAAAGATGTTCTACTCATCAGTCAGCTGGAAGTCAATATCTCCACTTAAAACCAACACCCAGGGGCCAGATCACATCTATCTTTTATTGGAAAAATAACATTCTCTCTGCAGTTTTCTTTTCTACAGTTCTTTAGATTCTAATTGTGGGTGGTTTGTGTGTGTATATATATATATATGAAACAAAGAGTTTTTTTTTTTCCCTAGAAAAACGCAAGGAAAGACAGAAGCAATACTTTCTCTGTCCCACCTCCATCTCCTACCCACACTCCCCCCGACCCCCACCGCTGGCTGCTGGAAGTTGCTTCTCTTGACCATTCAAAGTGACACAGAAGGAATTCAAGTCTCTTTCCTTCGATAAGATGGAAGCCAACCAAGGGGCTTTTTTTGGTTGTTTGTCTGTTGTTTTATTATTATTATTTTTTTAAATCCAAGTCAGTAACTCAAAATTCCTGCTTCAGTTTGTTTCTCCAGTTTATGATATGAAGACAGGAGAGGAAACAGACCCGTTCTCTCCCCACCAGCAGCTCGATGGCTGTTGCTGAGAATCTTCGGGGAAGAGAAATATTCACCTATAAATAGGATGAATGGTACAGATCTGGCTTTGTCATGATGGAGAAAAAAAAAGCCAAGAAAAATTAATTATATGTAACAAAGAAAGGCTTCAGACGCCATTTGGTCTTGTGCCCTGAATATAAATCTCCAAATGTTTCTCACTTGAATATTTTAGTGGGGAAAAAATAAAATTAAAATTAAAAATCAGATGCCCTATTGTTGAGTTTCTATAGTAGTGCAGGGCGGCTGTGAAGCGCGCTCAGCGGTGGCGAGGGGCTTGTTGCTCGAGTCTCGGGCTGGAGGGTGTCTCGTGTAAGGACTGGAGGCTCCGTGCCAACCCCCTGAGAACAGGCTCCCAGCTGTGCATAAGCAGAAGGGGAAGCTGTTTCTAAACGATTCCTACCTTTGGCTTATGGAGCAGAGTGATTTTTCACTTTAATGAAGGAAAGATTATTTAATTATTCCTATTCTACTAGAACGTTTTAGGAAGAAAATGCCCAAAGGGTCAGGATAGAAGAAAGAGAAACCAGACTTACGGTGCTTATAAAAAACTTTAAAAGAGAGAATGCTTGGAACCAGCTAGACCTGAGTCCAGTCTCTACCTCCATCTCTCAAGAGGTGTTTCTTGAATTAGTCACACCCAGCAGGTGCTGAGTGCCTACTACGTGCTGCGCCACAGCAGTGAACTTAGGATGGATTGCCTCCTTGGCCTTCCCCTCCCCGCACAGAATTCCCAGTCTAGACGTGTGTCCTCAGGCAGGTTCTCTCATCCCAGGTGGCCTGTCCCTCACCTGTATGATGAATAGGAGCACCTGCAGGGTAAGGTTGTGGTAGGGATTCAATGAGGGAAGCACTGCCTGTGTACTCTCTCCGTAGGAACTGTGTAGACTTTTAAATTCGGATCAGGCGGGTCTGCCAATCAGCCTAAGTTATGAGCGATGGCAATATTTTGGGGGTCAAATGTTAACAAGATTCATGGAATAATAAAAGACTTTTCACTTAAAAGGGAAATCATAATAAAGCACTATTTCTCATGCTAGTGAGAATTTCCTCCCTTCTAAACAAAAATAACTCAACATATCATGGTCACTTGAAGAGCAAATTAACTGCCCACATTTATATATTCATCTGAATTATCGTTATATTTTGGAATTTTTTTCTGTGTCTGAAAATTAGAAACTGCTTGTTAGTGAAAATGTAATTTGATTTTCCTATAGAGATAACTGACTTCCGTGGAGCCCATAGAATTTAACTCTTAAGACCGATAGGAATGAGAGGGAAAGTCGAGACTTTAATGCTACAACTGATAATGCTCCTGAACATTATCTTAAAATAATACACAATTCTTGACTTCTCTGGATCCCAGAAATGATGTTGTTCATGGAACCCACATTTGTGGAGGGCCAGAGCTGGGCAAAGTGGAAAAAGCATGGCAATGGGACAGAAGACCTGGTTCTAGAGGGCTTCTTGTCTAATGTGGAAGACAAGCATTGAATAAATAACTGCCCTGTGTTTAAATACCAATAAAATCTTGAAAGAGAAAGATTCCGTTCTTTCAAGCATCTTCCATAATTCGATTACTTGTGTACGTATGCATTCTATTTTGTGTGCCACTGTTAAATACCTCAAACTTACAGGAAACTGGAAAGAATAATGCACGAGCACACATGTACGTATCCACAATAGCTTACCCCACTTTGTTGTCGTGCAGGATGCCACCGTACGCGTGTACCAGGGTTTTGCTTGTTCGTTCAATTGTTGGCAATTGAGTTGTTGGCAATTGTGGGTTGTCTCCAGTTTTTGGCTATCAGGAATGGAGTTGCTGTGAACTTTTATGTGTCAGATTTTCGTGTGCGTGTACATTTTCATTTCTGGAGGGTGAAGACCTGGGACTAGGATTACAAGTCCTATGATAAGTATGTGGTTTACCTTTGGGAACAAAAGTTGTAAAGTCGAGTTTTGGAGCGGCTGTTCCATTTTGCATTCCCTCAAACCACATGTGAGAGCTACAATTGCTCTGTGTCCCCACCAGGGCTTATTGTTTTCGCTTGTTTTCACATCAGCCACTGAAACAGGTGTGAAGTGGTATCTCATCGTGGGCTAACGTGCATTTCCCTAATGGCTGATGTTGTTGCACGATGATGCCAAATTTGTTAATATTTTCCTTCATGGTTTCTACCTTTTATGCTTTATGTAAGAAATTTTTAAAAGAAGTTCTTCCATGGATCATAAAACTATCCATCCCACATGTGCCTCTAAAACTTTAAAGTTTTGGTTTTCACAGGTAGATATATATTTTTTTTCTGGCAAGTTTATGTGTTTAATGCATATGTGTTTAATGTGAGATAGGAATCGTATTGTTTTTTTTTTTCAGTGTGGTTAACCATTTGTCCAAACATCAATTATTCAGTAGCACCTCGCCCCTGCTCTGTAATGCAATCTCTCTTTCCCAGATCACGTTTCCTTACACATGTAAGTCTGTCTGACTCTATACTGTTACACTGCTCTATCCCTGAACCAAGGCCACATGGTCAAATTCCTAAAGCTTACAAGAGATCCTGACATCTGGTAAATACACCTCCCCCCCACCATGTACATATCAAAATTGCCTTGACTCTTCTGGGCTCTTTGCTTTTCAATGATTTTCAGAAGCAATTTGCCCCCACCCCCAACGCATTGAAGTTATAAAATTCATTGTGGAGAAGAGCCAATTTTATAGTTTCGAGTCTCCCCATCCATGGACATGGTATTCATTTATTGAATACAAGGTGCCATTGAGCAAAAGATGCACCATTATCTCGTGGGCTACAAAGAAGGAAAAAGTGCTACTAATTGATCAATGGCCTATGACACAAAGCATCCTCAATTTTTAGATATATCCAATTTGAGATGTTAATGTAAAAAAATGCATATTTTTATTTTTAATGCATATTTTTAAAATGAAGTTTGGTGTGCCCTTCTGGTTAATTGGGTGCCTTTTTAGTATCTTTCAATAAAATTCCATAGTTGTCCCCATAAGTATCTCTACAACTTTTGTTTTGTGAGGTTTGTGAGGTTTTTGAGGTTTTTGCATTGGCAGTCAAATCTTTATGATTCTGAGTGTTTCCAGCTGGCCTTAGGGATACAATGGGTTTTGAAATATGCTTATACCCAGCAGTCTTGCTGGGCTCTCTTATTAGTTCCAATAGTATGCCTATGGATGTTCTTGGAGTTATCTTTTTGTAACAGGTTTTAACTCAATCACATTTTGGTAAAAGAAGGTCTGTTTGGTATTGATTCTTTGGAATGCACTGAGATTTGCTTTGTGCCCTAGAAATTGGCTGTGGCCAGCATTTGTAAATGTTCTGTAGGGAACATGTTTGCTAATTTCAGAGTGCAGAATTCTTTCGGTATGTGGAACATTAGTTTATAAACTTGTTAATTTTGTGATTCAAATCTTGTATAGCAGTTACTGAAACACTAGTGTTTTCTGCTACAGTGGGTTTACTTCTCCAGGGAACTTTTCAGATTTTTGCTTTATATGGTTTTGAGTCCAAGTTGAAGATGCAAAAGTTTAAATTGATACATCTCCCTGATGGGTTGTCTCTCTTGCCATTATGTAGTGACTGCTTTGCCTCTAATGCATTGTTTCCTTACAGTCGATTTTAACCGATATTATAATAACAGGGACTTCCTTGGATTAGTGTTGACCTAGAACATTGTGAGGGTTTTTTGCCCTTGCAGACTATCAGCCTTTCATGTTTGGGGCTATCATTTATAAACAGTAGGAAGAAAGATTGTATTTTTAAACCCGAAAGTGACAATCTGTTTTTCACTGGAAAATTTAGTCTGTTTATATTCATTGTGATAATTGATCTATTTAGATTTAGTTCCCAGTGTTATTCGGGGTTTTCTGTTTAACATGCTCTTTCCGTGCTTCTTTTAATCTTCTTCCCTACATGTTATTAGAATGATGGTTCCCCCCTCCCCCATCTTTCCTTCCTTTCTTCTCCTGGGCCCCTCACTGCCATGGAAGTTGTCCATTCTATTTCAGGTCATTCATTGCCTTCTTTAAAATTTGTAACAAGTGCTTTTTGCTTAACAACAGCTAAAGTCAAACTCCCAGACAATACAAGGATCTTAAAATGCTCAACCTCCAAAGTCCCCTGCTGCCTTACCAGATCCACTTAGTTATTATACACCAGAGAGCATCTATCATTTTATTTTATACCATCATTTGCTAGGGCTCACGCTTAGCAGGAGCTTAGATTTACTTGGACATTTACAATTTCTCTGCTCAGCATTTTCTTTCGGCTGACTTATTACCTTGGCCAGGGCAGGGTGGGTTGTGTTGCAAGGCTTTCCTCTTGGCCTTTCCCACCGTAACTGTTATTCCACAGGCGAGGGAATGAAAGCAGGGGGCTCTGGTGTCTGCTAAGTACATCCATCCCAAGCTGAAACTAACGTTCACATGTTGAAAGAATTCTGAAACTCTTAAATTAGCAAACATATTTTTTTTCCAGGCATATATGAAACATTTATGACCACTGGCCGTGGCCACATTCTAGGCCGCAAAACAAATGTTAATGTGTACCATGAATTAATACCATCCGTGCTTGGGGACTGGGGGAATGACCACAGGGTGGGTCTGCAAACCGCTCCGACCCACTGTGAGACAGATGTGCTACAGGAGGAAGAACTTCTATGTGGCTCCTCCATTCTCTCCTCCTGAAATGCCTTTAGATCAGATCCTACAGGACCAGAGCTGGAGGTGAGGATTTTTGTACAAATTGTTTGCTGTGGGCTTGCTCTCAGGAGGAGGGAGGGTCAGCAGGACAGAGCAGGGGAGGAGCCAAGCAAGTTAGAGTTAGACTCTGGTCTTGGTTCAGGCCTGTCTTGTGAGGGCTCAGAAGCATGCCTGGTAGCTCAGAGACTGGTCTTGTCTATCCCAGTCAGTCAGACATTCCTGTATGTGTGTGCGTGGGGTGGGGGGTGGGGGGTGGGAATCTCTGGGCGGCGAAGGGTACCCTCCCAAGTCTTTCCAGGTGAGCAGGACTCCCTTTGATCAAGGACAGCTCTCCGGACAAGGATGCAGCTGTGAGCCATTGGCAGGCAACTCTTGCAGCAGCGGGGTTGGGGCCCACTCGGGTGGAGGGGACGGACTCAGGGCACCGCGCAGTGGCCACCCTCCTGTCGAACGTTAGCTTCCACCTCCTTGTCTTTCTGGTCTTCATTTGCCTAATTTCCTCAGATCTGTCTTCCAGTTTGCGAAGAACGTTTTCTTTTACTCCTAATATGCGTTTATCTTTCTCACTGTTGCATTTTTTAAGTTTAATGGCTACATTCTTCATGTCTAGAGATTTTTTTTTTAACTCATCTTTTCTGAGGCTTGTAGGTGGCTCAGTCAGTTAAGCATTTGACTTCCGCTCAGGTCATGATCTCAGGGGCCCGGAATCGAGCCCCGCTGGTCGGGGGCAGGGCAGGGGGGGGTCTGTGCTCAGCGGGGTGTCTGCTTCTCCCTTGCTTGCTCCCCCTGCTTGTACTCTCTCACACTTGCTCTCTTAAATGAATCTTAAAAAAAAAAAACCTCTTTTCTTTTCCCTAGAGCCTTATTCTTTTGTTACATATTCAATCCCTCCTTAACTACCTTAGACCTTTCTAGCACATGTACATTAAACTCTTGTATATTATCTCAGTTTCTTGGGGCAAGGGGAGATGTGATCCTGCTTTTTGCATATCTGCTGACTCTTGCCCATGGTGAACTACTTCCTTCGGGTTTTATAATTTTAGTTGTGAGCTCATTTTGAGTGAGGCATTATCTATGGGTTGAGAATGTTTCCCTTGTTAGAGTTGTTTGCTTCTGCCAAGACTGCCCCATGAGTATGTCTCATACCTGGATCACTTTTGATGTGACCTTGTTGGCTTGAGGGTACCCGGACCCTGCAGGTTTCAGGAACTAAAATCCACCAGAGGGCAGCCCTGCAGCCTTGCATCATGCAACCGTATGAGTTGTTTGCACCTGGGCTTCTGAGCACTACCAGAAATAACAGACCACGTGGCTTGGTGCCATTACAGAGGCACTGCCTCTGACTCGGGCTGGGTCCTCCAGGGTCATCAGCAGCCGTTTTCACACCCCTGCTCGGCTCCCAGCCCACCAGCGCAGTTTCTCACATGCAGGGCTCATAGCAGGAACGTTCTGGGCTGCTTGCTGCTGTTTTTCGTAGCCTGTCCTGGCTCTCGCGTCTCAGCTGGGAGCATCTCTATCATAAAATGAAGGTTCCACCTTTACCACATGTCCCCACACCTAGAAACGTGTCTGTATCTGAGTGCACATGCTCCTCCTTATCTTTTAGTCTTCTCCTGGTTCAGGTTTCTTCTGCTTGGGCTTTTTAGCACCTGCCTTAGAGCTGAGCAAGGGGACCCCTGGCCTGGGCTCATGCTCTCCAGCACCTACTCGCTCCCCTAGCATGCCCTTCTCCCACATGAGAAGTCTGTGGGGGCCCAGGATCCCTGTTCTGGGTTCTGCTCCACATAACTGGGGCCCATGAGTCCCTGTCCAAATGGCCAGAACCCATTGTGCAAACCCATGCAAGGCGTCCCTTCCCCAGCTCATCCTTCCTAAAGGTGGCTGGCGCCATGGGCTGCCACCCTCAGGGCTGAGGGAGGCCACGCATGTGGATGAGGGAAGAGCTCGATACAGCGGGCTGGGGTGTCCAGAGTGCAGAAGTAAAGCACCTTCAGGTGTGTCATGGAGCCAGAGGTAGGAAGAGAAAGGGGACAAGCCAGGGCCCAGGGGCTGGCATGGGAGGGGTGTGGAATGCTTGGAGTTCCAGTTAGAGAGCAACTGTGTCACAGGGGGACACACAGGGCATATTTAATGAACAGTTCATTAGCTTGATTCACATTTTTTAAGGTTTTAGACATGTGACACGGGCATCTCCTCTAGACCCTTGCGGCAGGACCACGTTAGGGATGGGCTGGCACTCCCAGCCTGTCCTCCAGTTGCCCTCTGGGGCCATCTCGGGCCACCACAGGCTCCTTTTCCCTGGCCACCGACCTGCAGGGGTCTCCTGCACTGGGACAAAATGGATTCCTCCTCCGACGTCTTCCCATACGGGCTCCCCGACTCTCTCCTTCGCTGCTGCGTGGCCTGGCTGACCATGTGGTTTATCGTCCACACCCAGACACTCCTGGGCCTGTGGGGCTGCTACAAACAATTTCTCCAGGATGGCACGTGACCCTGAACCTCCTGCCTGCCTGCGTGCCTGGCACGGACCTGCAGTTTTGAAGGGGCCCCTCCCATCCCAGCCACTGCTGCAGGGGCTCTGCAGGTGCCCCCTCCCCGAGCTCCTTGCTTGGCGTGAATGCCTCTGGTCTCCTGTCCCAGAATTTTTCTGATGCTCAGGGTAGGGCACTCCCAGGAGACTCCTGGGACTTGTGCTTGCGGGACCTGCAAGCAGTGCAGACTGATGACCAGGGTGGTCACCCTGAGTAAATGCCCCCACCCACAGCCTCCCCCAGGTGGACATTCTGGCCCAGGTAACTGCAGCCTGCCATTGGGCCCTCCCTCCTGCCTGTCCCGTCTCCAGCTCGCGTCCTCCACCACTCTTGCCCCTGGGCTCACGCTCCCAGCAGCTGCCGGCGCCGAGCCCCGTGTACCTCTGCTGTGCAGGGACCTGGGCTAAGGCGCTTTGCAATTAAATTCCTCAAAACACAAGCATGCTCAAACTCATTTTCTCGTCTCTCATTCACTCCGTGGGCTGCTTCCCTGAGTGCTTTCCTGCTGGCCTGGCCTCCGCCGCTTTCCACAGCTCCCCTCCTGCTCCCACCGGCGCCCCTCCCCGGCCTCATCAATTCCAGGACTTCAGTTCCGACCCATATGCCGATGACCTCAACATTTTATCTCAAACAACATAACAGATGAAAACAAAACTGAGCAAGACTGTCACCTTTGGTAGCTTTCGGCTGTCTGCCCGGTCAAGGCCAGCTCCCGCTCAGTGAGGCTCCAAGCCCGGAATCTGGGGGGCAGGAGCCCGGGGGGCTTCACAACGGCCGCTCCCATGCTCCTACCCTGACCCGTCTTTGCCACCTCCACCTGAAGCCTGGTGGCAAAGCTCTCGGCACCTGGCCCCCCACCCCGTGCTCCGGGGACCGGCCAGTTGACCCCCTCAGCTACGGGCCCTGCAGCATCCTTAGCTAACTTCGTATCCTTTTAGAGATTTCCCTTTTGTACAAAAGTAATCCATGTTCACTGGGGAGTTGAGAAAGCTGGACGGGCAAGAAGAGCACAGTGACGTCTCCTCCCCTGCACACTCAGAAGGAAGCACTGGGAACATCCTGATGGGCGTCTTCCCGTCCTCTCCTCGTCTATAAATGTTTTCATTTATAAAGACTGTGCCGTGCTGTCATGATGTTCAATAGTCTTCCTTTTCACGGAAAACTTTAATGTGGGTTTCTTTCCATGACAGTCACTCTCCTATTTTTGGAAACTTGGAGACAGACAGACACTCTTGTCTGTACGGATAGGTCCGCAAATTGATGCATCTTCTTATCGCTACGGCTGTGAATCTTGTAGCTGAATCTTCATCGACACTGATGGTTTAATTCATTGGAGGGATGTTCTAGGCTGAAGTCAGTAGGTGAAAGTGCATGCGAGACGCTCAGGTTTTCCGTACCTGTCTGCTTAAGCAGCTGTCTCCGTTTGCACAAGTTGACACTGTTTGTGCATAATCGTGTTTGTTTGTCCACATACGCTTTCACCAAGTAAACTGTTATTTTTTCCCTTTATTATTAGGGGAGAGGACATTTAGTTACGTTTCCTGGGCATTTCTTTTGTGTTTGCTGTTCACGTCTCCGCTTCTGTGATGTTCGCTGCACCTCAGCTTGAAGGCAAAGCCCTCTCACTGTGCAGAGTAAGCCTTTATGCAACACGCTGCAAACGCTCCTTTTGTCTTTTACGTCAATGTTTTGGCTGAACCAGAAGGTTCCACCCCTGCACATCCGCCCAAATTGGGGCAGCTACTGCTGCCGCTATTTCTTTCCCTTGAGGTCAAATTTCCCCAAGAAAGGCACAGCTCTTAAATTCAACAGGTCCTGACACCTGTTTACTCCCGTGGGCTTTCTACCCCAACAGAGACGTGCATCGGCTCCTCAGCCCAAAGACGTCTCCTCCGCCGGGCATTCCCCTTGCGGCCCTCAGAGCGCAGCCGACTTGCGACTTTTATCCCCGCAGCCCTTTAGGCTGGCGCTGGACTTCAGTATCGATGGACTCCTATAGCGGATAGTCTTTTGCATGGGGCTTTTATGGTATTTTCGGTGTCCATTCACCTTTCGTCAGGCAACACTCCGTGTACGAACACGTGGAAACTCACCTGGCTCCTTGCTGACTACACCTCAGGCCTTAACTGTCACGTGGTCATATTTGCCAGGATTTCCCTGAACCGCTGTTGGCGGCCTTCCTTCTAGTCCCCGGTCCTATGACATGCCCACCAACGGATCTGGCTCAGCACTGTCACCGCTCTTCTCGCTCAATCTCCATCTGACGAGGTGGGAATCCCAGGCTTATGCTCTCTCCTCCAGATGATAGCAAGCGTCCTCACCACGCTGCCTTCTCGCGGATTCGAAAGGCCGCCTTTAGACGTGTGAAGCCCCCGCAGGGATGACGGTCCAGATACCGGCCAGGGGCTTTGCCGCAGCGCTGGGCAGCCTGGAGGCTGCCCCGACGAGGAGTACGGACGGACAGACCTCGTGCGGGCCGACAGATCTCAGCCCCGTGCTTGGGGCCGCTTCCTTACTTCCTACGGCTTTCCATCCACCGCGGCCAGCCCCCCTCCCCCACCCCCCCCCCCGTTGTTGTCATTGCGGAGCCTCGGTAACAAGTTCTGCTCTCGGGAGCGCTTCCCTTCATTACTCTTCTTTTCGACTGTTCTCAAATGTTCATTCTTCCAGGTGAACAACTCAACCGTTTGTCAAGTCCCAGTCCCGTGAAGTTCCACCGGGGTTTAATGTTATGTGTTGATATTTAAAATGTTCTTTTGCTAACGTGATTGGAGATTTTCCATCATGTTTTTCTCATGCATGCAAAGTGCTAACCACAATGCCTGCCACAGAGCAAAACTCGATAAATAGTAGCATTTATAATTATTGATTGAATGTATATCTAAAAGCTACTGAGTTTCTATTCTTTTTTTTTTTCTATTCTTTTTTTTTAAAATATATTCATACTTGGTCACTCTATTGAGCTTCTGGATTTTTTTTTTTTTTTGAGTCCTTGGGGGCTGTTTTTATTTTTGATTGAAGGATTTGCTTCCTTCACTTAGCGTTGGGATTCATTCTCTTTCTGAGACAAACCCCTCTGAGTTTGGGACTCTCTGGAAAATGCCTTTGTACGAAGTTCCATGTTGGAGGCTGCGTGGTGTTGGGGCTGTTACCCCACCGGCCCCCTTGGCTTCAGCGTTAGAGACCTTTCTTCCGCTGTGCACACCTCTACCGTCCCAATCCTTCGTACTGGCTGTGAACGGTCTCTTTCAGCCAGACATTCTCTCGGAGACCAAGAGCAGACACGGCTGCTCAGGCTCCTACGTTCTTCCCCAGAAGAGGCGAGTGGGGTTCTTGCCCTCTCCTGAGGCGTGCTCGGGCCTGCAGGTGAGGCTCAGGGGCACACAGTGTGACTGCACGCCCCCAAGTGCAATTCTACTTCTTAATGAATCCCTCCTCGGAGTAGATCCCAGACTTCTTCCATGTGACTGTTTCTCCAGGCATGGGTCTCTTATTTTGTGCTTGTAAAATTAATCTTTTTTTAAAAAAAATATTTATTTATTTATGATAGACAGAGAGAGAGAGAGAGAGAGAGAGAGAGAGAGAGAGAGAGAGAGAGGCAGAGACACAGGAGGAGGGAGACGCAAGCTCCATGCCGGGAGCCCAACGCGGGACCCGATCCCGGGACTCCAGGATCGCACCATGGGCCAAAGGCAGGTGCTAAACTGCTAAGCCACCCAGGGATCCCTGTAAAATTAATCTTACTAGATGTGTATGGGTTTCCCGATTATTGTATACCTTTTAATAATCTGTGAAATGACTAACTTAATTTTCATCACCTGAATGTTACCCTGCCAGGGATTCTGTTTCACCTTTCAGGAACATTCGATAAGTGTACCTCTTCGGTCATCAGTCAGGCCACCAGTGGTAATTTTCTTTAGCTAGGTCTTTTGTTTTAAAATTCTGCCATTCACTATTCATTTGCTTCAAAGTTAAGCTGTCTTAGGACAGTCATTTCTACTTAGAATGCCCAAGGCTTTCTAATCATTACTTATTTCAATACATTTAAAATACTGTAAAATTGTGCATTTTCACTTTTGAAAATTCAATTTTTCCTGACATAGCTGCATTTTTTTCCTCTGGGCATCAATGATCAAGAACAACATTAAAAACCAATCTCTGCTCATTTCTAAAAGGAAAGGCCCTCAAAATAAGCACCCACACACCTCTGCCAGCACCCCACACGCCAGCTTGGTCGCAGAGACCCCATCAGCTCTCAGCTCTGTCTGTCTCCAGGATTACTCTGCAATGGATAATCCATCAGAAAACAGACTTGTTTTCTGATTTTAAGTTCTGGAGAGTTGATAGAACACCCCCTGTTCCTGATGAAATAATACAAGGCAGAGATTTTTTTCATTACAACAGAAATCCTACTTTTCTCCCCTGAAAAAGCAACTGGGCCCTTAAACTCAGAGCCAGGCTCAGGTTTCAGTGGAATGAAGGTGAGTGTGGCCTCTGTTAGAGGATGACAGGCAGGAGGGAGCCGGAGGGCAGCACGGGCCTGCCCTGGCCTCCTCTCCCATGGAAGGTAACCTCCCAGGACCTAATAATCATCACTGCCCACTTCTCCATGGATTTTCTCTGTCCTGACCAAGGTCTCGAGCTGGGCCATGTTCCCGCTGCACGTGCACTTTGGTATAAGGCCAGGGTCCAGGTTCACATTAGCAGGACCGGACCAGTAAGGGCATTTTGGCGCTTGAGGGAAAAAAACAGAACCAAATCAAACCCTTGGATTGGGTTAAATGACCCCTCTGGATTCTGCTTTCTAGGAAAGAAGGCGCTTTACAGTGATGAGACAGTGGATTAAACGAACTTTGACTATTAAGCTCTCAAGTTTTTTGAGCCACCGGTTTGGGTCCCGAAACACCTGCCAGGCACAAAGTTTTATTTGTGCACTCACTGCAGAGCCCTTTATGGAAAGCGACGAATGCCTCTGTGCACACGCCCCGAAGGAGGGGTGTTAGGGACAGAGTCGTCAGTCCATCCCAGGCCAAGGCCGGCACACAGGTGTGCATGCCCTGCCTGCTGGGGGGCCTGTGCACCTGCCCCGGAGGAGGTGCGTTAGGGACACTCAGTCCGAGGCCAGCACACAGGTATGCACACCCTGCCCGCTGGGGGCCCCGGAGGAGGCGCGTTAGGGACCCAGTGGTCCAGCCAAGGGAGGCTGAGGCCAGTATGCAGGTGTGCACACCCTGCCCGCTGGGGGTCCTGCGCACGTGCCTTGGAGGAGGCGCGTTAGGGACCCAGTGGTCCGGCCAAGGGAGGCCGAGGCCAGCTCACAGGTGTGCGCTCCCTGCCCACTGGGGGCCCCGTGCACGTGCCCCGGAGGAGGTGCGTTAGGGACACTCAGTCCGAGGCCAGCACGCAGGTGTGCACACCCTGCCCGCTGGGGGCCCCGGAGGAGACGCGTTAGGGACCCAGTGGTCCAGCCAAGGGAGGCTGAGGCCAGTATGCAGGTGTGCACACCCTGCCCGCTGGGGGTCCTGCGCACGTGCCTCGGAGGAGGCGCGTTAGGGACCCAGTGGTCCGGCCAAGGGAGGCCGAGGCCAGCTCACAGGTGTGCGCGCCCTGCCCACTGGGGGCCCCGTGCACGTGCCCCGGAGGAGGCGCATTAGGGACAGAGCGATCAGTGCATCCGAGGGCGAGGCCAGCTCGCAGGTGTGCACGCCCCGCACACGTGCCCCCAGAGGAAGCTCCTTAGGGACCTAGTGGTCCGGCCAAGGGAGGCCGAGGCCAGCACGCAGGTGTGCGCGCCCCGCCAGGTGACCCGGCCCGGCCCGCGGCGCCCCCGCCGTCCCCCACTGCACACGTGCCGCAGGTGCTCCTTCCCGCGGGGGGCACACGCGGGGGTCCGGGAGCCGAGGCCGGGGGGCGGGGGGTCCCCAAGGACGCTGCGCACCCGCCGACCGCCAGCGCGCGGGGTCTCCAGGGCCGGCGGGGCTCTGGGAGGCCGCTGGACCCGGCCCAGAGCACCCGGCCCAGAGCACCCGGGCCGCGCAGCTTTCCGCGCTGTGCACTCGGCGCCGACCGGCGCAGCAGCAGGCCCCCCGCGGGCCCGACGACTCCCGCCCGCGGCGCAGGCGCAGCGGCCCCACCTCCGCGGGGAGCCCCGCCGGACCCGCGCCCCGCGCCCCGGAGGCCGCGTTCCCGCCGCGGGGCAGGGCGGGGCCCGCCGCGCCTGCGCACTCGGCCTCCGCGCCGCCCGTGCGTCTCGGGGAGCACGCCGCCCCACGTGACCGCCGCCAGTACCCAAGATGGAGGCCGCGGCGAGGCCCGGTCGGAGCCCTGCCTCCGCCTGCGCCCGGGAGTGCGCCCGCTAGGCGCTGCGGCGCTCGGCCCCGACAGCCGGGCCGGCGCGGGACAGGCCCTTCGCGGCTGCCGAGTGGAGCTCACCGGGGCGAGCGCCCACGTTGACACTCACGACCCGCCCGGCTCCCGGCGCTTTCTCAGCCGCGAAGGGTCCGGCGGCTGGCGCCTGGAGCGTCCTCCGGTGGCCCCGCCCCCGGGGATCGGCATCTCGGGCAGCCAATGGGGTCCGGGATGTGCGCGGGAAGGCGGGCAGAGGTGGAGCGTCCCTGCCGTTTGTAGGGCTTGCGGCCCGGCGATTGGCCGCCGCGGGACGGGGGGCGGGAGCCCGCGGGGCGGTACCCGGGGCCCCAGCGGGCCAATGGGAGGGCGGCCGGGCGGCCGGGGAGGGCGGGGCCGAGCCGTAATTGACGAGCCCTTCGTTAGAAGTCGGGCAGGAGGGCGGGGCGGTGACGCGAGGCCGGCGCGGCCAATGGGCGCAGGGCCGCCGGCGGGGGGGCGGGGCCGCGGCGGCTGACGGGCGGCGGGCGCGGCCTATCAGCGCGCGGCTCCGTGCTGGAGGGGGGAGCGGCATCATGGTTCAACGTGGGTCAATTTTTTGTGAATGAGGAGGGGAGGTTGTGGGGCCGCCGCCGCGGAGCACCGTCCCCGCCGCCGCCGCCGCCGCCGCCGCCGCGCCCGAGCCCGAGCCCGAGCCCGAGCCCGAGCCCGCGCGCCCGCCCGCCCGCCCGCGCCGCCGCCGCCTCAGCAGCAGCCTGGGCCCCGCGCGCCGCGGCCGCGTCCCCGCTGTCCCCGCCCGCCCGCCCGCCCGCCGCGGGCGCTGGTGGCGGTGGTGGTGGCGGTGGTGGCGGCGCTGGAGGCGCAGGCGGACGAGATGCGGGGCTAGAGCGCCCGCCCGCCCGCCGCCGCCGCGGTAAGCGCAGCCCCGGCCATTGTCCGCCCCCGCCCCCGCCCCCGCCCCCGCCCCCGCCCCGGCAGGTGGACGCCCCCCGCCCCGGCGCCCCGACCTGCCCGCGCCCCGGCCGCCCGCAGGGGAGGGGGGAGGAGGGAGGAGGGCGGGCGGGGAGGGGCCCGCAGGTGGGCGGGGGGCGCGGGCGGCCGCCGTTTATGTAACTTTGTCCAGGGCTGTGAGTTTGCAGAAAACCGTGCGTCCGCGGGGCCGGCGGCGGCGGGAGGGCCCGGGTCGTGCCCCGGGGCGCGGGGGGTGGGGCCGGCGCCCCGCGTGCAGATGCGGCCCGCGCCGGGGCGGGGGGGGGGGGTGGGGGCGAGACCCGCGGGCGCTCGGGGCGGCGGGCGGAGCGGCGCTGGCTTCCTCGCGCGCCGTCGGTGTGACCTGCCGTGACACAGTTTTCCGACCAGAGCGTCGCAGAGACGGAACTTCAGTTATTTTTAAGAGCCGACGACTTTCTCGAGTAAACCTTAATTGCATTACTGTAGGGAGCTGCCGGATTGCACGCCCGGAGCAGCGCCGCCTGCCCTCGGTGAGCCGGGGAGGGAGGGAGGGAGGGAGGGAGGGAGGGAGGAAGGGCCTGGGCAGTCACTTTGCTTCCTCTGCTTCCTCTGCTCAGCCTCTTCTGTTTATTCCCACAGGCCGCCTAAGCGTGCGAGGCCTGGGAGTAGACCTGTGCACAGCCCTCAGCCAGCGCCAGGCGCCCAGCAAGAGGCGGGGAAGGCTGGGCTGCTTGCTGGTGCTGGTGCTGGTGCTGGTGCTGCTGCTGGTGCAGGGCCCGGGGGTGTTTGCACCTTGGCCTGGTTTCACTTTTTCTTTTGTGACATGACCGTGGCCTCCCGGAGCCTTAATTGCCTCTGATGATTCCACGCGCGTTGCATGGCACTGGGGGGACTAGTGTGACGGGGACCGTCCTCCTGTCCTCCTGTCCTCCTGCCGAAACCGATGTGCCAAGGGAAGGCGGGCGGCCGGTGGCGGTGGCAGTGGCAGTGGCCCTGGCGGTGGCAGTGGCAGGCCACCCTGCGATGGCCCGGGTTAGAGGCAAAGGAGAGGCGCCGAATCGGGAATCCGGAGAAAACTCAGCTGCTCGTACACGAATATATACACTCCAGCAATTACAAAGCAACAAAAGTTATTGCAGAATTTTGCAGTCGCTATGGCAACACGATTACTCTATTATAATTGGAAATGCAGAAATGCCACCCTGTTAGAAGTTTCATCAGAATGGAGTTTTGGATGTATCAAAAATAGGCGAGATTTAAATTTTTCCTTTTTTTTTTCTTCTCTCTTTTTTCTTTCTTTCTTTTCTTTTCTTTTTTTTTTTTTGCAGGTAGCTCCTGAGAATTCTAAAAAATCTGTGTTCAATTATCTATTTTTAAGACCGATCAAGCTTTCCCAGATATTCTACTCCCTTGGATCTGTGGCATCTTTCCCCAGAATTCACATTCGTGTGGGAGGGAAGTATTTTCCTGCCTTAAAACCACACATTGTAAGACTTGTATAGCTTTCTGTGTTTCTGGGCTTTTATTTTAAAGATCAAATACCCTCCTAACGAGAGCGGTAATCAATCAGGAGAGAAACGGGATTTATACGGCAGGCAGATGTAACACTGCCCTCTTTAGGGTTAGTTCATTCTTCTGCAAGCTGGCAGCCTGAGTGCCTCTGGGGGAGCCCTGGGGCTGGGCCAGGGGGTGGGGTGGGGGGCCCGAGGCTGTGTGTGTATGTGCGTGCAGGGCGGGCGGATGACTGTGGACTCGTGGAGGCCTGGACGGCCTAGAGACCAAGGACAGATGTGGCCTAGGCAGCCCCGAGCCAGAATGTTCTGTGGTCAGCAGCTTCACAGCCGTGCAAAGTCAAACTGTCCAAATGCCGCGTTCTCCGAGGCCTTGGGGGGGCTGCTCCTGTAGCAAGGTGGACAGAGCAGCATGGCAGGCCTGGCCACGTGCACCTGGGGTGACCGATCTGGACTTTCGGCGACCAGAAACCTGCTTTACAAGGACGCCCCTCTTGGTGTTTACCAGGGGCACTCTAGTTCTGGAAGTTTCCACACGTTGTGGGGTTGCTGCAGTTTAATTTCGTTATAACTCTTTCCTTTTAACTACTGCATATTTATGCCCAGTAATCGACTTCCATTTCCCAGCTTCATTGTGAGGTTTCAATGCAGCATGAATGGCTTTGAATTTCTCATCCTTTGATGTTGGGGGTGGCACCAGAGGAAAGGCGACTTTGTGCCGTCTTAATTGCCAGAGCAGAAGAAACATTTCATCACTCCTGTAGAATCCGTCCATACCGTTCTCTATTGAAAACGGCTGGGCTTTCATCGCTCAGAAGCTGCCCCGAGTAATAGATTAATACCTGATGTAGGGAGCGGGGGAGACGCAGAGAACGGGAGACAACTGCTGTGCCGCGAGGCCGCGGGCGACAGGCTGTGGCCGGGCTTGCGTTCCTGGACCAGAATCGATGACTGCAGCTGGGGATATGGGCTGGCCCAGCCCCCTGTGTGTGTGTGTGTGTGTGTGTGTGTGTGTGTGTGTGTGAGCGTGTGTGTGCGAGCGAGCTTCGGATTCTGTCCTCGCTCTGCAGCCGGTGAAGCCTGGCCTGAGCCCCTGCTCTTCTCGCCAGGCTTCCAGTCCTTGCCCCGCTTGGGTGCAGCCTCTCATGGCTCCTGGGGTGGGGGTGGGGGACAGGCAGCAAGTTGGGAGGCAGTTTTTGTTTCAATCTCAGACGGTCCGCATGTGCGGGGCTGTGCCGTGGGCTCAGGGCCGTTGGTCTTGACCTCAGAGGACGGTGTCGCGTCTGTCGGTTAAGTCAGATGAGGGTTCCCTGGCAAAACTGATGCCGCGTTTTAACAGACCTTCGCGGCATATGTTTACAGAGTGTTCCTTTTGGGGAAAAAAAAAACGTCTGGAAGTAAGATCTGTGAGTTCTCTTCCTAGGATCGGTTTTCTCTGCCTGGGGTCTGTTCAGGGGTGCGGGGTGGGCTGTGGCACCGGTGGCCGCTGGCATGCCTTTTCTAACATGCCTCCTCCTTGGTTTCCTGGAAGGAAGCGCCAGGGCCCTGCCCGGGTTGCCTCTTCTGCGCTCCTCCCCGCGGCACCGGGGCAGATCACCATCTGCATCAGTCGGCGTGGAAACCAGACTGTCTTTCCTAGCGGGGAGATCGTAACGCTAGTGGTTGTGAGAGACCCGTAGCTGACGTTTAATGAGCACCTGCTTGGGGCCGCGTGTTGTCGTGAGCACTTGCCGTCTAGATCCCGTTTCTCTCTCCCACAGCCTTATGAAGTGGCTGCTTCTCTGCCCATTTTGCAGAGGAGGAACCCGAGAGAGAAGTGGAAATGGAGCATCTGGTACTCCTTGCTCTGTCAAGTCCCAGATGCCGATTCCTTCTCCTCCGTGCCTCTGCTGCCAGGCCACCGAGGGATGGTCTTGCAACGTTCAGTGTTGTTAAGGGACGCGGGAGAGCGTAGCCTCTTTGCGAAGGTGACCGGTTGGAATATCTTCTGGGTTCACTAGGGTTTGGGACATCATTAAGATTTTCTCCACTGTCACGTGTGTGGCATTATAGGACATTATAGGAGGGAAGGGATCTTAACGGTTCCTGTCGGCTTGTGGTTGTTGGATCCTGCGCTCGGATCTCCCCGTGAGCCTGCCTGGGGGTTGGCGAGGATGGAGCACCTTGTGCTCCACGTCCATTTCAACCAATGCATTTTGGCCTTGACTAGTTTGTCTGCAGGATTGCCTTGGAAGATTTTATTGGAAGAAAGCATTCTAAGGACCAAAAACTTTGAAAAACCGACCAATTCAGTCTATTCTTACTGTAACACCAAGCCAGAAACCTTAAAGATGAAACACACAGGTTTAACAGCATAAGAATTAAAGTAAATTCTTTCCGGCTAAAGGTTCCATAAGTGAGGTTAAGAGACAATAAGAGAAAAAATATATAACAAGATGTGCCTGTATGAGCTTAATAGCCAATATGTAAAGAGCTTTTGCAAACCAATAAGAAAAGGATGAACATTCCTATTGTAAGATGAGCAAAGCCTATAAATAATACAAGTCACAGTAGCTAATGTAAACGTCTTAGCTTTATTAATAGAGAATTTCAGATGAAAGATTCCATTTATGCCCATCACATCAGCAAAGGTTGTTTGATGGCACCCGTTGGTTGGATAACAATTCCTTTATGGTTTCTGTGAAATGGAAATCCACTGTGTGGAAGTGCTTAGAATCGGGCCTGGCACATAGTAAGCACAAAGTAAGTGTTGACTGTTACTATTATTTGCTCCCTGGAGAGCAAAGCCTAATTACTTTATTACCCTCCAGAAAAGTTTTATGAGTCAAAAATGTAATTGGTCATTTCTCTGATCCTGGCAGTTCTGCTTGTTGGGACTATTTATTCTTAAGAAAGAATACGATAAGTGCTTGGATATCCAGATGCGTGCGGGAGGTTATCACTGCATTATTTATGAAGGCGATACTTAATAAATACACTTCAGTATTTTCATCCCGTGGAATACAGATGGGCAGGCTCACGGATCAGAAGTGTGCAGTGTGATGAGAAAGTAGGGCCTGGACAGTAGTACCCAGGGGATCCCTTATTTTATTTTATTTTATTTTATTTTATTTTATTTTATTTTATTTATTTTACTTAATTTTATTTTATTTATTTATTTTTTATTTTTAACTATGTGGGTCTCTGAAGTGATAATGGTGGCCCTCTGGGGTGTCAGGGAAATGGGGTGTGAGGGGCTCTGTGGACTTTTCATAAATGTTACTAGTGTAGGTTTTTGCCCTGGGTGTGTGTTGTTACTTTTTAATAGTAATGCGTTTTTTTTGTTTTTTTTTTGTTTTTTAAAGCCTGCTATGATCACTGGGGAAAAAACACTCTTCGACTTCATTATTTATAAAGGAGAAAAACCAAGTCCTTGGGAAGTTGATAAATATGCTTAGCATTAGAAGAATTTAGGGGATTTGTTGCCGTGACTCGCCGGTAAGCTCTCCTCGCGGGGAGCTGGCCTCCTGGGTCTGGGCAGCTGTGGTGCAATCTGTGCTGCAAGTGGCCGCCTCAGGGGCCTCCCCCAGCAGCAGATCCGTACCCCTTACTCCCTTGCTGGACACCTCGCGGCTTCCCAGTGTTCTGCGACCCTCTGTGGGACCAGCCTCCCGCGACGGCGCCTGTCCTCTTCCGCTGCCTTGGCCTTGCAAGCCGCCTGTCCGCCCAGAGCGTGGACGCGCTGTCTGTCTGTCAGCACTACCTTTCCCGTCCCGTCCCCCCGTCCCTGCGGACCCTTAGGTCCCCGTTCACACCAGGCCGGCTTCCCGACGGGCTCCAGTCGTGCAGTTTCAGTCGCTCTTTGGGACGTTGGTAGGTGAGCGCCCCCGGCCGTGGCTGGGCTCCGTGGGGCTGCGGGGCACGCGGGCGCGCCCTGTGGAGGGTGCAGGTGCGGGGCCTGGAGAGCCGGCGGCCGCGTGTCCGGGCCTCCCCGCACCTGCCCCTGCCCCTACGGCGCTCTGGAACTCGGCGTCTCCTCCCCGCCTCGTCCGGGCTGCTCGGTCCTGGCTCTGCAGACGACGTGCGTTAAGGAGGCGCCGTGAATCCGGGTGAAGGGGTTCGGGGATGGGGGAGGCGCAGCTGGCCCTCTGCCGGGTCGCCCGGGGCTCCGGGGTAGCCGCGGCTGGGGAGAACGACATTTGTCCGTTTGCTTCACGTCGGGATTCGTGACGTGGCGCGGTCACTCTTACCTCGCCCCGGAGTCACGTACCTGGGCCGGGTGTGCAGCGGGCGCTCCGTGGTCCGCTCCGTTCCAAGGCGCGAGGCCTGGCCGGTCGTTTGCTGTCGCTGGTGCGGCGCTCCGCTGTGCGTCAAGTGCTTCGGTTGACGGAAGTCGGAGCCTGAAACAGTAAATCAGTTCTTAGGGCCTGAAGGCCTGGCCCGACGGAGCTGAGCGGTCCCGCGGGAGCGTGGGGCTGGGGGGCTGTTCGCTGGAGCCCGTCTTTTTCAGACCAAGGTTCTGGGCGCCCCCACCGGCTCCTCTGGTGGGGGAGCGGGGGTGGTGGCTGTGGCTGGGAGCCAGCATCCTGCAAGTTTCTAAGGGCGCAGTTACTATGTTCATCCTCAGCCGCCCCCAGCCCACGTACAGGTGTCGCGGCGGAGGGGTGGCGCTGCGCAGGGCAGGCTCCCTGCGTTGGGAGGACTCTTGGGAGGACTCAGCAGCAGATGCAGAGCTTCCCCCCACCTTGACCTGGAAGCCCTGGCCTCTGCCATGCAGCGTAGACGTTGGTGGGAACAGGAAGAAGATGGGGTGAGCTCGCATAGGTGCACCAGGTCGTGGGAAGCTGGGGGGGCTGGGGGACCGCGGCCGTGGAGCCGCCCGGATGAGTGGAGGGTTTTAGCCAGAGTTGTGGGGCCGTGGCTGTGAGGCTCCCAAGCCCGCGTGTGAGGAAGGCTGAGCAGGACCCACTGGGGGGCTGCCCGGGGCGCGGTCCTCCACCCTCGCTCACCCGTGCAGTCTGCTCCTGCTTCGTCGAGGTTTCTGTCTTTTCTGGTTCCTGCGAGGCGCTGGGCACCTGGCTTCTCTGGGTCCAGCCTGGAGGAGGCAGCATGGGTGGGGACGTGGGTGTGCACCACCTCCCGTGAGGCCCTGGGTGGTCCACCTCTGGGGCGCGCCTAGCCTGGGCCGCTGGCGCAGAGGGCTCTAGGCGAGAAGTGAGGGCCCACACCGGGGGGCTGCGGGGGTCCTTCCCTTATTCAGCCAGTGTTACTGAGAGCCCTCTTCTGGGTCCAGGACTCCTTAGAGCAGCTGGGAGAGCCCGAGCTCTGTAGGAGTCAGCATAGAACATTCTGGAAGGGACCCGAGCCAGCCTCTAACCCAGCTGTTGGTTTTATATGCGGGAATCAAGGCTAAGTCTGAGCACCGCTTGGCCCCCTACAAGGGTTCTCTGGGCACAGGGACCGTGTCCTTGGGGTATCTGGGTGGAAAGCAGGGCCCCAGCAGGTGGGCAGATCACGGCAGGGGTCAGGCCCTGCCAGGTTGACACCCGGCTCTCCCTCTTAGACTTGCTGTTCCACTCACTTTTCTGGGCTGATGGGACGGTTGACCTTTTGGGACGGGGGTCAGCAAACAACAGTGTAAAGTGCATCCCCAGCTCTGTCCCCGAATAAGGACGTCTTTCTGTGTCAGATTGGATAATGTTCATCCATACGTGTTGCATTTTGAGGAAAGTGTTATTTTCAAAATTCTTTTTTTTGTGGGGGGTGCAGCGGGGAGGGAGAGAGCAACACTCCAGCGGGCTCCGTGCTACAGACGGAGCTCACAACACTGGGGTCGTGACGTGAGCCGAAATCAGTAGTAGGATGCTGAACCGACTGAGCCACCTGGCACCCCCAGAATTGTTTTAATTAAGTAGCAGACGGGGCTGAGCAATGGGTGCACAGTGGGACTGTGCTCTGGGGTCAGCAACCCGGGTGCATTTGTCGTGGGTGTGGGTGGGGTGTGACTTGTCGGATGTGCTAGTTCTGTTTCCAGGGTGCTGAGTGGCCTGTGGTGCACAGGAGGGGCTTCCAGAGATGGGGACGCTCTGCTTTCCTCGGCTTCGGGTGCTGAGGACAGACGCGGCTGTGGAGGCGGACCCGGGTTGAGATCCCGGCTTCCCTCGTGCGACCTCGTTGCGGGGCTGGTGCTGCCCTGTCTGTGCAAGTCAGGTGTCCTGCCTGGAGGAGGGGAGGCCAGACGGGCTGCTGCAGGGCACGGGCCTGTCCCCAGGGCTCGGTGCTTCTCCTCCGCCTCTTCCCGGGCAGGTTTCAGGAAGGTGGTGGTGTGCAAGGGGAGTGTTGGTGACCTCGGTGTCCCTCACGTAACTTGAGGGCTCCCTGAGGTCCCTGTGCCCACGCAGGGCGTTTTGGCCCACGTCTGCCGAGGTCACCACAGGGTGAACCCGTCCCCGGAGGCCCCCGGGCATGTGTGGGAGCCGGTGTCTGTCTCCGTCGGGCCGGGGGCTGTTTGTTAGCTTGCAGAGGTCCCGTGCTCGGGCGCTCAGCAGCACCCGGCCCCCCGCACGCCGGCAGGGCAGCCCCAGGGTGCGGCAGGGCCCGGAGGCCAGTCTGCCTCCCGCACACAGGGCTCGGGCCTGGGCCTCGACCTCCCTGCGAGCCGTCGCCAGGCCGGCGGTGCCGAGGTCTGCAGCCCCAAGGGGGATCGTGAACACGAGCGGCGGACGTTGCGTGCTGGGCTGTCGCCATCCGTGAGGCTTCCCCGGTGTTCTGGAAGAGGGAGCAGCCCCCGAGCGTGCCGCTGCCCGGGGGGTGCCCGTTCCGCTTCTCCCCGCTGTCCTTTGTGCCCCGCCAGCAGGCGCACCAGCCGGGGCACCGGGACCGACGGTCCACCTGCTGCCGCCCCGCTGCCGTTTCCAGTAGCTGTCCGTCACAGCTCTCCATGGCGGATTCACAGAGCACCGTGTGCTGCAGGGAACTGACTGACTTGCTTTCCCTGAAAGTCAGGTGAAAGAAGAGTTCAGGCACGGCTTGATCCAGCTCCGTGACCATGTCCTCAGGATGGGCTTATTTCTGTTCCCTGCTTGGGAGAGTCACCTTCCTGCCTAAGAGGGTCCTGCCAGCTGTCCTTGGGGCTGCGTGTACACTGGTCCATGCCACTAGGAAAGAAAGCATATTTGTCCTAGCAAAAGTTCTATGAGTTTTACTCTGCTTGGTATGGCTGAGGTCACTCGCCCCCTCTGAACCGTCGCTGGCTACGGGTGTGGACTGTGCTGAGTGGCTCAGCCTCTCCCAGAAGCTGGTTGAGGAGCCAGCTTCCCTTGTGTGGTAGGAGGGATGGGTGCTGAGGAGGGACCCGGTGCACAGTGCTCTCCGTGGAGCACCCCGCTCTCCGCGGCCCCCGCAGCAGGTCCAGCACAGCCCTCCTGGGGGTCGCCGTGCGCCGTGCCGTACAGATCACAGATTTCACGCCAGGGAGTCCTGTAGGGACCCTCTGTGCGGGTCCCAGGGGAAGGGCTCAGCAGGGTCCAGGTGCTGGGACACACTGGCCTGCCTCGTGCCCTTCTTCCTGGGTTGCTCTGGGCCCTGGATGCCCACGGCGTGTGGCTGGAGCTGGCCAGCTGGCAAGGTGGATGGGGTGATAGAGCCCATCAGGGAGGTTCCTCCGTGCTCTCCCTCCACCAGCTGTCCGGGTGCCCACACCCCTGGGAGGGGCCCTGGGAGTGGGGATGGTGGAGCTGAGACGTCAGGGCCCCTGACTGATGCCCCTGCCTCAGCGGCCCAGGAAGGAGGGCTGCGTCCACGTTAGCTCTCCGCCCAGCAGAGGTGGGCACGTGCCGGGGGTGTCCTCAGAGGGCTGGGGGCAGGTCTTGCCCGCCAAAGCGCACTCAGGCCTGGTGGCTCCGAAAGGCCTGCCGGTCACGGTCGCATCTGCTCTGCAGGCAGGGGGTGCGGTGCAGAGAGCGCGCCTTGAGGTCAGGTTGAGGTCAGGTCTGTGGTGGCAGGATCCCGGCCTCACAACCCTCCGCTGTGCAAATGGTCAGATACTCAGCTGCAAAGTGGGCCTGCGAGTCTCCAGTGGCAGGATTATGATGAGGCGAGACACGGGGTCGGCGGCCCCGCCCCCACGCCTGCCACGGAGAGGTGCTCTGGCCCGGCTGGAGTTTCCTGTGCCCCCCCCCCGGGGGGGGGCCCTACCCAGCTGCATTCTGGATCCTTCTCTGGGGCTGGGCACCGTGGTGGGACAGAGTGCCGTCTCTTCGTCCCCTCCACCTTCTTAGTCCCCGCAGGCGCGAGAGCAAGCCAGCCCCCGAAGCAGGGTGGTGGGCTGGGGGGGGGTGGTCTGAGCCAGGCCGCATCCCTCCCCCGGCCCTGCAGGGAACGCGCGTGCCGCTGTCCGCCCCGAGGGACAGGGCGCCTTGTGCGGTGTGCGTGTGGGCCAGGAAGGCAGGTAGTGAGGGGCTCAGCATTTCAGAAAGGGGTCCAGGTGTGCACCCCTGCGCGGCCACGTACAGGCTGCAGAGCAGCCTCTCCCTGTCGGGTCCAGGCCTGTTTGTGCAGAATGAGGACACGATGCTGCTGGGCTGGCCGAGCTGGGGACGCGGTGTGCTGCCTGGTGGTCTCCCGGGGAAGGGCCCGGCCAGAGGCAGAGCGCCTCAGCCCTGCGCCCCTCCCTCAGGGGGTCTCACCGAGGTCCGGGTGGAGGAGGCCGTCCTGGGCTCTGTGTTGGCCGTGCGGACCCTGCCGGGCAGGTGCACAGCTGCACCGCGTATGGTGGGGCCACGGCAGTGCAGGCCTCATCTGGGCGGCTGCAAGACGTTCCCGCCCCGCCCCAGCCCCTGCTTGTGGCCACCCTGGTGCCCGGGGGCGGGGCAGCTGCTCCGGCGGGGGACCTCGTGGTGGCCACGTCTACCCGTCCTCCCTTCTTTAGCTCACGGTTAAGGTCTGGGATGTATGGACGTGGTGAGTGACAGGCACGCACACACGTGTACACATGTGGACACGCACACACGTGCACACATGCCCAGACGCGTGCGTGTTAGCACGAGCACACATGGAACACGTGTACACTACGAGAGGCTGGCTCCTCTCCGTGCTTCCTGCGGCCTGATGTCAACTCGCCTTGGGCCACCAACCACTTAACGAGGAATGGCAGTTTCTGGAATGAGGTGCCCTGGTGACGGTTGGGTGATGAAATTCTCCCTCCACGGCGTGCAATTCTCACCCACTTCCCCATCCTCGTGCGCCCGGCTCGCTCAGGTCCGGGCTGCAGGCCGGCTGCCGTAGCTCTGCACGGAGGCGGGTTGATGTCTGTCCTGTCGGGCCCGCGGTCCCATTGGGCCGCGGCTGAGGCCAGCCTTGCCTGTGGGCCTCTGGGACAGGCTTCTCTCTGTCCTGGACTGGAGAGGGGGTTCCTTGAGGCCCAGGGGCACCCCTGGAGCTGGTGTGCTTGTGGCATCAGGCACGGACGTGGTCAGTGACCCTCGCAGCTCCCCTGGAGGGCTCCTGCCTGTCACTCAGAGGGTCCTCCTGGCTCCTGAGCCTCCAGCTGCCCCGGGCACCCACGGGACCTGCCCCCTGGGGCCACGCTCCTCCTGAACCTTTCCAGTGGAGGGCGCTCCTTGGTCCACATCAGCTCGCTGGCCCACGAGACCTCGAGGGGAACATTGGGCCCGGGCCCTGTATTCCTCTTGGAGGTAGGGCTCCTGCCTGGCTCTGGCGGTGGCCTCCCGTGGTCCCCACTCCTCTCATCGCTGCGCCCCTGGCTCCCTGTTCACATGGCCCTCTGCCTGGCCCCACGGAGCTGCCTCCACCCCGTTCTCCGGGCTTTCCTGCCCTGGGCCTCCATGAGCACCTGCGCCAGGGGCTTGCTTAGGTGTCCAGGACAGTGCTGCGAGGCCGCCGCTTTGGATGGTGGGTGGTTTCCTTTCGATTCACTGGTGGCGGGTGTAGTCGTGATGCCCTTGCAGTCGCAGAGCCCGACCATCGTTTCTCCTGGACTCTGTCCCCCTCCTGCCTTGTTAGGAGGAACAGAGGAGGAGGCCGCTGTTAGGGGCTGTGAGTCGTGCTGTTGTCACACTGTCCCTTGGAAGTCCCGGGGCCGGAAATCTGTAGCGCTAGGCCAGGCATGTGCATTGGTACTTCCTGCCGCTGAGGCTTGACTCCGCTGCTGAGCCTTGGCTCTGCTGCCGAGCTGTGCTGCCGCCGAGCTGTGCTGCCGCCGAGTTGCAGCCTCCTTCCCATAGGCCTGGGTGAGACGTAAGGAAGCAGACGGTGTGTGTGGCCACCCAGTCTCGCTGCCCACTTCTGCCGTCCAGCGCCTCCCACTGTGGGGCTGGGCTGGGGTGCCGAGGTGCCTGCTGATGAGGGAGAGTCGAGAAGAGGCTCTTCCCATAGATGGCCCGCCTGACGGGCTCCCACGTTCCCATGTCTGCACCTGGGCTCACCCGGGAGCTGTGCTCGGGGTGGAAGAGCAGGAGCTGGGAGCGTCTCCAGGCCTTCTTGCTCCCTGACCCGCGGGCTGATGTCCTGGGCAGTTTGTGTAAGCCTGAGAATGCTAGGAGGGTGTGCAGCGAGGCCCTGCTGGGGCTCTGCCTCCGGGGTGTTCGTGCCTCCCCGCCCCCCCCAGCTCTGGAAGGTGAAAGTGTGCCGCGCTCCGCTACACGCAGCGGATGCTCAGACTACCCTGTCTTCGTCTTGCGCGGCCTTCTCAGTCGCGGTCCCGTTCCCTCCCGTGTGGCGTTTCTGTGCTTGTTGGCCTGTGCTGCCCACCGGGAGAGGCCGTCCTCTACACCTGCAGGCATCCCGGGCCCCCCGCCCTGGCCCGTCTTGCAGGGGGGGTGCTACAGCTGGACCGGGGTACGGGGGGGGAGCACGGCAGCAGATATCGGAACCGGGGGGCCCCTTCCTTGCGGTGCTAGACTTGGGACTTGGGAGAGAAAGGAAGATGTTGTGGTTGCCGGGCCAGCTTCCAGCATGTGGGATCTGGAAACGAACTTTCCTTTGCTGTTTCACCGTGGGCTGTGTCCTTGGTGTGGCTGTGTCTGGGTTCTCCGAGGAGCCGGGTGTGGAGGTACCTGTTCTGGCTGGAGTGGTGAAGAAACCGGCCCGGCCTCTGTTCCTGGCCCTGCCCCGCCCCGCCCCGCCCAGTGCCACCAGGCCTGTTCAAGCCTGGCTCGCTCTCCCAGCGGCCAGTGTTCTTCTCCTCCTTTCGGGTTCCAAACTCGGAGACGTCCGAGTTGCAGTGTGAAGGACGGGGCCACTCTGTGACCGTGACCTTCGCCAGCAGAAGCAGTGCGGGGCCGCCCGCCTGGCGAGGGCAGTGAGGGCACCGCAGGGAGGTGGGTACGGGGCACGGGGACACCGGAGCCACGGAGGGGCCGCAGGACATGGGTGTGTCCCCTGGGCCCCGAAGCCTGGCGTGAAGGGAATGAAGCCAGTGGACGGTACGGTACGATGGGTGCCGCAGTAAAACAAGCGTAGAACGTGGTGGTTATGGGGCCGAGTGGACATGTCACCCGAGTGTTTGGATAAAGTGTGAGCTGTCGCAGAAACTCCCACCGGAGGTGGCCTCCCCATAGTGGGGCCTCGGGGAGGACTCTGGGAGGCCCCCTGCCCGTGGCCCTCTGGGCGAAAGCCCCTCTCGGACGCGTGGAGCTGAGAGCCCTGTGGCCACCCCCGGATGACTGGCACAGGCCACTACGGGTGGGAGCTACAGGTCAGAAAGGTGTGGAAGGGGAAGTATTTCTCTGGGATGGCCTGAGAGTGTTGCTTATTAAAGCATCTGCGGTGTCACTAACGTTAAGGAACTGAGTTGGGAGAGGAGATCGGCGATACCAATAAGCGGTTGCTGTAACTGGGGAAAGTACTAATGATTTAATGTGCATGTGTGGCAGAAGCATGTTTGATGGGTGCCTTGATAGGAAGAGACAGGCTGGGTATCACAAAGGCAGGCAAATAAAAAAAATCCATTAATTCTTCTATTCATTTAAAAAAATGGTATTTCCGGCTTTTACAGTGACAGTTTAATAATTAGGGTGCCTAATTTTAATCTGTTAACGTGGGTGCGTGCCCTGCCTCGCTTGGGAAACCAGCTAGTGTTGGTGTGATTCTGTGCCACGGCTGATTGCCACGAGGAGCGCAGAGATCCGGGGACCTCAGGTGACATCGCAGTCTGTCGCCCCGCGGGGCCCCGTGAGCTTCGCGTCACTCGGGTCCGCCCCGGAGGCCTGCGCTGCCTGGGGAGCTGCCGCGCCCGTGAGCCTGTGCCACGGGGAGCCGGGTGGTGGCCTGGTGACGCCCCGTCAGCCAGCGCCCTGCCTGCGGGAGGCCACTCGAGGGCTCCTCTCCCAGGGCTCTCGTCGTCCAGAGCTGAGTTGTTTCAGCACCGAGGGAAGTGACACGCCTCTGGACCGAGATGGGCTGGTGCCCACCGCACTTAGGACTCACATCGTAATTCTGAAACCGCCGGGGACAGTTTCCTTACGTCATTTACCGGGTCAGGGTGAAGAAAGGATATCAGCTTTCGTTTACATTTTCTGCACGCGAATAAAATGTACCTTGTTTTCTCTTTCTCTTTCTTTTCTTTTGCCTTTCACATTTGAAAAATGGGTTTCCATTCCCCAGAACTTACATTTTCCTGGCTCGAGTGTGTTTTGCATGCAGATGTAGTCGGAGACAACAAAGAGGCATGTTTTTGTGGTGGTGACTGCATCAGAAGAGAGGGTCTTGCTGAGCGGTAAACCCCACGTTCAGAACATGCTAGCACCAAGTGCCCACTGCTGGCTCCAGCCCTGCAGTCCCCTGCCCCGTTGACCCCAGCCCTGCTTTCCCCGGCCCTGCTGTTCCCAGCCCTGCTGACCCTGGCCCTGCTGTCCCCGGCCCCGCTGTCCCCGGCCCCGCAGTCCCCGGCCCCGCTGACCCCGGCCCCGCGGACCCTGGCCCCGCAGACCCTGGCCCGACTGTCACTGGACCCTCTGGCCCCGGCCCCACTGACCCCGGCCCTGCAGTCTCTGGCCCCACTGACCCTGGCCCTGCAGTCCCTGGCCCCACTGTCCCCGGCCCCGCTGTCCCCAGCCCCGCTGGCCGGTGGTACCTTGTTGGAGTGGAGAGCGTGTCTGTCCTCAGAGT
Source organism: Canis lupus dingo (assembly GCF_003254725.2). Taxonomy (NCBI): domain Eukaryota; kingdom Metazoa; phylum Chordata; class Mammalia; order Carnivora; family Canidae; genus Canis; species Canis lupus. The sequence goes on along the minus strand of NC_064267.1, from coordinate 49,754,214 downwards.
GCAGCGTGTTAGCCCCGTGTCTGGTGACAGCTCACTCACCTGGAGTACACTTCACCTGTCCCGGTGTGTGGGGGTGGGGGGGTGGGGGCTTGGTGTGGCCCCTTCCAGTCATTGTCTTAGGTGACCAGACACTGGTGACCTGGAGGCGCTGCCCACCCGGGGCCGCCGTTCCACAGTCAGGGCCCTGTGTGCTCCGGGGAGGGTAACCCATGCACGTCCGCATTTCTCGGACAGGTTGCGGGGCCAGGGGGACAGCGACACTCCCTCCGCATCTGCTTCTGTGAAGTTGAGGACGAGGAAGGGAAATAGGCCGCGTAATACACCGTCGGGGCCGCTCGCTGAGTTTGTGTGTATGTAGGTCTAGCTTTCATAAAAAACCCTTCATTTTTAATCGTGGTAAGCAGCGCATCACGTAAAATTTGCCGTCGTAGCCGTTCTGGGTGCATAGCTCAGTGGTGCTGAGTGTGTACACGAGGTCGCATAACCCGACTCCAGGACTTCTCCGTCTTGTAAAACCTAATCTCTGTACCCATTAGACATAAATTCTGTTGGATTCTTTGAAGATCGGTGGCTCTTACTGTTCTGCATTTACCAACTGTGACGGGAAAGATGGGAAGAGGCAGAGATTTGTGTATACGGTAATTAGACGTGTATGCAGATTAATAAAATACGTGTGCACGTGCAGGTGCCGTGTGTTAATATCACACCGCAGGTAGTAAGTAGACGTAACCCACCGCGTACTGCGTGATACCGTGACGTTACATAGCACATCAAGCGGACACAAGCGTGTGTGTCTGCACACGCCAACTTCCAGGGAGCCCCTGGAGATGTCACCGAGCGGGTTGCAGCAGAGGTCTGGCCTTCTGCAGCCCATTCCGTCCCTTTCCTGTGCTCCGTGTCCCCAAGCCTGACCGTGTCATTCCCTTTCCCTAAATGACGTGGCTCGTGGGCTGTACATTTGGCCTGTCCCGCCTCGCCGACCCCACGTGCCTCTCCTGTTTCATAGCTGGCCTCCCTGGCACCTGCCAGACGGGAGCCTTTGGTCTGAACTCGTCTCCCATGGCAGGCAGGCCCAGGACAGGGCTTAGCTGAGTCCCCCCACCCCCCGCCCCTCAACGCTCAGCGCCTTGGTTCAGCTGCTGAACTTTGCTCATGGGCATGATCCTGCCCTCCCTCCTCCCTTGAGACCTACGCCGAGGCAGCACTGTGTCAGAGGTCAGAGGCGCAGAGGGACCCGCCATCTGCAGTGCAAGGGGCGACTGGGTGGCCCTGCAGTGGAGGGGAGCCCCAGGGAAGGCGACACCCAGCTGGGAGCTCAGCACGGCCGCGTGGACTCACGGCCAGGCCTGGGGGCCTGGGTGAAGGCAGGAAAGTGTCGTGGACGGAGAAGAAGCTGAGCAGAGTCAGGGTGGCCTGACAGCTGGTGGGCGCTCGGCTGGCTCAGGCTGTCTCCCGGGGGCCGCAGGGCTCAGGGCACTGGGGATGCAGAGGGGTGCAGGGATGGGCTGACACTGAGGTATAGGGACTGCATGGAGACAGCCTGGGGTCTGGGTGGGCCGGTCTGGGACTGCGTGGGGACCTGCTGAGGTGCAAAGTGTTTGAGGACTTGTCTATTGATAATTGCCAATATATCCGATGCCACCACATTTTTTTCTGTTTTTCCCTGGATGTGGCCTGCTTGCATCTCTCGGGGCTCCCGCACCTGCAGTGGGCCCCAGGACTTGCAGGGGTGCCTCCTTCCCGGCCGGGCCAAGCCCTGTTTGCCCCAGTGGTCGGGGCGTCGGGGCCTGTGGGGCTAGTCCTCTGGCACTGGCACGTGAACACAGCCCTGCAATTAGCCGGTGCATTAACCTGTGTCGACGGGACAGATGCAGGCAAAGCAGAGCTGTCTGGTGACGTTTTCCTGGGCTGGCACAGTCTGTGCCAAAGGCGACTGCTTTCAGAGGCGAGACCAGAGGCGAGGGGATAAGGCACACTTGGAAGAAGGATCCTAGCAGCCGAGGCTGCCGTCACCTCGGCTGTGGTTGAGTGGCCCCGACGCAGTGTGGCCCAGGCTGTCCTTAGGAGGTGGCGCCGCAGGCTGCAGCTCTGCAGGCCGGGCACGTCCCTTGGCCTTGTGAGTGCTCGTGGGAATAGGGTCCGGTCTGGTGGCCAAGCCTGGCTGTTTAGGGCTGTCCCAGAGGAGCTAGCTGACTGGGAGTACCTCGCCTTCTCTGTAAGGCCACTGGTCCACGAGGCGCTGGCGCTTTCTGATTGTCAGCACGGTGCAGCCGTGCTTTGTCCTGCCGGGCACATTCCGCCTTGGGCTTGCTCGTGGATGCGGTTCCCCGGGGTTCCCCCCAGCCAGCCCATGTCTGCACCGTCACGGTTTGTGGCAGCAGCGTATACCCCTTTGCTCTCTGCTGGGGCTCCCAGCTTTATGGAGGCACCACCGACAGATAGGGTCGTATGTATTCAAAGCGTGCAGCGTGCTGGTGTGACACAGGTTGTGAGACTCCCGCGGTGAGCTTGGCCCCTGCAGACACCCCTGCCGCCACCAGCACTTAGGACCTGCTCTCAGCAATTTCCAGGGCACAGCACAGGGTTACTACGCACCATCCCTGTGCCGAGCGTCAGGTCCTCAGAGCTTGTCCGTCCCATAACGGGGAGCTTGTGCCTTTGACCAACACCGCCAGTGCCCCCCACCCCAGCCCCTGCTGTTTTTTTAACTGTCATCCACATGTGGTCACCCGGGCTGTATCCAGGGACGCTTGGTGGGGCCAACAAGCGTCAGAGGTGGACGGCAGACCAGTAGCACCTGCTCTCTGGTCCGTGGCTGATGGGTCCTCTTCTCCTGGTCTGTCGGGTGCAGTGGCTTCTGGTGGCAGGTCCGAGGTGTGGCAGGTGTCTGCACAGGAGAGTGGCCGATGCACCACATGTCTAGGCCCGGGCTGTCACCAGAGCACCCCTCCTGTCTCGTGGCATGGTGATGGGCCAGGGTGCTGTCTAGAGGGCCTGCCAAGGGGTTTAGGACCAGACAGTTCCTTAGGGGCTGCGGGTGGAGTACTGTTGCCCAGAATTTGCCTACCTGTTTTAGGGCCATTGAAGGGCCTAAATTGAAGTATATGCCGAAGCTTTGGGGCAGCACAGTGGGAGTCGAGGCGGGGTCCCCGCTGTGAAGAGGACCGTGCCGTGGTAACACCTCCATTCGCGTGAGGGCGACCACCAGGCGCACATCGTCTTTTCTGACACTTTGTCCACAAGGGTCGGGGCTGGGTCTGGGCTGGACAAGCGTGCCCACAGTCCAGGTGGGTAGTACCTGGGAGAGGTGGAGCCTCACATCCCTCTGGCCTCCTGGATGTCACCGGGGAAGCGCTGGCGCAGAACGCCTGACAGTGCTTGGGGCCAGTGCACAGCGCCCGCCCCCATGTAATCTTCCAGATGACACTCCTCCTTGGTCCTGCCGTGTGGATCCTTGTGTTGACACGAGTGGAGCGTCTGGGAGCACCCGAGGGTGGGTTAGGCTGTAGAGTGCCCTGCCGGGTGCTGTTGATGGGAGGTGAGGCGGTGTGTGGAGCGCACCACGCTGTGCGAGGCGGTGAGGTCAGGTGCTCCGTCTGGTCCGGAGGCAGCTCTCCCGTCTGTCCCCCAGGCAGTGGCATGTGGCTCACCGTGGGCCACGGGATGCCCAGGCCCGGCCATTAGGACAAGTGGTGAGTGGTCTGCACCCGCCATCCCGGCCTTCCTGTCCCTTGTGCCCTGCCCACCGCGGCCTGCTTCCCCGTGCCCCCAGCCTCCCTGGCCACCTCCTGCTTGGCTGCTCTGTCCTCGCCGTGGGCTGGCCGCTCTGCCACACTGGTGTTGCTCACACCTGCACGTCCTCGGCTGATCCTCAGCTCTCCAAGGTGCCCTTACTGCCCGCAGGGACCCACCAGTCGGGGTGTAGCTCTTGGTGCTCTCTTGGCTCTGGTCCCGCATCTTCAGCTGTGTCCCCTCGGGTTCCCGCAGACACCGCCCACTTACCGACTTCATGTCTGGGCCCTCGCCCCTTCCTCCCGCCATCCTTAGGGACTCGTCCCCTGACTTCATCCATACCTCGGTTTGGTACAGAATTCTTGCCTCAGAGTGGTTTTCCTTCAGGATTTGGAAGCCAGGTGTGGAAGTCCGCCGCTCACTCTCATCCACGCACAGGTGCTTGTGGAGCGAGCACATGCCGAAGCCTCCCCCGTCCCCGCACTTGGGGTTTATACCTATTTTCTCCCTTGACCCTCAATGAGACACAGGAGGGGGTGGTCCTAGGAGCCCAGCGCCCCAGGCCTTGCTGCTGTGGCAGCGTGGGGCTCTCTGTCCCCGGGGGAAGTCCTCGCGGGGACACGGATGGCACTCTGAGCGCTCGTGCCCTCTCTCCACCGTGATGCCTTCTTTCCGGTTCGTCTCTTGGGTGATTTTCTATCCGAGGGTGACCGTGGCCCCCTGCGTGTTCCGTGGAAGCAGCCACGGGCCCACAGGGGAGGGGCAGGTGCTCTCCCGAGCGCGGGCCCGGACGGGGGACGCCCGGAGCAGGGCGGAGGTTGGCTGTTGTTCCGGGTCTTGATTGTCTGCAGCACTTTTCCTGTACTTTTAAAATAAAAATAGCTCTGTTTTTCTCTTTATAACAAAAATACTCCCTGTCAACAGCTTCGATGAGAAGTCAGTTTGGGAAGTGGGCCTCGGCAGCCCCCTCTTTGTGCCGACAGTCACGTTCTGGGGACGAAGCTGGCCGGAGATGCCCCCGCGGCCACCGCCTGCCGCCCCGCCTGGCTGTGCTCTTCCTCCGGCTCTGACCTGCACGTTCTGGGATCGGCGCCAGTACACGCGGGTCTAGACCGGAGTTGAGCCCGGAGCTTGCCGGGGCTGCAGCATCCACGGGGCTCCTGCTTCCCTCTACCTCCGGCCCGGGCTCCTGGTGCCGCCCAGGGATGCACCGGTGCGGGTGCCCGGGTGCCCGGGTGATCCACGGCTTCTGGGTCCCACTCGATAGGTCGGCCGGCGGTGCTGACCCCGGGGGTTGGGGTGGCGTTGGGGGAACATCCAGGGCGACTGGACCCCCTCCCCTTTCTGACAGTCATGCCTGACTCAGTGGGTTCAGTTGCCTGGAGTTCAGAGAAATTGGGGTCTGGGAAGGCCCGCTCCAGGTGCAGATGCCCCATCTGTGGAAACAGGAAGTGCTGCCTGCCCCGGACCTGGTCTCCGGCCTCATGGGGACCTGTTCACAGTCCCGAGTCGGGAGGAATGTGCACCACGAGGTAGTGAGAGGTAGTAAAGGAGAGGCCAGCCTTTTGGGGACAGGTGGGGGGACTGCGTCCCTCTTTGCTCAGGCGCCAGTGGCCCTGCCCCTTCCCCTGCTCTCATCTGGGGGACCCCACTCTCTGCCCGAGCCTGTGCGGACCCGGCAAGCAGGCCAGTCTGCTCTGTGGGGACCATGTCCATGGAGCGGAGGGGGAGCACCCATGGGGGCTGGCTTCTGCCCTGGGCCGTCCGTCCACGATGCCCTCCATGCCCTCTATCACTGTTCCCCGAATTCCTCCCAGCCGAGCGCCTTCACCTATCCCAGGCCCTGTCTCTCGCATCTACACCCAGACGCACGGACTCTGTCTGTCCTAAGGGGAACGTTGGGGATACATCTGCGTGGCAGCGGCTCTCAAACTCTGGTCTCCCATCTCTCTACATTCTTGCAAACGAGTGGGGACCCCAGAGAGCTGTTGCTTAAATGGCTTATGTCTACGGATACTTACTACATTAGAAACTAAATATCCATTTAAAACTAAATCCATTACATAGTAATACGACAATGTTTTTTTTTTTTTATGAAAAATGTTTATTATGTTAAACGAAGAATGTAGTGAGAAGAGAGGCATCATTTAGCATTTTTGCCCGTTTCTGTAATGTCTGGCTTGGTAGAGGACAGCTGGATTCTCATATCCGCCTCTAACATTTAATCTGTTGTGATTTCTGGAAGACTCCGCCGTACGCCTGTGAGGGAACGAGAGTGAGAAAGGCAAACAGCATCTCAGTGTTACTGTGAAAACAGCTTGGGCCCCTCGGACCCCCTGTGCAGGTCCTGGGGACCCCCAGGGACCTGGTTCCACTCTTTGACAACCACTTTTGGAAACAGTGCTTTCCTTGTGGTTGAGAGCAGGGCAAGGAAGAGGTTTAACCTTTATTAATGGGAGTTGACCAGTCACTTGGCTCACGGAGTCCATGGTCACCGAGCTATTTCTCATTCTCATGTGACCGTCAGTGAGGGCAGGTTCCTGGCTTCTCGCTGCTGAAGTGCTGGGTACTTGCGTTTGTGGTGGGAGCTGTGGAAGGTTTACGGGGCTGCGTGTCGCCTGCCCCGGGGCGACCTGTGTCCCCCCCTCCGAGTCCTGTGTTCCTTCAGGGGATTGCAACCCTCTGCCTGGGATGCCCCTGGCCAGAGCCGTCCCGTGTGTGCGCTCACAGCCCTTTGATGCCAAATGATCTGTCGAGTTTTACTTGGGGCTCCCTGCCTGCCTTTCAGAATCTTTTTTTCTAAAATTATTTTATTTAGCAGATAAGGGAAACAAGTGTATTGTTTTATCTGGATGCTTTATCCATTTGAACTCTTAGTCTAACGAGTTTATTTTGTCAAGAAGTTTATACATGTTAAAACTAAGATATGGTTATTTATCAGTAAATAGACGTAGTCACCTCAAAAAAGGATCCAGAGGGCTGGGAGGCTGGTTGTTTTTTTTTTTTTTAGATAGAATCAATGTTAGGCTGTTCCTGACAGGTTGTTGTTCTATATGTGCTTCTGTGTGCAAGTGTGTGTGTGCATGCATCTGTGTGCATGCATGTGTGCTGTGTGCAAGTGTGTGTGCATGCGTCTGTGCATACATGTGTGCTTGTATACAAGTGTGTGTGCATGCATCTGTGTGCATGCAGGTGTGCTGCGTGCAAGTGTGTGTGTATGCATCTGTGTGCATGCAGGTGTGCTGTGTGCAAGTGTGTGTGCATGCATCTGTGTGCATGCAGGTGTGCTGCGTGCAAGTGTGTGTGTATGCATCTGTGTGCATGCAGGTGTGCTGCGTGCAAGTGTGTGTGTGCATGCGTCTGTGTGCATACATGCGTCATGTGTGCAAGTGTATGTGTGGATGTGTCTGTGCTTGCATCTGTGCTATGTGTGCAAGCGTGTGTTTGCATGCATGCATCTGTGTGCTTGTGTGCAAGTGTATGTGCATGCATCTGTGTGCATGCATGCGTGCTTGTGTGTGCGTGTGTGTTTGTGTGCATGAGCCTGTGCTTATACCTGTGTGCTTATGTGCCCAAGCGCATGCTTGTGAGTGCAGGTGTGTTGGTGTGTGTGTGTGAGCGTGTGCTTGTGTGCCTCAGTGTGTGGGTGAGAGCACCTGGCTGTGCGGGTGTCTTTATCCCTTTACCCTTCCGCCGTCTGCCTGTGGGCCCTCCTGAGCAGGTGGAGGGATCTGGGCTGTGCTCAGTGGAGCCTGCATTACTCAGATTTCATGAGATGCTTCATATGCTACTCCTGTTAGAATACACTGAAATAGTGTTTTATTACTTTCAAGTGTAGAGCCTGTTCTGAATCTAAAAAATAAATCTGTCCCAACAAATTGTGGGAAAAGAATCTTTAGTCTTCTGCTGCGTGACCATCTATCAAAAAATGACGCTCTTATAGGACATAATTGCTCGACTTTACAGCCCATATTTCATTAAGGATATGTACTGAAGAAGATAATCCTTGTTAATAAAACTCACCATATAAATAAGACTTAGGAAAATGACTCCATCAAGAGTTTGTTTTTTGATTAAAATTTATTAAATTTTAAATTCATTTTAATTATGCTCACATGATGTGTTTAATTCGAAATATTTAAATAAAAAATCATTTCATGGTATTTTTTTCTGTCCGATACCTTGACCTGGGGCCTCCATATATATTGGGACTTCCATATATTCCGTCAGTTTGAATTGCCCATCCCATGTTTGTGTCCTCATGGACTCAGGTTGAGGTGCTGTCCTATTTCTGAGAGGTGTAATTGTCTCAGGAGGGGTAATTTGGCGAATACTTGCTGTCTATGTGCTGATTGTAAGAGTATAGTAGCAAGAACCGTAAAATAATTATCCACTGGCTGGGAGATGTAGGTACGATAGTGTAAGTGGAATGGACCCACCAGGTAGGTATTATTTTGGATCTTTCTTTGAATCAAGATGGTCTTTGAGTAGCTGGTTCTCCTTCTGTCTCCAGGCCGGAAGGGTTCAAGGGGGTGAATTTCCAGCGTCAACTTTCTCGCTGATCTTCACTTGGATCAGGAAACGGAACGTGACCAACACCCCGCAAACCCTTTTTTCTCCTTCCACTTCCTCCCGGGGGCAGGTGTCGTGTCTCCCAGCAGCACAGAGTAGTTCCACCTGCTTCCGCAGCGTATACGCACGGAGCACACGGTGTGTCCCCGGTGTGGCCGCTCTTTGCCCGGCGTCGATTGTGGGATACGACCGTGCTGTGCGAGCAGGTATAGTTTGTTTGCCCTGGTCTAACTGTTCCGCGATAGGGCTCTGCCAAGATTTATTTATCCACTCTGCTGTCGATGGACATTTGGGAGGTTTCCAGGCTCCGGCTATCCAGATAAGGCTGCTGTGTCGTCACCGTGTGCATTTCTGTTGTGTGCATACCCAGGAGTGGCTTTGCTGGGGAACAGGTTGGCGAATGCCCGGTCCGTATTCCCACGGTGGTCCACCCTGGAATCCACACCCTCGTGGCCGAGTGCGAGAGTTCCCGTCCTTTCGCATCCTTGCCACCGCTTGGCTCTGCTAGTGTGCCCTTGTGGTTTTAATGTGCATTTATTTGCCTGCGATTATAGATGCCGAGCGAGCGCTTCCTCATGGGGGGATTGGCCGCTTGGAATCCTCTTTGGTAGAAGTATCTGTTCACGTCTCTTGCCCGTTTTTTATTTGGGTTGTCTGCCTTTCTCTTAACGATTTATACAAATTATTTCTATATTGTGGATGCCAGCCCTACGTTGGGGGTGTGTTGGGCAGAGTCTCTTCTGCTTTCTGGGCGCCTTTTCCCTCCTCCGCTGGTCTTTGGATACATGGACATTCTTAATTTTGGTGCAGTAAAATGTATCCTTTTCTTTCCTTTGTTGTCAGTCTTTAAAAAAATGTTTTTAAATCGATTTGATACCTCTTTGTCTCCCTGCAGATATTTTTCTCTGTTGCCTTTTAGGCTCATCCTCCTTGTCCGGCCTTGAGTCTGTGCTCGGGTCTCCTGCTAATTTCCGTAGCGAGGTGCTGCCCGGGTCCTGGCTCCTTTCCGTTTCTGTGTAGGTTCCAGTAGCCCAAGTACTGGTCCCTGAAAGGCCCCCTTTCCCCGTGGATCGCACTCATGTTACTATATTTGTGTTGGTCTCATTCTAGAAGGTCTTGTTCCTTATTTTGCCCATTCTTACACCAGCCTCTTAATTACGTAGGTTTATAACAAATCTTGGTATTGAGTAGTGGGAGTGTTCCGTGTCTGTTTTTCCTCAAGGTTGCCGTTCCAGGTCATTCGTTCCTCGATGTGCAGTTTAAGATACACTTGTCAGTTTTCAGGCCGATTCTGGTGGGATCGTGGCCGAGACTGAACCGAGGACTGCTTAGTCTGGGCACCTGGTGTGCGCTCCCGTCCGTGTAGATCTTGCATCCTCCCTTCACAGTCAACGTTCTCACGAGTCCTTGGGCCCATCTAGGCCCGGATTCTTGCCTGGATGCTGCTGTAAATGGCATCTTTTTTCAAAGCTGCTTCTCCCCCCCCCTCCTTTTTTAGCATGTATGTTAAAAAACAGTAGATTTTTGTACATCGACCTTGTACCCAGGGATCTTGTCAAATAAGTTCACATAGGGATGTTGATAGTGACTGGCGCACCGTTTGGGGTTTTGTGTGTACGCAGGATACTGTCCGTAAATAAGGCAGGATCTTTGTCCTTTCTGGTCCTCCTGCCCTTCGCCACTTCTCGCCGTGCTGTCCTGGCTAACGTCTCCGGTATGGCGTTGAGTGGACGTGGTGAGAGGGGTGTCTTGGCTTCGTTCCGGACCCGAGCCCCGGCTCCCTGTCGCCTGCAGCTGACGGTCTGCGGTGCCCGTCCTGCGCCGGGGTGCCGTCGGCTGCTGCGCTCCTGTGGCTCCTGGCGCTGGCTTGGCTCTGGCGAACAGCTTGCTCTTCTCCCACCAGCCGGGCAGGCTGAGGCCGTGGCGGGGAGGAGCTCGGACTTTGAGCCGTGGTCATCGTTTGCCCGTGTGACGGGGTGCAGGGGATTGTGGCGAGCGAGGAGACGTGTCCTCTCTGCCCTGCCACATTTCTTTGTGGTCACTTAATACGATTTTTAAAAGAATGTTCCCTTAAGGATTTATAGTTTCTAAGACTTTTACTCTTTGGAAGGTTTATGGCTCATTCTGTGAAATTAGGTCAACGAAACATTTTAAGGGCAGCTGCAGGAGTGAACTATAGGTAATCCTAGAGCCAGACATTTGGTTGAAGGAAATATTAGCACACAATTAAGCCGTAGTGACGCACTTACTTTCATTTATTCTGTATGGGGCAGAAATAAAAATAAAGCGAGAGATGTCTTTATATAAATACGTGCTCTGTGTCAGAGACTGCCCAGCACGGAGAGCGCCCGTGCCTGTCTCCCTAAAGGTGCCGTGAGTCAGAATTCCAGATTCTTCTCCTGCTCACCCTTCCAAATGTGGTCTTTTAATTCAGGTCATAAATCCGGGAAGAACGCAGTCGTAAAAGCAGCGGTGTCTCAGGTCATGATGCGTTCAGCGTTTGTTTAATTTTATCAGGAGTGTATACTCCAGCCAGAGACGGCGCATTCCGGCTGGCGCTGCCCGTCGTGAGTAGCTTCCAGAAACCTCGGGCCCCCGTTACTGTTGAGGTCTCGGTACCAGGTGCTACGTGGTTTTCTTAGAAAAGCAATAATCTGTTGGGGAGTGAAGTGTCGTGAGACGTTTACCTCGAGACAAAAGGAGCTGTATTGGGCTTGGATTTTATTTCATTTAAACCGTAAATTCCTGGTGTGTTGCCGTGTGTTGTGCGTGTTGCGTTGGCTCGTGCAGGAGGCGCCGCCTGAGGAGATGCCCGCGCGGAGGGCGAGGCGCGAGGGCTGCACCGGCCACGGCCTCGCCCGCAGGGCTGCGCTCACCGTGGGTGGGGCGGCCGCCCCTTGACCCCTTGGTCTCGCCTGGCGTCCCCGCTGAGGCTCCCCGGGCTGGGTGGCCCTGGTGGCGCGATGCCCGCCTCCCGCCCGCCTGGCCGCGCCCGCCCTCGGGTGCCCGCCCCGGGGCTCTGGGGCTCACACGCGCCCTGGACGTCTCCGGGGCCTCTGAGGGCGGAGCGCGCCTGCCCCTGGCGGGGCCTCAGCCCTTTCGAGGTGGCTCCTGGCGCGGCCCCAGGACGGCTGGGGCACGCTGGGTCGCACGGCCGCCATGGGCCGGGCCGCTGCGGCTGTCGCGGGCTTACAGCGGCCCGGGGTGGCGGGGCTGCGGGGACACGTCGGCAGCGTGAGCCCGCGACAAGGCGCAGCTGCGTCCCTCCGGCTCTCCCCGGCTCTCGGGCCGCCCGCCTGCCCTTCCCGGGCCCTGGAGTCCCCGTGTCGCCGTGTCCCACCCAGCAGCCGGGCGCCCCGGGACTGGGCTGGGGCCTCAGACGGGGTCCTCCCGGCGCTGCCGTCCTGCCTGCGCCCGTCCCCTCTGCGTGCCCTGCCTGCGCCTGCCGGGAGGCCCAGCTCCGCCTCCGGGGCTCCCCCAGGGCTCCGCGGCCGTGCGGGTGCCCTCTTCGGGGCCCTCTGCTCCTCGGGAGCCCCCCTCGGGTCCCTTACGGGCTTCGTGTATTTCATCAACACCGTCACACTTGCTGGCACGAGGCCGTTTCCCATATGCTCTTAGTGTCCCCTTAGTATCTGTTTGGCCCGTGGTTAATCCCCTCTCGCTTTTTTTGATATTAGTAACTTGTGTTTTCTTTCTCTCTTTACTTTTTCTGTCAGTTCAGCTTGAGGTTTGTCGATTTTATGATCTCGGAGAATCAATTTTTGGTTTTAAGCAATGATTTTTAGATCATTGTTTTTTTTCCCTATTTCACTGGTTTCTGCTGTTTGTTATTTTTTTTTGCTTATTTGGTTGTGATTTATTCTTGTTTATATAGTTTCTTAAGGTGAAACCTGAGGTGCTGGAGTTGACACCTCCCTTTATAATGCGGGGATTTGATGCTACAGACCTCCTGCTAAGTACTGCAGGTTTTCATAGGGCAGGGATGCTTCCGATTTCCTCTCTGACCATGAAGTCTATTATTTGGTTTCCAGTTGTTTGGAGTTCCCAGCTATCTTTCTGTTTTCGACATCTAATTTCAATTTACTCAGAGAACATGGTTTGATTTTTTTGTTTTCATTTTTTTTTTTTAAGATTTTATTTCTTTGGTCTGTCTCAGCAGGTTTTCTGTGTTCACTTTTAAAAAACCACGTGAGGGAAAAAAAAAAACCACGTGAGGAACGAGATGAGTGTTGTGTTGTTGATGGTGTTGGGTCAACACTGTTGCGGTCTCGTCTTCTCTCTTCTTAGTGATTTCCCGTCTATTTGTTCTCACGGTTACTGAGAGCAGAGTCGAAATTTCCAACTATAATAGATTTGTCCATTTCTTCTTACCTTTTTATTAATTTTTGCTTCGTGTATGGAGCTCTGCTACTGGTGCATGAATGTTGTGGTTACGTCCTCTCTGTTGGGGTGAAAACCCCGATGATGGTCCTTCTTTAGAATCTACTTTGTCTGATACTACTGTAGCTGTCACAGCTTGCTTTTGAGTAGTATTTCCATGATTTATCTTTTTCCATCTTTTAACTTTAACCTATTAGTATTTTTACAGTTAAAGTGGATCCCTTGTAGGCAGCCTGTAGTGGATCCGTAGTGCTTGCGGAAGATGTGTTGTACAATTTAGAGTGCATGACGTCCTCTCTCCAAGCCATGTCCAGTCCTGCCTCGAGGATGCTGCTGTTTGCCCATCTGCCTTCCCCTTCCCGTGGGTCAGCACATGGGACACGGGGAGGTCAAGTACCTCGCTCGAGGTCCTGTGCTAAAATAGTGATGTGAGGTTCAGACCCCGGGCCTGGGGCAGTTTTGGTTTTCATCCCTGTGCTCTTAGCCATTCTGCTCTCCCGCAAAGAGCTGGCTGGACGTTTCTGGTGAGGCCTCTTTGGTTTCACTTAATGACCCAGGGTGCAGCCTCTTCTGATAGCCTCAGCGTGCCTGAAGCTGGAGAACCCAGGCTGAGTGATGCAGTCGGTGGCTCACCTGAGAGCACAAAGGGAACCCTCCTTCCCCACCGTCTCCTGGGATTTACAGAGTCACCCTGTGAACCCAGCAGGACACTGAGCACCTGTCCCTGTGCCACATGGAGCTGCCCGGCAAGCCCCGTGGCTCTGTGCTCCTCACAGAGGTGTGGTGTGTTCCTCATTGATACTGAGGAGAGGTGTGTTCCTCATTGATACTGATAGGCTCCAGAAAGAGTTGGTCTGCGTAGAACGTGGTCTGGGCCTGATGAGAGGGCTGTAAAACGAGGAGGCAGTGGGGGAGGCGGCTACAGGAGCAGCCAGGAAGAGTCCACGGTGCAGAGCACACCGGGCGGGAGGGGTGGAATCGTGCCTTCGTGTTCTCCCTCCCCAAGAAGATACACTGCAGGCCTGGCCCCCAGGACCTCGGAATGTGACCTTCTTTGGACGTGGGGTTCTTGCAGCTGTCGTTATTAGTTAAGATGACGTCATACTGGGTGGGTTGAACCCCTCATCCAATACGACTGGTGTTCTTAGAAGAACATGGCCGTGTGAAGGCAGGGACACGGGGAGAAGCCATGTGGTGGCGAAGGCAGCGCGCCAAGGAGTGTCAGAGATTGCCAGCAACCACCAGAAGCTGGGAAGAGGCAGGAAGGATTTCCCTACGGTTTTCAGGGGGCGGATGTCCTTGCCGATACCTTGATTGCAGACTTAGCGAAACTTTCCTCCTCCAGAACTGTGAACAATAAAATTCCTGTTGTTTTAAGCCACCTGGTCTGTGGTGTGGTGTTATGGCAGCCCTCGGAAATGAGTCCACTTCATACAGTCTGTCCTGTAACAAAGCCTGCTTTCATAACACGGAGCGGCTCGTGTGCTGCCGGTTTATGGGAAAGGGTGTCTGCAGGGCGGAAGTTGAGCTGGGTCATACCTGATTTTTTGCTATACGTGGATGATTTCTATTATCAGGGAACAGGATTTGAACTCGAAGGACTGTCCCGCTGAGCGTGGTAATCCACGAGGAGTGTCCTGCTGCTTGTGTGTGCGTGTGTTCCCACCCCAGCTCTGCCTCCTGCCTGCCCCTTTTGGCCACGTGCTCTGCCGCACGGTTTTTCTCCATCGTAACGTTTTGTCCCCGATTCCATAACTCAGAGGCTTCAATTCTTCCTTTTATTCTCCCTCATAAAACTGTTGCCACAGTAAAATTCTACATTTGCAGGACTTTCTATTTATTAGGAATTTTACATGTCTTTTTACAAACACTATGGTCATGTTTTTATTAGTGTTGTTATTGATTTCTGTGGTGTCCTGGTTATTAAATTGCAGTTTCGAATGGTCCACTCCAACCTCATTGTTTATTTTTTTTCATAAGCCGTGGTATTTTTAGTAGAGTTTTGCAGAGGGCGAGGATCATCCACAACATGTACGTTGTAGCCTAGCAGAAATTTCTGTTTTGTGTTTAATCCGCTGTTGGGAAGAGAGTCCATCTCAGTCTGGCAAGAGGCACTGGGTTGGAGCCTGCTGGGCACTGGGCTGGGGACTGCGCATTTCAGCTGCCAGAGGTGTAGCTCTGAGAAGCAGATTTTGGCCAGCGTTACAGTGGACACGGGATGGGGTAGGAGCAAGTACACGTGGCCTTTTGGCAAAACTCAAGTCTTGTCTGGAGCTATTCTTATTTGAGGATGAATGAACAGAAAATCCCCACATGGGGTCTCCCAGAATGTGGTGAAAAAGGAAATACCTGGAAATGCAGAAGACGAGTACGCCTCTGAAAGCAGTTCACAGTCAGAATCAGAAAACAGAAATTTCAAAAGACTCTGGTGGTGAGAAGCCATGGCTCTATGGACGGGCGAGGCAGAGGGGGTGTGTGAGCGGAGGAGAGAAAGGAATGGCTTGTGCAGGGAAATGGTTGTAAACGGGGAGTCTGGGGTTTAGTTCAAGTCGGTAGTAGAGGCCGTAAGGAATCAAACTGATGCCGTGGAAAATAGCAGCCGTGCTGCGGGGAACATAGTTGAGAAGATGCCCAGGAATGCCAGGTAAACAGCAATGGGCCAGTGGCAGGAGAGGCAGAGATGAGGGGGGATGCCAGCCAGATCAGGGCGGGTCACCGAGGAAGCCAGAACAAGTTTCCCCATAATAGTAATCCCAGCCCTGTTGAAGAGCATTCTCTGGAGCAGAAAAGAGACCTGTATGTGTTGAAAGATTCATGTTTGGAGCAAAATAAATGAGAATGGGCTCTTGTACCCTCTGGCAACATTTATGAATTTCAAGAGGAAAGAGGAAGATTCTCGTAGAATCCAGACTGAAGAAGATGGCAGCAGCAGCAGCATCCAAGCTCAGTCCCCCGGGGTCAGCTAGGCAAGAGATGTCCTCAAGCTGGACGTGGGGTTTCGTGCCGTGCCGAGGGCGGGGCCGGGTCTGAAGGTTTCCAGGGAGAAGTTGCTTGTGTCCTCAGACTTTTATACCCAGCCAAGCTGTGACCCACAGGAGCCATCTGCCATTTGCAAAAGGAACAGCTTACCTTGTCTTCAAGACAATGGTCTATCTTTCTGCTCAAGAGATAGAGTGAAAAGTTCGAACGTGAGATAAAATGTCACTGTGTTTCCCGAGGAAACAACCAGATGCAGGACAACAGTTGTGAGGACATCGCTCATGGCGTTACGGATGACGTGTCATGGAAACCACTGAGATGGCTAGTCTGCAGGGCAGTCCTTCTCCTGGCGCACTGGTTAGGGTTCTCTGAGTTTCAGCAACAGGCAAAGGAAGGATCCTTGAATGATTTAATGAAGACCAGGAATCTATCACATCATGACAGAGGCCTCAGCGGGGAGGGGTAGGGGGTCAGGGTCAGTAGATTTTCCATCGTTACAGCGTTCTTGGTTTGTTTCTACTTTGTGATGGTGGAGTCACGGGCGAGTGTGTAAGAGCTCATCCATGACGCCTCCATAGACACACGGGCCGACACGAGCCGGTTAGGGGTTCTCGTACATGTCTCTGGGCGGCTGTGTTCTACAGCAGACGGCGGTCTCGGGGAGAGGATTTGATGAGCTTGGCTTGCATCCTCTGTGCCCCAGTTCTGAGGACGGTGCCACCTGAGGTGGGGAGGCAGCCCCTGGGAGGGGGGAGGCAGGCGGGCAGCCTCTGCCGCACGTGGAATAGGAAGCAGCCTTGGACGTGGTGGTACCGTGAGTTGCCGGTGACATCGGAACATTCCTGGCTCTAGCACCCGCCCAGAGAACGGGGTACACGGCTGTAGAGCTGGTGCTTCGTGTGGGAAAGGCAAAGAGAAACAGCATGGACACAGGTCCGAACGGGACTGAGTGTTGGCCCCGGTCACGGCGTCCTGGTGGACTCGAAACACTTAGCGGTGATGAGCACAGATGCTTTTATAGTGAGGAACGGGAAGCACACCGGGAGGCCGGTAACCATGGAGCAGGGGCCCGGCGCGGCGGGGGAAGCCGAGTGGAGGCCGTGGCCACAGGGGTGCGGACGTCTGGGCCTTGGCCGGGTGGGGGCGGGCGGGCTGACAGCCGCGGCTCCGTATCGTGTCTTCACACCTGCTTGCTAGCAAAGCCCCCAAGTGGTTTGTGTCGGCAGAACCGATCCCACACGGGCCCGTTTGCACACCCGTGATAAGATCAGCGGGCACGACCGCGTTGTTTCTGTGGTTAGAGTCGCTGTCCCCAAGAGCCGTCCCCCCGTCACTGACACCGCTCTTCCTTCTCTCACCACGCAGGTCACCTCGTGAGAGCCGCGGAGGAGCCCTGCCCGCCTCTTGGATGCCTCGGCCTGCGCCGCGTGGTCGGCAAGACTGGGGGTTCCCGAGGCTGCGCGCCAACACTCCCTGCCGCTGCACTTGTATGTGTCCGTGGAACTTGGGGGCTCTTTGGAGCTGTCGTTTACGTGGAAGTTGTGAGCCGCTTTGAGCCGCTTAAAGGAGTAGACGCTGCTAGCAATGAGCTCCCAAAGCCATCCAGGTAAGGCGAGGCCCGCGCTTCTCTTGGCGGCCAGCACCGCTCTCCTCTAGAAGATGCAATCGTGGGACCGCTCTGGCTCGCCGCGTGGCCACTATTGGTTTATGACCACTGAGTGTAGATTAGACTGTGGGTTCTTCATCTCGGTGGTTTGGGGTCATGTCTTTGGCTTCAATTTGCATGCGGCCCAAATGGTGTGTGGTCTCCATTGATGCCAGGGGAGGAGACTTGTACTTACGAGCAAGGTGACGTTTGGGGCCGTCTATGATTTGGAGAGTTATTTCCTCATTCAGTTTCTTTGTCCTTGAGGGAGCCTGTGGGGTGGAGTGTTTCTGTGATGGGGCCTCTGGGTCAAGTCTAAGAGGCAGCCTCCGGTCTGCGTCTGCCTCGATGGCCTCGGGAGTCGCCCCTGGTGTTGTGCTTTGTGTTAGGCACTGCACAGAGCATGTGGCCTGCGTGGAGCCTTCAGGGTGCCCTGCAAATCCCAGGCCTGGAGGAGGAAGTGACTGGTCTAAGGTCAACAGACCTAGTAAGTGGCCAAATGGATTGATTAGAAACCATGTCTGTGGGGCTCTGAGCCTCAGAAAGGTGTCCCGGGCACACACATTCGTCCCCTTGCAGAGCCACAGTGCATGTACCTGGTTAAGGCCTGGAGGGCTGCCTGGCGGGCCTGGCCTCCTGCGGAACCAGTGCCGTCTGCCGCCCAGTGCAGCGTGGCCTTTAAGGGCCCTTAGCTGTCGGGTCTGCCCTGCATCCATGTGAGGGAGAGGTGGTGGCTGGCCCGGACAGATGCTAGGTGTCCCAGTGGCACCGCATCTCCATTAGTGTGCCTGGGGCCTGGCCCAGTGCCGTTGGGCAGAGGTGTAGGGTCTAGGTGTCTGCCTTTGGGACTGCTCCAGAACATTCTCACACCTTCCTTTGGCTCTGATCAGAGCTGTCAGAAGCTCCAGAGAGCAGGATTCCCGGTTATATTTAGATATGAAAGCTTTATTGATTTAAATTGTTCACGTATTGATTGATACAAAGCATAAAGCAAAATTAAGCAGTCTGGATCGAAGTGTGTAAAGTAGACCCGGAGT